>NC_133317.1:8711584-8912800 GCF_012295235.1 Primulina huaijiensis | reverse complement strand
TATATATATATATATATATATATAATATAATATAAATTAAGATAATCACATAGATACAGAATAAACTCAAATGCTAGATTATTTAAAACTCATAGAATTCCATGTATAAAAATTTTGCTCAATAACTAAAATTCCTAAAATACATAACTATATATACACATTAATCCGGAGACTAAAGTGAACTGCCCACCCTAGTCCCTAGTAAAGCTACGCCCCAAGATATGGATCGAGCCAATCAATCTCACAATTTATATATATAATATCAAAAAATTGTGGCCTCGAACAAAAAAGAAAAGAATGGACGCCTCATTACAATTTACACGTGAGATTTTTTTATGATGTGTGGGGAAATATAAATCACGTTTGTGTATTGGTATGATGGGCCGATTAACAAATCTTAATCGGCCATGAAAAATACTAACACCGACTCGTATTCCGACCCAGTTAGTATTCTACTGATCCAGGCTTTGTATAATCCAGACTGGACGGTTTACCTGTAAAGATGACCCATAAAGTCGGTATATATTATAAAAAAAGTTTCATGCCTTATCTTTGAATTAATGTAATAATTTGAAAATTATATTAATCTAGCAAATCACATTTGAATAAATCCTACATGACAGAATCACTCGATAAGATGTTGATAAGGTCAATCAATCGAACATATTGGTTAATAATCCAATTGATTAATTGGATTGAATAAGTGGTGTATATATACACACTAATATATATATTAGTCAAACAAATATGTCATATATATTTTCGTTTATCGATATACAATTTAATTTGCAGCTTATTATTATTGTTAATGTTAGAAAAAAGCACATTCAAACATTTTCTAATTTTTTTCTAAGTCAAATCCGAAATTATTAGTTAATCATAACAGTAACCGTAATCATAATTAACTATTCATGAACACCGATCTTTAAGAAAAATACAACCAAGGGTGGAGCTATTCTAAGGAGACTAGTAAAATATACATATGCAACGTGTTGTATGTGTTATTATTATTTTTAATATAATCAAATAATACTAAACAATTAATACAGAATTATTTTTAATTTAGAAGAGTTGTTCGATTTAAATGAGAAGTTTTGTTTAGAATTTTTTTTTTATGTAAAATATATAGTGATTCGATGTTTTTTAATAAAATAAAAAAATAATTATAATTTTAAATATTTAAATGTCCTCAGCTCCCAATATTATTTCCCAATGTTCCGTATAATGAGCCTTACAATCAAACGTGGTTTGGTCTATTTGGACCCTTGAAATACATTTGGTGCCAAAACAATTTGAAAATCAAATGGTGGCACAATTACCCTTTCTTCCCTCCATGTCCTTGTCAATCATCGATGGCTGCCGAATTTGGCTTTAAATTTTCCCACAAAAAAGATTAATATCCCCACTCAAAGCTAAGCCCAATGCGGCCTTTTTCTACTTTTTCTCACACTCACTGGGTTTTCTTCCTTTTTCATTTCTACTACTAATCGTTGTAAGTTTTTGAGCATTGTTCAATCTGTTTTTGCTTCATTCTGGGTTGCATTTGCTCTGCCAGATGATGTTTTTTTGTGGTTTCTTGTTCATACATCTCTCATGAAATTATGCTCTTTTTTTTAAAGCTGAGTTCGATCGGTTGAGTTTCGTTGTGAGTGATTAACGAAAACCCAGATTGGGATTTTTTTTTGTTGGCAGAGAAAGACAGTGGTGCGAGAATTATGTTCCGTTTTTCTTTGCTGTGAGGCAAAATATCTGCTTGGAGATTGAAGATTAACTGTCGGCTAAATCTTTTACGCGTTTTAAGTATTTATATTTCGGCAAATTAAATGCGTGTCTGACTGATCTGGAAGATTTGATATTTCCTTCTCAAATTTTTTGGAGTGAGCTTTGATTTATTGATTGTGCATAATTTGGTAGTGGGGTTAGAGATTTGCTGTAGAGAATGTGACTGATTAGTGAGGAGTCGCTTAACGATTATGGAAACTGTATGGTCCCCGCCATTAAGCTTGGCAGATGAGGATGTGGGACCTGTTAGTTAAAGCTTGATTCACTTTTTAAGAGCAAAAAAAGGAAAAAAGCTTTCCTTTTGATCCAATTATTATAATTCTGTGAATGTGATTAATGAACTAAGGCAGAACAAAGGGAAAAAAAAGGACCTTCGTTGAGGAAAATGTCACAGAAGAAAGTACAGGGTTCGCCTTCACTTCAGTCTATCAAATCACTTCCCGTTGATTTTCTGTCAATGGGAACTGACAGTATGTTGGAAAATGTTGAACGGCCGAGTGATGCCGGAATTGGCTCGGTTAATGAGGAATCACCATATTGTACATTGGACTTGTCAACCAAAGATGGTGCTTCTTTGCGTGATGATGGTGACTATATTCAGTCTGTTAACACTACCACACGGTCATTTGAACAGCTGCATGCTGATTCTAAATGGAGCGACACCACCCCATATGCATCAAAAAAGGTAAATAAATACAGGAGTTTTCCTTTTCTTGCTACGTACTTGCATATTTGGAGTCAATTCCTTAAGTCATATAGTATACCACATTTTCTGTTTATTTTCCAATATTGTTTCTCATGCCTATTTCTAACATTTATCTCTGTTCTTCCCCGAGCATGTTTTTTCAGTTCTTCCCATGGAGTTATTTTCTTGTGTTTTTTCTTTACTACGTCCCATTGAAGAAAACGAGGCATTGATTTGTCAAAGTGGTTAAGCTCTTTTGTATATAATTTTACCTAACACGAGACAAAAAATTCTGATTCGGAAACACATCTGATATGTTGTTGAAAATATGAAATTATTTTGGCTGAAGATACCCTCATTCAGGTAAAAATTTTAATTACCTTATCACCTAATAGTTTAACTTTGT
This sequence comes from Primulina huaijiensis, assembly GCF_012295235.1. Taxonomy (NCBI): domain Eukaryota; kingdom Viridiplantae; phylum Streptophyta; class Magnoliopsida; order Lamiales; family Gesneriaceae; genus Primulina; species Primulina huaijiensis. The sequence goes on along the minus strand of NC_133317.1, from coordinate 8,909,927 downwards.
CATTTCAGAAGCTTAAATCTTGGTTTAAACTGCCTGATGGTAATTGGGAGCTGGGGACAATTCTTTGGACCTCTGGAAACGAGTCATTGATATCACATGCCGAGGGAAAAGTGAGCATAAAATTTTCCATTGTGATTTTATTTTTGTTAAGCATGTAAGTTCATCTTTCTCCAACTTTTTTCCCATGTAGGTTTTGAAAGTGCATTTTGAAGCTCTGGTGCCAGCGAATCCTGATATACTCGATGGCATAGATGATCTTATGCAACTAAGTTATTTAAACGAACCATCAGTATTGCATAATCTTCAGTATAGATATAATCATGATATGATATATGTAAGTATGAATCTTTATTATTAAAATCGTTCTAATATTTGATTTTACCTGATGCTTTGTTTCTCACTTCGGTGTTCTTTTTAGACCAAGGCAGGTCCTGTTCTGGTTGCCATTAACCCCTTTAAGAAACTGCCATTATATGGCGATAATTATATTGAAGCATACAAGTGCAAATCTTTGGAGATCCCACATGTATATGCCATCACAGATACAGCTATTCGGGAAATGATCCGAGGTAATATGATTTAACCACCACCTTCACTACTCGAATCGGCAACCAAGGTAGTGCTGCAGTGATTTAACACACGATTTGTTTTCGTCTGCAGATGAGGTGAATCAATCCATCATTATAAGGTCAGTTTATCACTAATTTATTTTCGTATTCTTGCAGCTCTTCTTCATTGCTTCATTGTGTTATGTTACAAAGACAATTTTGTTGCATCATGTTATTGTACTAGCCAGTTTTCATTTTTTAGAATTTATTTGTGTTTTGCTTTCCCCTATTTGCAATATAAGTTTCTTGTGGCAATATCACGACCCTCTGGACTTTGATAATATGCAAGTACAATTCACAACTACTTAGGCTATGTTTATAAGGGCTACTAAGTGGAGATTTCTCCACTCAAAAGAATCACTAAAAATAAACGCAACACACTCTCAAATGACAAAACATCAAATCAACTTCTTACCTAACACTTCCAATTCTTTTTAAATAACTATCAAAGTTTTTCCACTGAAACAATTAAAAGCCAGATCAAACACCAATTAGTTTTTTCTGTTCTTCATAGTTTCTGAAGCATTTATCGTGCAGCTTATAATTACTAAACTGTTGAATCACATAAGTACTTTTTTTCATGAATTGACTATAAAACAGTTTTATCTAATTGAAAATGAAATTTTCTGATGCTATATTATATCTTCTACAGCATCTTAATCAAGAAAGCGCATGGCTTCAGTTCTATCAATTTCACTATCTGTCTTTAAACTGCTAGAAAAAGTTGGGTCACTGCATCTTCATTATTTCAGACAGAAATGGTTCTTATTTTTATGCTGATGTTTAGTGCTTATTACACTTGCTGAGCTATTTACTTGTGTAGAGTTCCTTTGATCTTTATCTAGTTATACTCTCTCTCTTCATCTAGTGGGGAAAGTGGTGCTGGAAAAACGGAGACTGCAAAAATAGCAATGCAATACCTAGCTGCCCTGGGAGGTGGTGGTGGAATAGAGTATGAGATTCTGAAAACAAATCCAATTTTGGAAGCCTTTGGCAACGCCAAAACGTTGAGAAATGATAACTCAAGCAGATTCGTAAGTTGCTCATTGGCTAGCTTTTTTGCATGACCATTTGCTTGACCAGAGTGTGTGTGCAATCACCATAATATGTTTTATATGAGTGTGATAATATGAATGGCCATCACCGTTTTGTTTTTTTCTCAAAAGTTCAAGTAACGTGGATGAATTTTTCTGCAGGGAAAGTTGATTGAAATTCACTTCAGCGAAACTGGAAAAATATCAGGTGCCAAGATTCAAACATGTAAGATCTTGTCTTGCACAATGATGAATAATATTGAAGTAAAATCACCATTTAGTAAATTACGATGACTAATTTTATTATCTTTTTTTGTATTTTTCTTTTGACGCGGTCCATTCCGTTAAGTTTTACTTGAAAAGGTATTGTTTAATCTACTTTGGTTGATATCAATCATCTTCTGTTTGTGATATAAAAGACTCTGGCTTACTGTTATGATGAACAGTCCAGAGTAGTTCAATGTTCAGAGGGAGAAAGGTCATATCATATCTTTTATCAGCTTTGTGCTGGAGCTCCACCCACCTTACAAGGTATAACATATGCTTCATCAACACTAAGACATCCCAATTGTAGTCCAAATATCATTTTATCTTCCAGTCCTTGTCTGTGCCTTTTCTTTCTTATAGTCTCATTCGTGTCTGCACCTTTGTATTTTTATACAGAGAAATTGAAGTTACGGAATGCCGATGAGTTTAATTATTTGAGACAGAGCAATTGCTATACAATTTCTGAGGTTAATGATGCCGAACAGTTCCGCGTAGTTATGGTATTGAACCTTATGGTTTAATCTCATGTTTTTTATGTTTACCATTTCATCTGATCTAAACATACTTAGATGTACATCTTTTTGCTAAACCCAGGAAGCGCTGGACATTGTTCATGTTAATAAAGAAGATCAAGATAGTGTATTTGCAATGCTAGCCGCAGTTTTGTGGCTGGGAAATGTCTCATTTACGGTGGTTGATGGTGAAAACCATGTTCAACCAGTGGTGGATGAAAGTGAGTATATTTACATATGATAAACGAAATTTTTTTTGCAAGTATGCATTGTATAGAAAATCTTTGATGCGATGACTTGAATGTGCAAACCTCCTTGTCAGTGCATGAATTTTCTGTTTTGCATGTTCAATTTTCAGGTCTAATCAATGTTGCTACGTTGATTGGGTGCAATGTGGAGGAACTAAAGCTAGCATTATCTACTAGGAAAATGAAAGTAGGAAACGACAATATTGTTCAAAAGCTTACTTTATCTCAGGTTAGAGATTCCACAAGGATATATTGTATTTCGAATGTGGCTACCACTGACTTTAGTGGGTTTATAACTTTTGTATGTGAAACGGTCTCATGACTTCTTATTAATTCTTTTAGGCCATTGATACGAGAGACGCATTGGCAAAATCTATTTATTCTTGTTTGTTCGATTGGCTTGTCGAACAAATCAATAAATCATTAGCAGTAGGTAAAAAGTGCACCGGACGATCCATCAGCATTCTCGATATCTATGGCTTTGAATCATTTGAGGTATGCACCTTTTATATTTTTTCTTAGCTTTCCTGTTTCTCTGTCTTTTACCATCGTGTGCTTATCTTATTTTTTTTATTTAGAGGAATAGTTTTGAGCAATTCTGCATCAATTATGCCAATGAAAGATTACAACAACATTTCAACCGCCACTTGTTCAAATTGGAACAAGAGGTAATCTTCACTTGTCTTCTTTAACCTATGCTGTGCAGTTATTTCATAGTTCAAGACTAAATGCCGATAATGTATCATTTCTATCTAATCTTCTGAATTTGATTAACTTTTTTGAATCTGCAAATTTTCTTTTGCAACACATTGAATGTGGTATGTGAAAGATTTAAAGTTTCCATTGAACTGGAATTTATCCAATTATTCTTCAGGAATACGTGCAAGATGGTATTGACTGGGCAAAAGTTGAATTTGAAGATAACCAAGATTGTCTCAATCTCTTTGAGAAGGTATGACACTTTTCCAACAATTTATGCAACTAATGGTCTCATTCTGTCAGTTTTGACTAAGCTGTTGGACCTTTTGGCATTATATTCCATATTTGCTCAACTTTTATGAGGTTTAATAGTGATAATCTGGGAGAAATTCTTCTCCTAATTTTTTATTTGGGTGTATATTCTTTGGTATTTTAGGAACATGTTTGATGCACGATAATAAATATTAGAATAGGATTCATACCCTTTATTTGAGGTTGACAGATGAACAGCCTGCGAAGAATGTGGTTTCTTCAGTTTTTCTTGGACATTTGTTTTCTTTATTGCAGAAACCATTAGGGTTACAATCCTTGCTAGATGAGGAATCAACCTTTCCGAATGGCACAGATTTGAGCTTCGCGAATAAGCTTAAGCAACATCTGAATTCTAATCCTTGTTTTAGAGGTGAAAGAGGCAAAGCTTTCACTGTTTGCCATTATGCTGGAGAGGTATTACTTTTATTACTGAATTTTTTATGGATAGACGACTGATCTATATTTTTATCTCTTACAACCATTTGAAGAAAGAGAAAGGAAAAAAATTCTAGTCATTGTTTTTGAGATTTCTCATTTGTGGGGCAGACATTAGATTAATGATTTTATGGTGAACTGAACTTGCTGAAGGATGATTATTGATTATAAACTTTTGCATTATGTGTATCAAATTAATTTTTTCGTTTGGTGTACCAATTATGGAACACATAAAATTGTTGAGTGGCGCCACTTTGGCCATCAGGTTGCATCATCTTTGATTTTTTTTTCGTTACACACATAAAAATCAAATATTTTGTAAACAGTTTCTAGTCACCTCTTAATGTTTGTTTTTTTTGTTTCGTTTTGTTTTGTTTTTTGTTTTTTTTTGGCTCTGTTGAGGTTCAATAACTTATTTGTTTCTTCCAGGTCATGTATGACACAACTGGGTTTCTTGAGAAGAATCGAGATTTGCTACATTTGGATTCCATCCAACTATTATCTTCTTGTACTTGCCACCTCCCTCAGGCTTTTGCTTCCAGCATGCTTACTCAATCCCAAAAGCCTGTAGTTGGTGCACTCTATAAATCTGGTGGAGCAGATTCACAAAAATTGAGTGTCACAACTAAATTCAAGGTAACCTCTCAATCTTGAATGATCAGAGGATAAATAAACGTAGATGCCTCAGGCTCTCAGCAATCAGACGTTATAAAGATCAACATGCAACATTTGCATTAAAGAGCTCAATGTTAATGTTGTATCTAAGTTGCTATTTATATGTTCATGTAGCTTATGAGTGAATAGATGTGTGGAAAAAGAAGCTTTCTTATTCCCAGGTTTCTTATTCCCTTTTGTTCTCGTTAAGCACAACCTACATATATACAATGCAGTAAAGAAAATAATAGCCTAATCTATCCACTATTTAAATTACAAAATAAAATTATAAACTTTTATTCTTATATCAAAACAAATCATGTTTGATGGACTCTTATCGGATCTTCAATACTCCCAAGTTGGGCGATATATATTGATCATGCCCAACTTGGACACCAAGTCTTCAAATTTTGGATGAAATAGGGCTTTAGTTAGAATATCTTCAACTTGTGAGTGGTTAGGGACGTAGCAAAGCCTCATAGTTCAAAATTATCATAGTTTTTTCATGCACTAATGGAATTGGGAAATCCTAAAGATTTCCTACTGATTGGGATTCTGGATTAATAGTAGGTTTCTTGTGAGACGGTCTCACGGATCTTTATCCATGATACGGGCAACACTCTCCATATTTACAATAATAAGTAATATTTTTGGCATAAAAATATTACTTTTTGATGGGTGACTCAAATTGGAGATTCGTTTCACAAAATTGATTCACGAGAGATCTCACAAAAGTTTTTGTGCTAGGTTAATTATGGTTCTATATCTGTTCTTTTTTTTGGATCGATCATATTATTATTTTATAAATCAAAAGTATATACAAATAGATTGGGCATATCCAGGCTAATCAACAGCAAGCCTAACATACTATGTCATCCATATTATTGTTCTATGTGTGTTCTCATCATATTCGGTATTCCATTGTATAGTTAGGGCTTTTGTAAATCTTATTTTCCAGTTTCACGTGGTCTATTAGATTTGACTGGATTATAAAACAAAAATTGTGGAGAAAGGGTTCTCAACTTGCCACAGTTTTTGATAATTTGGAAAAAAAAGTTGCCATATTTTTTTGCTATTTGCTTCAAGTTTGAGGAGAGGAGTTGGGGACAAAGGTGGAAATTTTTTATTGGATTACGCTTCCCTAAGCAATTTACTTCTTTTAATATTATTCTCGTTTTCTTACTATTTCTTGTTAGTCAGGGCCAATTATTCCTATTGATGCAACATCTTGAGAATACAACACCGCATTTTATACGTTGTATAAAGCCCAATGACTTCCAATCTCCTGGTAACTACAATCAAGGCCTAGTATTGCAACAGCTTCGTTGCTGTGGAGTCTTAGAAGTTGTTAGAATATCGAGAGCTGGTTTTCCTACCAGAATGTCGCATCAAAAGTTTACCAGAAGGTAAAGAATAAAATACCTGATTATTCTACTGATTATCACCACTAGATTCCATGATTTATCAATGTGATCTCATCCACCTCTTTCTCTAGGTATGGTTTTCTTCTATTAGATCATGTTGCATCACAGGATCCACTCAGTGTTTCAGTGGCAATTCTTCGCCAGTTTAACATTCTACCTGAGATGTATCAAGTTGGCTACACTAAGTTGTTTTTTCGAACTGGACAGGTGGGAGTGAATCCCCTCTTCTTATAGCCTTCACTGTTGAGGAATTTGATATTCTCAATTCTATTAATTGAATGAAAAATAAATGAGGTCAAAGAGTTTCCAATTTTATCTGTGCATATGAGTGTGTTTCGTCAAGCTAGCTTGCGATGTTAATTTTGTGTTATGATGTTATCGAGTATCTAGTTGCCTAAACTTTGACATAGTTGCCGTGACTCGTCGATATTCTTTCATTAAATTTCAGGAAAATTGCCTGTATTGGAAAATTGTTATATGCATCAATAATATTTGCCGTTGTGTTATCTTGGTACATCTATGGTATCTCTCTGAAAATGGCCTAAGAACAAATTGACTATTCTTCATGAATTTCGTTCCCTTGTTTTTCGCCAACCATTATGTGAGAAGTGTGTGTTAATTAATCAGGCTCCATTGGCACTCAATTTTAATTGTACCATGAATCGTTTCAGATTGGTGTACTTGAGGATACAAGAACTCGTACTCTCCATGGTATCTTGCGTGTTCAAAGCTGTTACAGGGGTCATCAAGCTCGAGGCTATCTAAAGGATTTGAGGAGGGGTATTGCTGCACTTCAGTCGTGTATGTCTATGTCTATGTGGATATGTATTTTGAGACTGCATTTACTAAATAAAATTTTTCTAAGCTGTGAAACATGTTCAATGCAGTTATCCGTGGTGTCAAAACTAGAAAGGATTATGCAATCCTATTACAAAGGCATCGAGCCGCTATCTCCATCCAAAAGCAAATAAAATCCAGGATTTGCAGTAAAAAATTTAGAAATTTGAAGAAGGCATCAGTTCTAGTACAATCAGGTAAACTCTGTTACATAATAATGTGACACACACTACCTTAATGTAAACGATTATATTAAGTTGAAGCAGGCATCAGTTTTATATCCTACCTGCTTTCTTTCTTGAAAAAACTGGAGAAATATATACAATAGGGAAATTAGAATTCATGACTCCACTATCGAATCAGTGATCAGTGCAGCCGGACACATCCTGACCTTCATAGCCATTGTGTGATAGAGCTATAACATTTAAAAGTGAAAAGGGTATTCATAAGTTCATTTTTCTCTTTCCTTTATTCTATTTCTTAGTTATTCGTGGCTGGTTGGTTCGAAGATGTTCGGGAGACATAGGGTTGCTGCAATTTGGAGAAAGAAAGGTACTCAGGTCGCAGTTTTTGGTTGATAATTTGAATTGTTGTATGGTTGAATGTTAGTATATTGTGGGCAGCAATTGATTCATATCCAAAGACAAATATATGGCATGTTAGTATGTTGTGGGCAGCAATGGACACTAATGCTTCGATATGTTAACACATCTAGCTAACGTCATGCCATATATTTTTCTTTGGATATGTATTTTTCTCCTTGGCGTGCTTTTTCATGATACCTATTTACAGCTTAATTTTTTCATATTTTGTACAAGGTTTGCTTGATTGGAAAAAAGAATCAGCTTGTTGTTTGTTGTATATATCTGAAAGACTTATTTTCATAAATCTCAACTGGAAATCAGGGTAACGAGCCAGAAGAAGTGCTGGTGAAGTCGTCATTTCTTGCTGAACTTCATCGTCGTGTTCTCAAAGCTGAAGCTGCTTTGAGAGAGAAAGAAGAAGAGGATGAGGTCCTGAACCAAAGGCTGCAACAGTATGAGAATCGATGGTCTGAATATGAGCTAAAAATGAAGTCCATGGAAGAAGTGTGGCAGAAACAAATGAGGTCGCTTCAATCTAGTCTTTCCATTGCGAGAAAGAGCCTAGCTTTCGACGATTCTCGAAGAAATTCAGATGCCTCACTCAATGGAAACGATGATAGAGAATCTACCTGGGAAACAGGTAGCAACATAGGTATTCATGAAAAGACTGGAGAAAGATCGTCAAGTACTGGTTTAAATGTTATAGGTCGATTAGCTGATGAATTCGAGCAACGAATTCAAGTATTCAAGGACGACGCCAAGTTCTTAATCGAAGTTAAATCAGGTCAAGTCGAGGCAGGTCTGGATCCTGATCTCGAGCTTCACAGATTGAAACATATGTTCGAGGCCTGGAAAAAAGATTATGGATCAAGATTAAAAGAAACAAAAGTGATTCTCCATAAGCTTGGGCATGAAGAAGGCTCTGGAGAGAAGGCGAAAAAGAAATGGTGGGGTGGGAGGAACAGTACAAGGGTAACCTGAGTTTCATTCCTTGAAGAGATGGATTTTCTTGAACTATACATAGTTTTGAGTTGACATTACCAAGTTTGTGTCAAGTTTGTGGGTAATGGAAACAGATAAGATAGTAAAGTTGGACTTGTAGTTGTGCTTTTGTAATGATTTTGTAGAAGATTGCAAATGCCATTCCTCATGGCATTGCCCTTTTTTCTCTGTAGTGTAAATTTGGCTGTCATTTTATTTATGAGTAAAGTTTAAATGTGTTTGCTGATTGAAGACACCTATGTTTTATGATCTCTCCTTCTGATAATGAGACAACTTTACTTTTTAGTTTTACAATTTATTTTGTGTGATGGATAATGTGACAATCTGACCATAAAGTCTACTTGCCAACTAATAGAATGGGCTCAAACATTATCTTATAGGCTCTTTGAGAGAGATTGTTTTGATTCATACTTGAGTATTTAGATGAAGATTATTTCTAGCGAAGCTGAAACTTTTGGAACAAAATTTGTATTACGATAACACTTGCATGACACCTTCAATCAGCATAAGTTTTATATCTAATGAGCTAGAAATATGCAACCCAATATAATCAATCAAATCTATCCCAAATCTACAACTTTAAACAGATGCTATAAAGTCATTATATATTTTTTTGCATTTTCCATTTTATTTTAGCGCCATTATAATTATGTACCATTGATTTTTTAAAAAATACTATACGTTGACACCCTCAAAAAGAATTTGTGTAGGCACACAAGATAATATTAATTAATATTAAAATGGCACATATAAAATTATTTTTGTCCAATTTTTTTTAAGAAATTTTATGATGTAATAAAAATCTTATCAAATATCTAATTATATTTTAGATATATTACAAAATATTAATTGAAATATGCACATATCTAGTTATTATATATTACAAAATTCTATATTAACCAGGATTCACCTATATATAGTGGGTTTCTGGCTCTTATCAAGGTACATCTTGCATACGTTTTTTATATGCAATTATTTTATTTACGCTAGTCATATATCTTTTATCACAAATACTATACTGACTTGAGCGCTTGAGTGACTTCGTATCCGGGCTGAATCATCGGTTTAAGGTATTTTAATTGTACAAATTTTTTGATCACATCAAGGCACTGTTTGTGGGAACGAAATTTATAGCGATGATTTGTTTTCTATTGATTGAATTAAGAAGAAAAAAATTTGCCGAAAAGAAAAACTATCGCCTAACCCCATCACCCATGAATGAACCAAAACAATTTCCTCGGTCGCAACTCTTTCGCCAAGCCAGCACTTTGATACATAAGCCCGACTCCGTGCTCAACACTCAGTAAACAACTATATTTGGTAAATATATAAGTCCGACCTCGCACTCAACATTCAGTGAGCCCGACTTTGTTTGACAAATTCATAAGCCCGACCTTGCGCTCGGCAACATTAATTGGAGATTTATCTATGGCTTTTCATTTGAGCTCAGTTTTTAGCAGATTATTCTCTATAGCTTTTTATTTGAGCTATAGCTATTTATTTGAGCTCGTTTTTAGCAGATTATTCTTTATAGCTCTTTGTTCAAGCTCGGTCAGTGGTGGAGCCACAGTCATTGCCACCCAGCCCCGGTGGTCCAATTTTTTTTTTTTAAAAAATTATATGTAAATTTTGTATAATTTTGGATTAATATGATATTAGTCCTGGTAGATCAATTTAAAATATTAAAAGATTCTAGAATTTAGAATTCTAGCACGGGTAGAGCCATTTTCCTGGCTCCGCCAATGAGCTCGGTATTTAGTATATTATTCTCTATAGCTCTTTGTTCGAGCTCGATTTTTAGTAGATTATTCTGTATTGCTCTTTATGTTAGCTTGGTCTTTAGTGGTTGTTTTTACTTCTTTTTATTTGAGCTTGGCTTTCAGCAGATCTTCACCCACAACCTGAGATTGGTTTTCAATCAACTCAGATCATAAGTATATCAAACAATATTTATGTCCAGACTCTTAGTCATATATGGTCTTCTCATACACATATTTTCACTCTGGATCTCTTTGGTCTTCTTACTGTAATCGGTATTATCTTGTACTTCTTATATATGTTCGATCTTTTCTTGGTCTCGACATCTTGACTGGACCTCTTAAGAGCAGTATAGCCACTTCCGGATAGACATGAAAGATCATTTGACTATCTACTCAGTTTCTGATAACTATACGGGCCACTTTATTTAGCATACCTCAAAAAGCTCGCTCCACAACAAACGCTCAAAGGACGTTATTATATGCAACTAGAATATTATCTTACATAATATAAAATATAATTTCACTCACTTAAATGTTTTTCCATCAGTTTACTCATCGTCATTTTTTTTGTGGGGGTAAAATTGACGATATTGTAACAATCCTATAAAACATATAATTATATTTTAGATATAGTACAAAATATTACGTGGATATGCACAGATGTAGTTGTCATATATCACAAAATTCTATATTAACCAGGATTCTCCACCTTTAAGTAGAGGGCTCCTAACCCTCATCAAAATACACTTTTCATTCTTATTTTATATGCAATTATTTACGCTAGTCATGTATCTTTAATCTCAAATATTATACTGACTTGAGCATCGGAGTGAGTTGGCCTCCGGATGAAGTCATCTTACCTATTGTCTTTAATACACAATTATATTTTTGGAGCGGTTTGATTTGACTTATTGAAGAAATTGATTTGTGATCATCGGAACAAGGTATTTTAATGTGTGCGAACTTTTTGATCGCATCAAAATTGTTCTTAATTTGGTGAAAGCTACGATCCATAAAACAATTCAGTGATAAATTATGAATGAAATGCGTGATTAATTAGGGTTGTTGTGCCTAATGTCTTGAAAAAATAGATCTAGTTTCATAATTAATTATACCTTATAAGTAGAGAGGATAGCATAGGGACAACGCACCTCCGCGTCATTTTCGTTAACAACTTCTTCCTCTTTCCTAAATCCTAACTTACAATAATAAAAGAAATAAGAAGTCTTTCATATTCGAGTTGGTAGAGTAAGTGAGCACCTGATCAGTGATCAGAAGTTTGATTTTTTCTACCAACACCTTCTCGAACGAGTTTGTCACACAATCATGTTATTGCATTAGTTCAGAAGTTTATCCAGTGCACACAAAATGATAGCAGCCGCTAGTTCTCATGTCATAAAAAATAAAAGAAATAATAAGAGCAACAAATAATAATAATAATAATTTGTACTATGAATGAAAATAATATAAAATCAATATTTTCTGAATAAAATTAAGAAATTTGAATTCACGCTTTAAATACACGTGTACTAATTATTTTAAAAAATTATTATTATTCACTATATTTAAGTGTTTGAATTGTAGGTTTGTTAACACAACATACCTACACGCACAATATTTTTTTTTATTGGTTTTTAGTTGAGGAAAATATTTTGTTACGATTAGATCTTGAACACGAAAAATTTATCCTTTTAAACTTGAGATTTTAATTTAGACGAATCAATCCGTTTGTATTTTATTGTTATTCCTGTAAAATTAAATGATAACATAAATAATAGAAATAGGAGNTTTACGGTCTCTGGACAAAAAATCATTTCAACTTCTTTAATAATAAGCGATGACAAAATTATATAATAGAAAATCCTTTAAATTTATCCATTTATCGAATATCAAATATTCTATCTTTTAAATATAAAGCAACTACAACATCATCGTCTCACTAATCAATTTTATGACACAAGTTTTTTACCCGACTCAACCTATAAAAAGTACTTTTTATGCACAAAATTTTACTTTTCACTTCATATATAGATATGTTGGGATCAGATTAGAGCTTGGAGGAGGATGAATATTTCGAAACTTTGAACCACTATTAACGACTTTTAGATTGTTATGAAATATTCTCGAACGATTAGTTTCGCTGGACCACTGAAAAGTGAATAAGTGTTGAAATGGTCCGCCTTGACTAGTGATGAACTATATAATGCATTCAATGGTTAACAAAAAACGACTTGAAAATAATATGCATGAATGTAAAGTGGCGTAATGAAATGAGACATATATTTTTATGGATATTCAGATATAACATTCCTACATCACCCTTTCATCAACTTAGGAGAGTTTTCACTAAAAGACTTTGTTTTTACAACGTCTTGTAACTCACTTCAACTAGGACTTATCATNTAAGCACGTTAGACGTCGTAACAATGAGAGATATGACAACAAAAAATACAACTATTATGAGCCTATCAATATATAATTTTGATTTTAAACTATTGTTAACAATAAAAGAATATGTTTTTAATAAACACAAATAAAAGGAAAAGTATATGGATGAGAAAAGAATAAAAACTAGTGTTTGTAATGAGTAAGTGAGTTTGAGATTTTTTTCAATTAAATGTAAATCATAATCTTTAGATTGAATCAAAGACATTTGTTGACATTTTATTGTAGTACATTAAGCTTTAATTCTTGTATTTAATAGAATTACATGAAGTCATTAAAAGTCTATTAACATTTTGAATACATATAGACTTTTGTAGAGTTTTTAAAAGTTAAGTTTGAATATCACATTATTTTTGAAAATTCTACAAAAGTCTACATTGAATATCACTAAACTTTTATAGAGTATATACGATCATGAGCCATTAGGATGAACCAACATGGCATCGGCCCATACCTATGCACCACTACTGATCATTGGTCGTTAGGATGGTCCAGCATGAGCCCTAGCCCATGGCCATGCACCGCCACTCATAGAATATCTCACCCCTGGAAAGTGGTTTCTTTCGTCTCCCCCAACACTTGAACTCATGACCACCAAGCNTTAGTAGCCCAACTGGTACCAACACTTAAAGAATCTAGGTACTTAAGCTTGGTGGTCATGAGTTCAAGTGTTGGGGGAGACGAAAGAAACCACTTTCCAGGGGTGAGATATTCTATGAGTGGCGGTGCATGGCCATGGGCTAGGGCTCATGCTGGACCATCCTAACGACCAATGATCAGTAGTGGTGCATAGGTATGGGCCGATGCCATGTTGGTTCATCCTAATGGCTCATGATCGTATATACTCTATAAAAGTTTAGTGATATTCAATGTAGACTTTTGTAGAATTTTCAAAAATAATGTGATATTCAAACTTAACTTTTAAAAACTCTACAAAAGTCTATATGTATTCAAAATGTTAATAGACTTTTAATGACTTCATGTAATTCTATTAAATACAAGAATTAAAGCTTAATGTACTACAATAAAATGTCAACAAATGTCTTTGATTCAATCTAAAGATTATGATTTACATTTAATTGAAAAAAATCTCAAACTCACTTACTCATTACAAACACTAGTTTTTATTCTTTTCTCATCCATATACTTTTCCTTTTATTTGTGTTTATTAAAAACATATTCTTTTATTGTTAACAATAGTTTAAAATCAAAATTATATATTGATAGGCTCATAATAGTTGTATTTTTTGTTGTCATATCTCTCATTGTTACGACGTCTAACGTGCTTAATCGACACATTTTTGTGTGATTTTATTGTAGGAGGAAGTTTTCTACGCTTGCGATAAATTTGGGCTAAAAAAGGTGATTTTATATTACAATTAAAGTTGCCGATATGATTTTAGTAGAATATTTGAAGCAGAAAAATTCAGAAATGGTTTTTGGACAAGGCGTGATCACGCCTTATGACTACTCCTCGACTGCTTAGTGAGGATTGAAGAATTTTTATATCAAGGAAGAATACTATATAGAGTTTTTTCCATAAAAAACTCTATATTCTTGGAAAATATTTTCTAAGTATCTTTTAATTTTAGTGATTAGGTTATAATTATTATATTATTGGACTTTGATATTTTTTTGACCCAATTTTCCTTTTTTGCCTACTCAACTCACGTGAAGGTGGGAGGCAAGATTACAACATTTTTTACACACAAGAAAAGATTTTCTCCATCCTCTCCAACAACTCACGTGAAGAGTAGAAAAGAAAGGGCTCAAGGATTTTCTCTCCAATTTTCTAGTTTGGTTTAAGGGTTGTTTTTTACTTTTTAATTTATCACTGCGAGGTATTCGTTCTTAGATTTAATATTCTTGTTATTTCAAGTATTTGTCGATTTATGATTTAATTATATAAATATTGTATATCGATTAATCTGACAATTTAATTCGATATAGGATTTTCTACCGTTAACCATGAATTCAGTGATACGTAATTGTCATGAATGATTGGTACACGAGTAGCATAGATTAGATATGTTGTGCTATCATAATATATTTAATCTAAATAAATCAAAAAACTGGATTTATCAATTACAGCTATCTCGATTGTTAGATTTCACGATTAACTGTTTTTACAAATCTAAAAGCTATCGTTAATTAATATGGAACGCTATCGTGCCCAGTTAGTTATTGATAAGTTTTGACTGAATGCTGGGTTCGGTCAATTAATTTAGGAAAACACATGAATTTTAGTGGCTATCCCTATAATTCTAAGGTTAATTGCTTGGAACAACTTGAATAAATTATTTGTTTGCCGATGAACAGTGATATAATTAAATAGTAGAACTCCCTTGAATCAGATCTTTCTCGTATTAAATTCTTCATTTTCGTCTAGTAGATTAATTATCATTTAAATTTATTGTTTTCATTTCTTGGATAAATTTAGTTTAGTATTTTATTAAATTCATATTTCAAAATCCCCTCTTTATTTACATTTTTCTCGGAAGAAATAAATCTCCCGTTCCCTGTGGATTTGACCCTACTCACCATTACACTAATTTTATTAAAGAGTATGAATTTAAGTTTGGTGGCACAACGACAGCACACCAAATTTTGGCGCCGTTGCCGGGGAACGGTGCAAGGTTAGGTTTTTTTTCGAGTTTTGTTATTATTATTATTTTTTATGTCTCATTCTTCTTATACATGTGATTCATCAATAAAAGAAGAATTTGAGATTTTTTTGTTGTGAAATACGTATTCACAAACTTTGCCCAACAAAACGGAGAGCCATTCTACGCAGCATGGGAGAGATTCAATAATTTAGTAACAACATTCAGGAATCATGATTTTTCTAACTATGTTCTTCTTCGACTTTTCCTTAAAGGTTTGAATGCAGTTACACGAAGATTGGTATTTAATGGGGCACTGACAACTGGTAGTACACTACTTAGTCGACATGAAGACGATGTGATATATTTGCTAAATGATATGACCGACTTCGACTACCATCAGTATTGGAATCCTTCGCTGCAGAGTTGGAGCCACCAATACATTACAGAAATTAGCCAATCTGATTTTACAAACCAGCCTTTCGAGCATAAAAAAGATGAGAGATATAGTCTTGAATTAATCATAAGTCGACTGAATGATATGGTAAACAAGCGCATGGCATTGAATGAGGAAAATGTTGAGCCTCAGTTTGAAGAAGTTTTGGAAGAAATATCATACGAAAATGTGCCATCAGTGAAGTTGAGAGATGAACAAGCTCCTGAGACTATCGATTTGAGCTCATCGATAATATTATCATATATACATCTAGGAGATCCTTGTCTTTCTCCATTGTCAATTTCAACAGATTTTGTTCTTCAAGACCCAACGATGATATTCTCATCCCATGCCTATTATTTAAAGTCACTTTTTTTTGAGGAGACGAGCTTACATTGCATACATTAAGCCAAACTTGAAGGCA
Organism: Primulina huaijiensis; assembly: GCF_012295235.1. Taxonomy (NCBI): domain Eukaryota; kingdom Viridiplantae; phylum Streptophyta; class Magnoliopsida; order Lamiales; family Gesneriaceae; genus Primulina; species Primulina huaijiensis. Next base: position 8,893,643 of record NC_133317.1, on the reverse strand, counting down.
CATGGAACCAAGACCCATATATGGTGTCATATGACACGTACTTTGGGCGTCAGCCGCTCTTTGAATGAGTGCTTTTGAGGGTCAAGTCGACGACTAAAAATCAAGCGCTTTTGGGAGGCAACCCAAATTTTTGTTCTTATTATTTTTAATTTCTTTTAATTATATTTTTTTTCAAATAGTAAAATTTTTGTTACCTTGGTGCAGAAGATGTCTTCTAACAAGGCGTGATCACACCTTGTAAGAATACCACTTCTGCTCAAAAAAAAAAAAAATTGTTCCAGTAGAGGTTTTCGCACAAGTCGTGGCCACGCCTTGTTGAAACATATCTACTGATTTTAAAAAAAAATCTCTTAATGCAGTAGATGTTTTCTAACAAGGCGTGATCACGCCTTGTGAGAAAACATCTTCTGATTTTGAAAAAATAAAAAAAAAAAATTTACATTCTTTTATCTAACTGTATTTGTTCTCACCCCTTTCACATCTTCTCTCAGCAGCTTCCATCATCGATCCACAATATCCTCCGCCACAACAATAGAAAGCTTTGCTATACGATGCTCAACAAATTTCAGGGGAGTTCTCTAACTTACCTTGCGTTTTTACTGTCTGCATTGTGTATCTACTTTTTGTGTCATTGAGGACATTGCCACATATAAATTATGAATAGTGAAAAAAAAAGTAAAAAAAAAAGGAGAGAGAGTACGGTAGAGTGAAGTTGTTTGATCCATAAAGTATTTAGTGTTTATTCGTTATCTCTCTCATTTGAATCTTGAATGCCTTTGATACGAGTCTATGAAAAAAAAACTGATGTTTTCTTTGTATGCAACTGTTTTTGCATTCTTATTACTACATTTGTGGATAGTTTCTCTTGATGATATGTTGAAATGATAAGTGTATGGGGTCTAGCACACATACCGTTTTCTTTGGTGAGCTTTGAGCCTATGAGCAAACATTATACCATGCTCCATTTTATTTGATTGTGTGTTGGTCATGCATTGTTAATTTTTCTAGAAGTTGCATTGTTATACATGTCTTTGTTGACACCTTGTGATGGATTAGAGGCATAAACAAAGTAAAGGGCATTAGGTTCAAACCGTTTTCTTTCGCATTATCAGTGCCGTTCTTTTGAGCCTACCCTGATTCATTTACCCTTAGTGAGCCAAGTTCGAACCTGAGTCAGTACTAAAAATATTAATTATCTAAATAAACATGTTGAATTGACTTGAATAATTGAAGTTTAATTGCAATAAATTTAGTATTGACTTATTTGTTGTCTTTCATGAAATCAATATGTAAAAAATATTATATTGAGAGAGAAATATTTGAAATAAGTAAAAGTTATTCACGTTCAGTTGTTAGTTCAAATTAAAAAAAAATCATAATAATAAATTACAAAATCCATAGGGTTCTATGAAGAAGTTTACAAATTTAAATAAAAGTGATCATGCAAAATAAATTTACAAGATTCTGTGAAAATCTTTAGAAATCTTTGAGATTCTGCAAAAGTCAATAGAAATCTATAAACACCACAAAAGTCTGTTATTTAAAAAAAGTCAGTAAATCTCTGCAACGAATACACTAATAAAAATATTTTAATAGATCGGATCAATCCGTCTCGTCTAATAAGAAATCTGCTCATCTTTAAATTATTTTTATCTCAAGGTAATATTGTTGACAACTCATTATAAAATCTAATCTCACATATTAGTTTATATGAGTACGTCTCTTCTGAGACGATCTCACGAATCTTTATCTGTGAAACAGATCAACCCTACCGATATTCACAATAAAAACTAATATTCTTAGCATAAAAAGTAATACTTTTCATGGATGACCTAAATAAGAGATTCATCTCACAAAATACGACTCGTGAGACCGTCTCACACAAGTTTTTGCCTAGCTTAATCTGGCTCATATTCAATATTTATTCGAATCAAATATCATAATAAATTTTCTGAAATTATAAAATTATTATATTACACAATAAGTGTAATATATCGATTATATACATGTCGTCATCTATTCTATTAACATCTAAACATACGTATCCCAATAAAATACCGGAAATCAGATGGAATATCCTTCAGAATATTCCTTCAGAATATTATTAATATATAATTTGATTCACATTAAAGAACATTCTAATTTGGGAAAAATAAATTAAACACGTGCTTAATGACTAAAGGGTGACTCGGCGTTTTGCTTATTTTTTATACATTAAATTAAATTTAATTTGTGTGGTTCAATTGTAAAAATTAAAAGATAGTAGCTCAACTAATAAAAACGAAAGGACCCATGAATTATTTGATTCAATATAAATGTTAAAATCGATAATTTATATGACTCGATTTCGGATTAGATATTTCAAAATCGAACCCATTGAAAAAACCGAATTTTTATTTCATTAATGATTTATTTATAATTTTATTTAGATTATATAATTTATGATATTATATTTAACTAATGAAGAATCATTTTGAATAATTTTTTAGTTTGTTTAAATTTTATGCTTAAATGTTTTATTTATAAATTATCTAAGAAGAGAAAATAGTTAAGATATTGAATTATATATTTATAAAATGAAAAACCAAAACGCACCCCTAACAACAATACTCTACATTACTTTTATATTTCAAAATTTCATATAATTAGTTTATATAATAATTGTTAGATAAACAAAATAAAAATCATTTTTAAAAGACAAAAACTTGTGTGAGACGGTCTCACGGATCGTATTTTGTGAGACAGATCTTTTATTTGGGTCATCCATGAAAAAATATTATTTTTTATGCTAAGAGTATTATTTTTTATTGTGAATATCGGTAGGGTTGACCCGTCTCACATATAAAGATTCGTGAGACCGTCTCACAAGAGACCTACTCTTTTTAAAATTCATTCTAATATAAAATCAATAATATTTTTAAAATCTTACATGAAATATAAATAAAAAAAACTATGTTTAAGTCACATATGTTTTGTTTTTACGATTTTGATAATTTATATTATTAAAATTTAAAATTTATTTTATTATGTTATTTTTTTTGTAGTTTTAGTATTTTTCTATTTGACACAAATATGATGTTTACGTTCATAATTTTTATNTATATATATCTATACTATATATTAAGAATATATATAAAGAAGGAGCGGAGAAGGAAGTGATTCAAGAAACGCGTTGAACAATTTATTCGTCTCCGAGGCGGACGAATTCTTGCTCGCGGTCGGTGGATTGTGTCGGGCTGTCATCTTTTCTGGCTGGCAGCCCGAATTTGACTTTAATTTATTCGTCTCGTGCTGATCTGGTTGCGGCCCTCTTCAATTTTCGATCTTTTTAATGTTTTATCGGATTGGTGTTATCATAATTTTGATAGAACTTTATTTATAATCAACTTTCACGCAGGTTGTTCTGGTTTTGTCTTCTTGGATTTGTGGGGTATGCGTGACTGAATTAAGTGTACAGAATTATTGAGGCGCTTAGTTTATTTGATTTCTTGGTGTTCGTTAGATTTTGCGGAAATAAGAAATTGGTTGTTTGAATGAGATAAAGATTGTAGAAAAATCATGGGTTCTTTTGCCGGATTCTTTCAAAGGCCGGTTATTGCTGCCTCTGCGGTAGCTGCAGCCTCCATATCTGCTGATTTCTTCGACAAATTGGGCCCTTCAAGATCTTCTAACACTTCTTCTTCTTTGGAAGAATCAAACACTTCATCTTCTTTGGAAGAATCAAACCCTTCTTCCATTTTATCACATTCATCACGAGAAACAAGAAATTCGTCGTGGGTCTCTCAGATTTCGGTTTCGAGATTGACCCAATTGCGTTTTGTTACTAGAATTCAGGTTCCCATGCCTAAGGCACGCATACCATTCCCTAACACTAACTCGAATTATCATTATCATTCTTTGGCCATGTCTTCTCCTGTTTTATTTGATTTATATCGCTCGGCCAAGTTGGAAAAATCCGCTAATCCCATTGTAGATAGATATGATATTCCGTCATCGCCATCTGATGTTTTGTATAGATGGCATTTGCCGGAGCCTAAAACCGTTGAGTTATCCGGTGGTTCTTCGAATAAAGCTAGGACAGTAGTTGTCTTGCTAGGGTGGCTGGGGGCAAAGCAGAAGCATCTTAAGAGATATGCCGATTGGTATACTTCAAGAGGGTTTCATGTGATAACGTTTACTTTCCCCATGTCCGAGGTCCTCAGCTATCAAGTTGGAGGAAAAGCTGAGAAGAATGTAGAATTGCTTGTGAATCATCTTGCTGAGTGGCTTGAGGAGGAGCATGGGAAAAATTTGGTCTTTCATACTTTCAGTAATACTGGGTGGTTAACGTAAGTTTCCTTGTTTTATAATGATTTATCAAATTAAACCAAATGCTATTTATATTCGTATGTTCGAAATTGAACATAAATTTTATAATGCCAGCGTGAAAGCTCGACTAGAAACTTGTATTTGAATTCTTTTGGCTCTAGTTTGGGTACAATAATAAATTGAGAAGCTCGGATGAAGCTTCATTTCATTTGCCACCATACAATGATGTTGAGGAGTGGATTTTGGGATATATGTAGTAAAGCAATTCGGTGATGTATGTGTGTCTTGTTTGTATTGCAGTTATGGGGTCATTTTGGAAAAGCTTCAGAAGAAGGATTCTGATCTAATAGAAAGGATTAAAGGCTGCATTGTGGATTCTGCTCCTGTGGCGGCACCTGATCCTCAGGTAATATTTCTTGCGTGGTTAAACGAAGACAACCTTTCTCGGCTTACTTAAATGATAGAATTTGAAAATCGTCTTTGCGTAATATGCTTAATATAGATAATTTTAATCTGTCATACATAATTACCTATATCTGAAGCTGACCTATACGACCACCTCTATTAAGAGCATTTTTACCTTTCTCTGGCCTTTCTATTTTGTACATAATTTGTCCAATATTATCGAGTGAGTTTCTTGACTAGTGCTGTAGTTTCATCGTCTGTCATCAGGTCGTACGGTAAACTAAAAACTAAAACCAGGATACGCTTTCCGCTAACAGAGAAGAGGAAAAGTTATTTGTACATTAAGTTTGGTTGAAATGTGTTTTATGTCATAAACTTTTAACTTGTGCATGAGGTAAAAGTTTTTTTGACTTGTTTTTATATCTATCTAGGTCTGGGCTTCTGGATTTTCTGCAGCTTTTCTGAAGAAAAACAGTGTTTCGACGAAGGGTTCTTACGATGAACCAAATACGGGGGCACTGGCTGAAACCAGAACCTCCATTGAAGTAAAACCTGCATTAACTGAGGCAGCTCTGCTCCTCATTCTAGAGAAGTTCTTTGGAGTGGTTTTGAATTATCCTTCCGTAAATAGGTATCGATTAACTTGTCCTAGCTATATTGATTTAGTATATGCTGATTGATATCGTAGCAGAGATTACGTTTTACGGCATTCAATGCCATTTTTCTGCATGACACTTACACTGCTTACCTATTTCTGAAAAATCACAGGAGGCTCTCAGATGTACTGAGTCTATTATCATCTCAACAACCATCATGCCCGCAACTATACATCTACAGCTCTGCCGACAAAGTGATTCCAGCAGGGTCGGTCGAGTCCTTCATCGAAGAGCAACGGCGTAGTGGGGTTGAGGTTAGAGCCTGTAACTTCGTTTCTACGCCCCATGTGGATCATTTTCGGAACGACCCGAAATTGTACTCTTCTCAGCTCACTCAGTTTCTGGAGGATTGTGTGCTGGTTCAATGCAAAAACTCTTCTTGAAATAGGTTGCTGACCAATTCTTGATTCTTTTTCTAGTATCCCTTTTTTTATACTAATGATTTTGTACCTACACTTGGTCTCCTCTTTCATTCATCAATTACTAAAATTTAAAAATAACGTCCTATTTATACATTAAATTTCCATATCTCTTACATGTAGTCTAGGCAAGCCCTTAGCTATTAACAAATATTCCAAACAATTACAATTAATAGAAATATTTGTGAGTATTGAAAGAAATTAAAGGGACAAATAATTGTTGCGTGGGTCTCTTGTGAGACGCTCTCACGAATCTTTATCTATGAGACGGGACAACTCTACCGATATTCACAATAAAAAATAATACTCTTGGTATAAAAAATAATATTTTTTTATGGATGACCCAAATAAGAGATCCGTTTTACAAAATACGACCCATGAGATCATCTCAAACAAGTTTTTGCCATAATTGTTATGTTATTTAAATCATGATTAATATCAGTTTTTAGTTGTGGCTAAGAATAAATTAGTTAGAAAATTAAAGTTAATAACAATAAAATAATATAGAATACAATTTCTTAATTAATATATCTTTATAGTTTATACTATTTTTAAATTTTCCCTCTCTATATTTTTAGCATAATTTTATTGTTATTTTGTAAGTAAATGATATCACAAGAAGATGTATAGAAAAACATATGATAGTAGAATGATCCGGTGACGTGAAGTTCAATACTAATATATTTTATTATTATTTTTAACTAAATGCTGAGAGTTTAATAAATTATTTTGATAAGTTATATCGACAATTATAAATTTTAATAAATAAATAATTTTATAAAATATGAATCTCTTCTAACAATTTAGCTATAGTTTAGTAAAACATTTTTTATTTTATAAATATATACATATCAGACAAATTTATAAATTCATAACACAAAATTTGATAATATACGATGTTTCGATTTTCTATTTTTACAGGGTTGCATTACTCATTAACTATATAGCATACGTATTTAACTTACAGATGTTTTGTAAATTTATTTTAACTCAAATAACAAAATATATTCATATTGTCAATCATGATAACCCACCTAGCTATTGATCAAGTTTAAATGAAATTTAAAAGTTATTATTACAAATTACTAATAAAATATTATTTTTAATCTAAAAATTGGAAAAATTAAAAGGCACCAAGTAAAGATCCTAGCAACTCAAAAACTGGAATATAATTGCAATTTAATTGAATCTCACATAAATTAAGAAACTGAAAATTTATATCAATCAATTACAAAATGATAATCAATTGACTTCAAATATATTTAGATAATAATTAAAAAAAATTATTTTTAAAAAATTTAATAAAAAAATCATAAAAAAAACACAAGTATAACAAATTTACATCTTATTTCAAATATTCGTTAAAAAAAAAAACGATATGTTACTTTTTTTTTTGTTTCAGGTATTGATTATGATATTTACGAAATTGGCATTCACAATTCAATCATAATCAATATTCAAAATTATTTAAATTATAACTTTTTTATGATCAGTTTATTCAATAATAATTATCGGGGTTTATTCAAAATAAACAAGTTGGCACAATTAATACCTGGAAAATAAAAAAAAATCTTATGCATTTCCACCATTACAATTGGATTTGATTCATTTCACTTGAAACCAATTTCTATCATAGTTTATATTTTTTTATGTTTTTTTAAAATTATATATGAAATTTTAAGAAAATAAATTTTTTCCCCCAATATTGAGGACATGGAAAATTTCACAACTCAACGAGTAATAAAAAAATTATAAATATTTTGACTATGCTACAATTTTAAAGCATAATTAAAAACAAATAATTTCAAATTCTAATATGTTAGAGCAAGTGCTCAGCGAGCCAATTAGTGACTTGAAATTTATTGAGTCTTATATAAAAATAATATTTATTTTAATAACATTTTACGACTTTATCCAATTATAACATTTATTTATCTGTATAACCATACAAACTGCATAGACAATGTCATTGAATATACTATTGTACCTTGAGGTCGACAAATCGTGTAGATCGTGAAATTCATTATAATTGTATTATATATTCTAAACTCCTTTCTAGTCGATTCAGCTGCCTAAAATAAGGATAAAGGTCGCTCTAACTCGAGACTAACATCTGTGATGTTAATGTCACATTTCATTGACATGAGCATGCAGGTGAGTAATCATATGATGATTGTACTGAACAACCCTTCATCGGACTTTTTAAGTGGTTATCACTTACCGAGTGGATTAGTTCACTGTTATGTTTGAACACCGTTAGTCTTTTATCATGATCTGGTTGAAGAAATCATGGCTGATTTCTGACGTACTTGTGATCAAGGAGTTGATGTACATAATGTGGCAAAAAAAGATAAGCCTGTACAAGAGACAAATATTATCTCATATCACATGATTTGTGAACCCACGACATATCTCTTGACCATTGAGGGTCACACAAGTATTGGATTATGTGTTCTCGTTGAAGTAGTTGAATTCAAATAGTTGAATTTGATGATTAAGTTTGATGTAGATCTAACATATAGCTCATAAAAGTTTTTATAACTGGATTTTATATTTGAGTTGTGAAAGTTAGATTGAATGCTAATTTTATGAGGAGAGTAAAATTGTTTAATTTAATGAAGGAGCTCTAAAATAGGCAGCTACAAAAAATAAATCAGTGAAAAATTTTGATAGTCAAAATTTTCTCTTTACATCATAATAACGAGTTTTGTACCCTCTTCATGTAGGCAATGTCTGAGAGTAAATCGAGATTATGATAAAACAAGAATCATGAATTGTTTGATTAATTAAACTTGGAGTTTCCTAGTCAAACATGGATTGGTGGATTTCTAATTAGTCAAATCACCCAAGGAGAATTCTAGAAGGTACTAGAATATCATGGATGTATAAGGGCATATCTAATCCTATCAAATATGTAAAAAGTTGATAAGATAAACACGAGAGTTTTGACAAACGAGAGATTCTCAGTTCTAGTAAAATTTGGATTCAACAATTGAAAGATAATAAATATGTGTAGTCAATAGTTGAGACAACACAAGACAATCAAGATTGTAGGTTTTCTCTTCTCTCCGCTCTCTAAAAACTCGACCACTACCACCTTATGAAGGTATCCATGGCCGAGTGCCTCTTTTCCACCACCGTGCTCAGCCACTGCCCCGCCGGAATTCCACCATCTTTTGGTTGTCCAATTCCAACGCAAACTTCTTCTATATTCTCTAGTACGAATTAGAAGAGAAACACAATCTGATCGTTGACTTAATATGGCGATTGAAGATCAAGGTATGATCCAATTGATTGTTGGCATCGACATATAAGAAGACCTATTACTACCTAAACACCATGATAATTGGAGCCGAGCATAAATTATTAAAAGGTAAATGTTCAATAAGCACCCTATGAATGGATTTAGAATAATACGATACACATGTCAAGTTTTGAACGTAAAACCAAAATTTATACTTCCGCTGTTTTTTGGGTGCAAAAAAAGGTACACCAACATAATATTACCTATCATATTTGATATTAAAAAATGAATAATATTTGAAATGCTACAACTTAAAACATAAAAAACAAATGATTTTAAATGTTCAGTATTCCATATATGTCTATTTGTGATATTGAAATTTTGCATGGCCTTTTGATTGACTATATTTGTGTTTTTAGAGTACTTTGATCTTATACTCTATGCCAAGCATTTGTGCCTGTGGGCCGAGGTGAATATTGCATACCAGCGGAACTGGTGGTCTAAAATTGTTCGGACTTGGTAAATGTTATCATGACATCTGTAGTAGGACAAAGGACTTATCGCGATGTCATGTACCAATTTATGATACCTTCGTCGTCGATGTTCGTCAAGCAGGCCATATGGATTGGCCATATGATATAACATGTAATTGGATTGAAGTATATGAATGTATTTAAATTCATTGTATTCGTTTAACGACACATGTTAGGATCAGTTAAGGATTGTGATGTGTTTAGAAGGGGGAGTGGTTGAATAAACACTTCGATTTTTGTAAAATTTTTTGGATATAAATAAGTTCTTTAAGGAATTGATTCAGAAATCTTGTGTGTCAATATCAATCAATTAACTAATGATTGTAGTGCGGAAATAAACTGTAAGATAGATTGAATAAGTTTAGATAATGTATTGAAAACAGAACGAGTAGAATGATGAACACAAATAATTTTATGGATGTTTGGAGTCTTCAACTGCTCCTACGTCATCCTTTCTATTTCAAGGATATGATTTCACTAAAAAAAAACTTTGATTGATTACAAGGATTTGTAATAACCCACTTCAGTTGGACTTATACAATGCCAAACAAAAACTCTTAGCTTATCTTCTTTTCTTAACAGTTTGAGCACTGAACAGCTTTAGTAAGTAGACTGAATGCTACAAATAAAACAATGAAGCAAGAGCTAAAATTATGCGATTTGTAAACTGAATAATCTTGAGAGTAAATCGCAGATAACTGATAGTTTCGTTTTTGTCTCGTAACCTTTCTTCAACTGAAGTTATCAGCTACAAATAGTTTTCGAATCCAACGGTCACATTGAATGCATTTAATAGTTAATATATGTTGAATCATCTTCTAGTTTATGTAGACAACTTTATTCTGACAGAGGTACGATGTATCATAATGTTATGCTTTGGTACAGACTGTCAGTGTCTGCTGAGTATTTCAAAATACAGCTGATGACGTAGCCAACTGATCAAAAGTCAAACTGATCGACTGATCAGTTCAGCTGGACTACATCAGTTCTAACTGATGTCTTCTTAGTTTGAATATTTCAGTTTAGGTCGGTTATTTTAGTTCAGTTTTGCGAAACCTTCAGTTCTGATCTTCAATCTGTTTACTGAGCTTCGAGACTTATTTATTCTTATAAGAACTTTAGCCTATTAACTTCAGTTCTTAATCCATTTAAGTCTAGTAAGTCTCTTTTCAGTTACGACATTTCAGTTACGTCAGTTAAGTTTAGTTTTTTAGTTCTTTAATGGATTTGTTTGTCAAACTCTGAAACTTATAAATTCCAACAGCACAAAATGAAACGTCCATTACTCGTTTTTCTTTAAAATATACTAGAATTTTTTTTCCTAAACCCTTTGGCCGAAACACAAGCATTTAAAATATGAATGTTTTGCACCATTTAGGAATAAACTAACAAACTATCATTTGAAAATCCAAAAGAAAGTAACGTAAAGCATAAAATCGTAAAAGGTCAACCAACCTAAACTAACAATATTTCAAAAATAAACTATCTCGAAAATCCTCTCAAAACCTTTCAAAAGCATCATAAGTCATGAAATCTTTAAAGTAAACATAAATCATAAACTTAATATATTTGCGAAAAACTAGCAGCGGTCCCCGGGTTATGTGCACATTCAGTCCAGCTTGTTCAACCATCAAGACCTCTATTATTATAAAGCTCACCTGCATCGATCACACCTAGTGAGCTTATTGACTCAGCAAACATTGACCATGATAACAAGTAATATACAATCATACGCAACAATGAAAATAATTTTAATAAAATAGCTTTAAATGAATATGCATAAACTTGGACATTTTCCTTTCAACATATCATATCATATCATATTTCCTTTCATCATATCATATCATATTTCCTTTCATCATATACGTATACATTTCCCTTTCATTGAATTCAGATCCATAATTGTGACTTTCATTTTAGCTGTTATTTGATGGATCCATCTACGTATAACCATGGTACCAGACGGCGGGGACATCAGCGATACTCTCACTCGTCAACTGAGCCTTGGTCTTACATATCATCGTGTCATCGTATTAATCACAATCAATTCACCTCCTTCAACCTTTCGTATTTTCATCACTTATAAAAATTCAAGCATATAAATCGTTTTCTTTTAAACCAAGCATGGAAACATCTTTTAGCGTTAACGTTTCATCATAAAATTTCATAAATATATAAAATAAACGTTTTAACATGTATTACATCATTCAGAGCACTACCAGGACGTCTAACAATTTTTAGGTGTAAAATGGCTGTTTTACCCCTAGACGCATAATTTTCCATAATTATCCGACGTCCCAAATCATTCCAAACATAACCTATTACCTTAAAACACTCCCTTAAATATTCCTTAGGCTTAAAATTTAGCTTTTCGATAATTTCGTCGATTCGTTTTTAAACTTAGACGTACATCTCGGTTTTGACTCGCGTGGACTCGAAACTTATCCAAACTTTACCAAACTTGAACCGAAGCTTAATAACACCTAACCAAACCATATTCAACCCAATTCAATCCCATTAATACCCTCGAACCAGCCTAGAACATCTACTGAACCCATGCCATATTTTCAAAACCCCTAGCCCTTCTAAGCATGCAATCTAACCCTTATCCACCAAGACCAGCCCCTAGACCACCCTCCTAGGACCATAACCGTGACCCTAGCCAGCCACTAGACCAAACCTAAAGGACCTAGAAGCCCCAGCCCTCCAAACCGCAACTTCCCAAGCCACCCGCGGCCCTCCCTACTCGTGCGATCCCTCAAGCCATCGTCCCAACCATCATGTAGCCACCCTGGGACCATCACACAGCCCCTTCAGGTCTCCTGGACGTGCCCTAACATCAGCCAAGGACGTGGCTCTTCAAGGTGCTCTAGCCGAACCCTAGTCCTCCCAAAAACCCAATTTTCGTTCAACTTGGTTGCCCTCTTTGTCCAGCCTTTAAACATGCACATAAGGGTCCTTAAACATGTGAAAAAATATCCCTTCAAGTTCCTTTACCATGGCAGCTCCTTTGTGCATCATTAGGAAGAGTTTTAAAAAAAGAAACTCTACTTTTATGCATGTAAAGCCATCAGAACGAAAATATAGAAGTGTATCATGTTTTTCATGCAATCATGTATTAAACACATAATATGGTGTGATGGATGAGAAAAAAGAAGATTAAGGAGTGTCTTTACGTTTAAAACGCTCGGAATACAACTTGTGATACGAGAAACGTTGGTAGAGAAGGACCATTGCTCAATTTTTCTTTCAAAAGTCGCGTGTTTCCCTTCAAGGTTTTGTGTGTGTGTGTGTGTGTGTGTGTGTGTGAGATATTTGATGAAGAAGGAGTCCTAGTAAAATTTAAGGGGATGGAGCGTGTGGTTATGGAGAGTATGGGTGGGGTTTTTGGCTTTTTATTTAATTTAAACTCATGGTGCAAGCTTGGACACATTAACCTAGTATAATAGGTTCATTAAATCTATTAGTAAATATTTAAAATATTTTGTTTAGGAAAGTTTATGAAAATATTAGTTAAGTTCTCAAAACGTCCCTATTTTTGTCAAAATTTGATTGCTGTTTTAAAATACGACTCGGCATGTAAAAACACCTCAAAAATTGCCATTTCCAACATTACCCTATAACATATACCCTATATTAAATAATTAAAATTACTTATTTAATAAAAATATTTTCCTTCATGTGGTCCTCAGTCTCCGTTCCTCGATCGCATGTCGATTAACCTTTACGACACAGTTTTAATAAATTCAACTAGAAAACAACCTCCTAAAAGTATAAACATGCCTAACATAATTAATTTATGCAATTAAAATCATTTAATTAATTATTTTTCATTTTTCCTAGACTTGTATGCAGTTGGATTACGTTATCGCGTTTTGGACTTTACACAACATACGTTATTTTACACAATTAAATTGAAAAAAATCTTTACCTCTATTAAAATTTTATTATACACAAAAATCACCTTACCAGGCAGCTCACCACATAACATGTACCTTGCTTCTCCCATGAGAAATTGAACAGCTAATCATATATCAAATTATTATAAATTTTAAATGAACAAGTGATTTCATATATTTAAATATAAAATAAAATTTGGAGGAACAAATTGTCAGTAGACAAAATGGAGAAAGGAGGTAATTTTGTTTTGTTTTTTGTAAAAATAAAAATAAAATGAAAGTTAGCAATCTTGGGCTCCATTTGGATAAATAATTTAAAAACATTTTTAGTGTTTTGTAAGTGAAGAAAATTTAAAATACGTGTAAAACGTTTTTGAATTTTTTTTTAAAAGTGTTTTTCAAGTATAATTTTTAAAGAAAAATTGAGATTGAGAGGAGTTTTTTTTTTTTTTTTTTTTATGTTTTTAAAATTAAAAACGTAGTTTAAACGAGAATTAAAAGATTTTGATAGAATAAATGTCTAAAAATCTTCTTAATTATTTTTATCTATAAATCGTTTTTTTAAATAGTTGTCCAAATCCCTTTTTCAACTGTACGTAAATATTATTTTTTTTAGAATAGTAGTCCAAATACATATTTATTCTTTAAAAAAATTTAAATTTTAAAAAAAAACACTTTTATAAAAATATTTTATAGGTAATTGTTCAATTGAAGTTGGTTTGGTCAATTTCATCAACGACTCAACACTACATTTTCCAGAAAAATGTTATGCAAATTAATTCAAGTCTTAGTTCAATTTCATGTTTTTTTTTTATTAGATGTTAGTCATGATCCTCGAAAAAACACAACGACCAAGTCTGAGGACCCGAATTGCTTAGTTTTAGAAGTTAGATTTCTTTACATTTCAATAATTTGGCATGTTTCGAATGTAGAGAGTCGAGTTCCGTTTTATATACTTAAAATGATGAAACATGATTGAAGGGTCATTAATGAAGCAAATCAGAGTAATTAAGCATCAACATGATTGGAACCACTGAATGTCGGCAAGAGTTTTCAAAGACGGTGGGACCAGTAAAAGAAAATTAAAAATGTGGGTTGGCAATCAGCAGAAGGCAATTTCGCGGAATTTTCAGAAGACGCGTTTTTAACGCGTCTTCACACTGACAGAGGCTCTATAAATAGAGCTCCCCCTTTCATTTTGAAATCATCCATTCTTCGAGTTTTCTCTCATCTATAGCATTTGAGTGCTTAGTTATATAATATTTGTGAAGTGTTTGTTCTCCTGTATTAAGAGAGTGTGTGTTCTCTTTGGAAACACAGTGAGTGAGTTGTACACCACAAAATATTATAGTGAAAATTCTTTTCATCTTGCCCGTGGTTTTTACCCTAATAATTTTTAGGGGTTTTCCACGTAAATCTCGGTGTCCAGTTTATTATTTATTTTCGAGTTTTATTATCTCGAATTATCGCAAGTGGGACCAACAAGTGGTATCAGAGCCTTGGTTTAAAATTTCTTAAAATTCTGAGTATGCTCTGTGGTTGCAGCCTAGACTGATCTTCCACATCAGAAAAGATTTTTTGAGATTTTTTATTTAAGACGGGATTAATTTTGTCCAGTCTACTAAATTGTTGTAGACATAATGGCGGGAAGGTACGAGATAGCAAAGTTCAATGGAAGCAATTTTATGCTGTGGAAAATAAAGATATAAGCAGTTTTAATAAAGGAGAATTGTTTGGCAGCTATTGGAGATAGACCGGTGGAGATTATGGACGATGGAAAGTAGAATGAGATGAATGATAATGATGTTGCCAATTTACAATTGGCTATAGCAAACGAAGTACTGTCAAGTATCTCTGAGATAAAAACAGCTAGAGTTATCTGGGATACTCTGACAAAGATGTACGAGGTCAAGTCGCTACACAACATGATTTTCCTTAAGAGAAGACTTTATACTCTTCGGATGGCGGAATCCTCATCGATGACCGACCATATCAACACACTAAATACTCTATTTGCCCAATTCACTTCCATGGGGCATAAAATAGGAGAAAATGAACGTGCAGAGCTTCTACTTCAAAATCTACCAGATTCGTATGATCAACTTATCATCAACATTACCAACAATATTCTTATGGGCTTTCTAAGATTCGACGATGTCTTAACTGCGGTTCTCGGTGAAGAAAGCCGGCGCAAGAATAAGGAAGATATGTTGGTAACATCGAAGCAGGCAAAGGCTTTACCTATGATAAGAGGAAGATTTATGGAACGTGACTCCAGTGGGAGCCAAAGACAAGGTAGATCAAAGTCGAGAAGTAAGAAGAAAAATATTTACTGCTTTAAATGTGGTGGTAAAGGGCACTCAAGAAAGAGTGTACGAGTATCGAGAAGAGTTCTCAAGGAAATGTGGCCAGTACTTCAGGCAGGGGTGAAATATTATTCAGCGAAACAGCAACAGTTGCAGAAGGCAGACACAAATTTTGTGACACATGGATTATGGATTCAGGAGCAACGTGGCACATGACGTCTCGGAGAGAATGATTTGATCATTATGAACCAGTCTCAGGAGGATCTGTATATATGGGAAATGATCATGCCTTGGAAATCGCTGGGGTCGGTACTATCAAAATTAAAATGTTTGATGGCACCATTTGCACCATACAGGAGGTACGACATGTGAAAGGACTGACGAAAAATCTTTTGTCCTTGGAGCAATTGGATGACATCGGGTGCAAAAATCGTATCGAGAATGTGATCATGAAAATTGTGAAAGGCGCGCTTGTGGTTATGAAGGCGGAAAAGGTTGCTGCAAATCTGTATGTACTTTTGGGAGAAACACACAAAGAGGCAGAACTAGCTGTTGCATCAATTGGTTCAAGGGAAGAATTAACAGTGTTATGGCATAGAAAGCTTGGGCATATGTCAGAACGGGGGTTAAAAATTCTCTCAGAACGGAAGCTGTTGCCGGGACTTACAAAAGTGTCACTACCCTTTTGTGAGCATTGTGTTACCAGTAAATAACACAGATTAAAGTTTGGCACTTCTACTGCCAGGAGCAAAAGCATATTGGAGCTGATTCATTCGGATGTTTGGCAAGCACCGGTTGTATCCCTAGGAAGAGCGAGATACTTTGTCTCGTTCAGTGATGATTTCTGTAGGAGATGTTGGGTGTATCCAAGCAAGAAGAAATCAGATGCTTTCCATATCTTCAAAGATTTCAAAGCCCGGGTTGAACTTGATTCTGAAAAAAAAATCAAGTGTCTGAGGACTGACAATGGAGGAGAATATACCAGTGATAAGTTTGATGCATATTGTCAACATGAAGACATCAAAAGACAGTTCACAACGTCTTACACACCTCAACAGAATGGAGTGGCGGAGCGGATGAACAAGACCTTGTTGGACAGAACAAGAGCTATGTTGAGGACTGCAGGTCTAGAAAAGTCATTTTGGGCGGAAGCAGTCAAAACCGCTTGTTATATTATCAATCGTTCTCCTTCAGTGGCGATTGATCTGAAGACTCCGATGGAGATGTGGACTGGGAAGCCGACAGATTATTCTCATTTGCATACATTTGGAAGTCCGGTGTACGTCCTGTACAATGAACAAGAAAGATCAAAGTTGGATTCAAAATCAAGAAAATGTATCTTCTTGGGTTATGCTGATGGAGTAAAGAGGTTTTGCTTGTGGGATCCTACTGTTCACAAGCTTGTCATCAGCAGGGATGTTATCTTCGAGGAACATAAAGTAAAGGGAGACAAAGGCACACCGAATTCAGAAACTACTATATTTCAGGTGGAAAATAAGACGGACGAAGGTCAAATTTCTTGTGAAGCAGTACCGGAGCACGAAGAACAAGAACAAGTTGAGTATGAGGTTTCCAATGTGAGGCAGTCAACTCGAGACAGAAGATCACCAGGTTGGCTTTCAGATTATGTCACTGAAAGTAACATTGCATATTGTCTATTATCAGAGGATGGTGAGCCATCGAGTTTCCACGAGGCTACTCAAAGCTCGGATGTATCCTTGTGGATGATAGCAATGCAAGAAGAATTGGAAGCATTAGACAGGAATCAAACTTGGGATCTTGTTACACTACCACTAGGAAGGAAAGCCATTGGAAACAGATGGGTCTATAAGATCAAGCGTGATGGCAATAACCAAGTGGAGCGGTATCGTGCTAGATTGGTCGTAAAAGGGTATGCTCAGAAAGAAAGAATTGACTTCAATCAGATATTTTCTCCTGTATTTCGGTTTACAACAGTCAGAGTGGTGCTGACATTGTGTGCGGTGTTTGACCTACATCTAGAACAGCTAGATGTGAAAACGGCGTTTCTTCATGGAGATCTTGAAGAAGAAATCTATATGCTCCGGCCAGAAGGTTTTGCGGAAAAAGGCAAGAGAACTTGGTATGCAGGTTGAACAAATCTCTGTACGGTCTCAAACAGGCGCCGATGTGTTGGTACAAGAGATTTGATTCCTATATCATGAGTCTTGGATACAACAGACTGAGTGCAGACTCTTGTACGTATTTCAAGAGGTCTGGTGATGATTATATCGTTTTGCTGTTGTATGTGGACGATATGTTGGTAGCAGGCCCCAACAAAGATCAGGTCCAAGGATTGAAGGCACAGTTGGCTAGGGAATTTGATACGAAGGACTTGGGACCAGCAAACAAGATTTTAGGGATGCAAGTTAACCGAGACAGAAGTAACAGAAAGATTTTGTTTTCCCAGAAAAATTATTTGAAGAAAGTCTTGCAACGCTTCAACATGCAAGATAGCAAGCCAATATCGACCCCTCTTCCTGTTAACTTCAAGTTATCCTCCGAGATGTGTCCTAGCAGTGAAGCAGAGAGGATGGAGATGTCTCAGTACTATATGCATCAGCAGTGGGAAGTTTGATGTTCGCCATGATCTGTACAAGACCGGACATTGCTCAAGCAGTGGGAGCAGTTAGTTGGTATATGGCGAATCCTGGACGAGAGCATTGGAGCACTGTTAAGAGGATCCTTAGATACATTAAGGGTACCTCGAATGCTGCATTATGTTATGGAGGATCAGATTTTACACTCAGGGGCTATGTCGATTCAGATTATGCTGGTGATCCTGATAAGAGAAAATCTACTACTGGTTATGTGTTTACACTTGCAGGGGGAGCAGTAAGCTGGGTTTCAAAACTGCAGACAGTTGTGGCGTTATCTACAACAGAGGCAGAATACATGGCAGCTACTCAAGGTTGCAAGGAGGCAATATGGATTAAAAGGTTATTGGAGGAGATCAGACACAAACAAGAGAATGTTCCTTTGTTTTGTGACAGTCAGAGCGCCTTGCACATTGCAAGGAATCCAGCCTTTCATTCCAGGACGAAACACATTGGAGTACAATTTCACTTTGTGCGGGAAGTAGTAGAAGAAAGAAGCGTGGATATGCAAAAGATCCATACAAAGGATAACATAGCTGATTTTCTGACCAAGCCAGTGAACACTGATGAGTTTGATTGGTGTAGATCCTCAAGTGGTCTAGCGGAAACGTAAGCAACATGTAATGGCAAGATTGAAAGGATGTGTGGAGATGTGTTTGATTCTCAATCAAATCTCCAAGTGGAAGAAATGTCGGCAAGAGTTTTCAAAGAATGTGGGACCAGTCAAATAAAATTAAAAACGTGGGTTGGCAATCAGCAGAAGGCAATTTCGCGGAATTTTCAGAAGACGCGTTTTTAACGCGTCTTCACACTGACAGAGACTCTATAAATAGAGCTCCCCCTTTCATTTTGAAATCATCCCTTTTCGTGTTTTCTCTCATCTATAGCATTTGAGTGCTTAGTTCTATAATATTTGTGAGGTGTTTGTTCTCCTGTATTAAGAGAGTGTGTGTTCACTTTGGAAACACAGTGAGTGAGTTGTACACCACAAAATATTAT
This sequence comes from Primulina huaijiensis, assembly GCF_012295235.1. NCBI lineage: Eukaryota > Viridiplantae > Streptophyta > Magnoliopsida > Lamiales > Gesneriaceae > Primulina > Primulina huaijiensis. The sequence goes on along the minus strand of NC_133317.1, from coordinate 8,874,259 downwards.
AGTGAAAATTCTTTTCATCTTACCCGTGGTTTTTACCCTAATATTTTTTAGGGGTTTTCCACGTAAATCTCGGTGTCCAGTTTATTCTTTATTTTTGAGTTTTATTATCTCGAATTACCGCAAGTGGGACCAACACTGAAGTAAGATCGGACCTTGCCAAGAGTTCGAAACATCCTCAGCTGCAAGACTAACAAGACAACTTATGTGTCGAAGTGCACCAACACGTAGCATTTAACACCTGATAAAAACTTTTGTGAAACGGTCTCACGGGTCGTCTTTTGTGATACTGATCTCTTATTTGGGTCATCCATGAAAAAATATTAATTTTTATGCTAAGAGTATTATTTTTTATTGTGAATATCGGTAGGGTTGACCCGACTCACATATAAAGATTCGTGAGACCGTCTCACAAGAGACCTACTCTTAACACCTTCCGAACCCAGATGTCCAGAAAGGTGGCAAATCAAGCGTGACACGTAGCCGCATGCATAGTTTGGACCATCAGAATATGAGTTCGGACGGTCCGAACTCTGCCTATAAATAGGTAATCTGAACTTCAGAATTCTGCATGATTATGGTTGAGTATTCTCTCGTTTCAAACCATATTTTAGTGTTTTCTAGCCATATTATCGAGGACCGCCGAGTAGTTAGGCGCTACTGAAGTCGCAACAAAGCTAGGATAGAGAGGCGAGGCTTTTAACATCAAAGGGTTAACGACATACGCAAGTATAGCTCTATAAACTTGTATAGGGTTGGAGTATGATTAGATCAGTATGTTGATTATGTTATCTAGGACCGAAGCTTAGGATCCATAGACCATTTGTTCAGAGATACATAACTACTTCCGAGATATTATGGCTGAGTATGCATTTCTATGTGTCTCATTTTACTAGACATGTTATTCTGTTGCATATCTTATGTCACTATTATTATGTTGCATGCATATCACGTTGAACATATCATACCATTTAGATAGCCCTGTTGATGAGGGTCGCTCAGCCCTCTTTCTTCTTGGATGATTGTACATCGTGAGCCGCTTTCGTCGACTACGATGGCCATTGACATTTTTGTCCATGACTGATTTGGTGTGGGAGCCACCTCTTGAGAATGACACAAAGTGCCACAGGCCATGAAGTTTCTAGACTGATCTTGTTTGATCTCTGGTATCCAGTACATGTTGCATGCATGCATCATATAGAACTGTATATTCATACTTTCGTATATGGCGGTTTATCGCTCACTTCCTCGGTTTTATGTTCTTGGACATACCATTCAACGGGGCACTCTTAAGTTGGACAGACCAGATGGGAGCAGGCAGAGAGCTAGCAGTGATTGCAGGAGGAGGTTTATTTCCGTTGTTGGACTTTGAACTATATTGTTGGATTCAGTAGTTCGATTTGGTTGCATTAACTAATTGATCTTTTTTTCTTTTTTCCGCTGCATTTTATGAGATTATAGATTCTTTTTTTGTATTTAATTAAGTTTAGTTGCATGCTTCGTAAGAAAAAGTGATCTATATCAAAAGAAGAATAAACATGTAGAAAATAGTGACGGCCATTGCCTACATCTTTTGAAAAAATATGCGTACGCTACCTCAACTTTAGAAAATTGAGACGCATATGCGCATCTTCTTTTAACAATAAGGCTCCCGCAATCACTCATTGATGGTATGAGAGGCCTATAAATACTGGTGATTGAGGTCCCTAAGTACACAACTCATAAGAACAAAATACACCATCTACAGAGAGTGTTGGAGTGCTTAGAAGGTTTTAATCGGAGGAAATCCAAAAACTTACAAATCATTCGATGGCTGGAGGTAACGTTCGATCATCTTCCACATATTGTTTATCATGTTTATAAATGTGTAGAAACATAAATTTTGAGAAAAATTCTTACATTTGGAGTCAGAGCCATGATACCTATGCCTTGAAAATTTGTTTTCATTTTCTGAAAATCTGATATCATAGAGCTTGAAGATCGGATAAAATATATTAAGAAATTTACCTAAAAACTTCTTCGGAGTATAACTGGTATTAAAACTTTGTTTTCGGTTGAAATTTTGAAGATGATAATTGTTTTCTAAAATATTTGATACGAGATGAGCAAAAAATTTTGAGAGCATGATAAGGGTTGTAAGTTGCTGAAGGTTGAAGATGAATTTTGTATCAAATAATGTATATGAATTCAATTCAAAGACATGATAAATTGATACTTTTAATGTCATCACATGGTTTCTGACAAATTAAATGTGAGAATTCTCAATGTATGGAAAAATGAGATAATCATGTAAATAAGTATTAAACGGTCTGCAAGGTTTTTATTATTTTAATAATTTTTATTACTTTTTTTAAAATATTATTATAATGAATATTATAATAACATAATGTGAAATGAGAAAATGTATAACAAGAACCACGTTGCAATTTAATTCTTGGCAGCATGTTTCATGAAATTTGTCTCTTGACTTATTCAATTTAAAATTGACACACACACTAATTTAGAAATAATTTCAAATTGATAATTAAGATCCTAAATTTCAAGTTAAAGACATAAATACACATGTTAAGAAGTTATTTTTTGCATGTTATATATAATGTCAAATATTATATAGACATGCAAATTTAATATAATATTTGCATTTATTCTTGAAATTGTGAAATGCAAATTATAATGAAAATTTTTTTGGTAATTCACATTAAATTATATAAAGTTGTTTATAATTTTAAATGAACATATCAAGTAAAAATGTGAATATAAAGTTATTTAATAAAAAAATTTGACTTATAAAGATTCACATAAATGTTCATAATTAAATTAAATAATAATTATAAGGTGACGTAAGAATATATGATATGTGGGGGAGTTCTTAATAGATAGGTTTAAACTGGCTTGACTAACTACTGGTCTACCTTATGAACATTGTTATGTCTAGGAGTTAGGTGTTTAAAGGACCTTAGTCCTACCTATATTTTCTGGGAGCATTCTTGGAAAGTATTGATTGCGTTACTAAATATATTATATAAAGCATTAAGTAAAGCCAAAATTTTGTTCAGTGAACCATATAATTTTAAATAATTGAGGAATAGTCACAACATCCTTAATTATGAAAAATTATGTATTAAGTGGATTTGGATCACATAATGGACATCAATTCTAATTAATTATAAAAACATAATAATTTTACCCCACAAGAATTTTTGTTATATTTATATAACTAATTAGGTTAAAATATTAAAATTATATTTTTCTTAATTTACCCACATGAGTTAAAGGAAAATATATTTTGATAGTTTTATCATAAAGTTCCAGAAAAATCTTATTGAATTAAAATTTTATCCCACATGTAAATTTTATGTCACTAGTTTTTTAAAACATGATTTACATTAGTAAAACATGATATTATCTCAAAATTTTAATAATAATAAGCATATTATATTTTTATGCAATTATGCAACTTGAGAGTTTTTCTGATATGAACTATGAAATTCCCGAATTGAAGGACGATAATTATAAAATATGGAAATAAAGAATTATTCTTCAATTGGGGTAGATGGATGTTGATTATGCTATACGAAAAGACGAACCGTCTGCTATTAATGAAAACAACATTCCAGATGATGTTGATCTTTGTGAAAAATGAGTGCGATCTAATCGACTATGCGTAATGTTCATGAAGACCAAAATCTCTGCTGGTATGCGTGGTTCTGTCGATCAACATAATAATGTCAAAGAATTACTGCAGACTATTGATGAACATTTTCAGTCTTCAGATAAGGCACTTGTCAACACCCTAATTATGGAATTCTCTTCATTAAGGCTCATCAATGTGAGAGGTGTGCGAGAGTACATCATGAAAATGTAGGACATAGCGGCTCGACTCAAGACACTTGAAGTACAAATTTCTGAAACTTTTCTTGTGCACCACAATTTATGCACTCTTTCACAACAATATGGACCCTTCAAAATTTCCTACAACACACATAAAGATAAGTGGTAAATAAATGAATTAATGACCATGTGTGTTCAAGAGGAAGGAATGTTTTTAATAGAAACGAGTGATAATGTTTTTATGACTACACAAGGAAAGTATAAGAAGCAAGCCAAAGTCAAGGGAAAATGGAAAAGAATAATTCCACCCAACCTGACATCGAGAAAGAATCCAAGTGTTTCTTCTGTAAAAAGACGGGACACATGAAGAAGGATTTCAATAAATTTAAGGATTGACTTGAAAAAAAGGGTATTCCTATTTCATTTGTCTATTATGAATCTAATATGATTGATATGATTTATAACACATGGTGGATTGATTCTGGTTCTACAATTCACGTTACAAATACCTTGCAGGGAATATAAAGCCTAAGGAAAGCTCAAGGAAATGAGAGGAACATCTATCTAAGAAACAAGATGTCTTCGCATGTGGAGGCTATTGAGACTTGCTGTCTTATATTAAATAGTGGTTTTTATTTTAAAATTGGAAAAGACATTTTATGTTCCTTATTTTCGGTTTCAAAACTTGTGCCTCTTGGTTATTCCTTTCAATTTTTGGATAAATCAATAAAATTATTTTATAAATCAAATATTTTTGGAAATAGTACAATGATTGATGGTCTTTTCTGTAAGGTCTAGAAATTCGAACGATGTAACCTGACTGGATTCAAATCTAGGGTTTTATTAAAATGTTAATTTAATTATTTTTAAATGCATTTAATGCATGGTTATGACATTATTTCATAATGGTGTGGCATGGTTTATTAAGATTGCGTGTTATAGGGCTTCTAGCAGAATTTTACGTTCGAACGAGGGGAGACCGGGAACAGTTGAGGAAAAATATTTTATTAAATAATTATTTTTAATTATTTAATATATGATATGATTGATATGTAAATTTCGTAAAGGGACCCTTTGTAGTATTTTTACATGCCGGATCATATTTTAAACTGGTAGCCAATTTTTAGCAAATCAGAGGACTTTTGAGGGTTCGGGTAATATTTTTGAAAACGTACAAAAACGAAATATTTTACGTGTGTGTTATTGGGCCTAATGGGCTTGTTTTGGTTAGTTTTTAATCCAAGCCCATTACACCTCATTAGTTTTAAAATCTAAGCCCAATAGTCACTCATTTTATTATCAAAAAATCCACCCAAACCCTAATCCCTCCCCACCACCATTCGGCCGCCCCTCCCCTCTCAAACCTAGAAGCAGATTTGCTTCACTTCTTGCAAAAATTTTAGTAGAAGCTTGTCCCGTCCCTCTGATGTTCGTCCCTCGCTCCGTTGGTCGTCTTTTTGCGTACAAAACTTCATTAAGGAACGCCCTAGACCATTTTTCTTTCATCAATCACATCATGTTATGTATTTTTTGAATGATTATGCATGATAATTAATGGATCTACTCTTAAGCATTGAATTTACATGATTTTTACACGAAAAATATAGTGTTCTTTATATTATATCTCACGTTTGTGTCATGGTTGAAGGGTTGCCGGATTTTTTAGGGATAGGGGATGATCTACAAGAGGTTTAGATAAGGTTCAAGTGGAGGTTTCGGATCTGTAACGTGTCGAGGTAGGATGGCCAATTGGTTTGCTTGTATAGGGCACGACTTGGCTAGATCAAGTGGTAGGTTGTGTGCAGTGGTGCAAGGGATGTGGATCAGATCCTGGTGGGTCTGAGACGTGGCCTAGGGTGGCTCGAGCACAGCTGGTTGCGGGCTAGGAGTAGATCGAGTGAGCTATGCACGGCTAGGGCTCGAAATTTAGGTGTTCGGGTGAAACATGCTCAAACGCGTGCATGGGACTAGGTCCATTCAAGAGGGTCCAAAGGTGGGCTAGGAAGTGGTTTGAGGCTGGTCCAAGTTGGTTAGGATTAAGGTCGAGTGTATGGTTCAGTAATGCAACTAGGGTTCGGGGTTGGTTCAGAAAAGTTACAGCAGGGTTCAGCCGAGTTTAGAGGGTCCGAAATGGCTGGAATTATGTTGTTTAAGGTCTGGTAGGGTGTGAATAAGTTATGGATATAATTTGGGAGAATTTGGTTAAGTTTCGGGTTTATTCGGGTTAAAACCGGGACACCGGTCTAAGTCTTATAACGAATTATAAAAGTTAATGCATGGGCTCGAGTTTACGTCTAAGAAATGATTATAAGGATGTATTGAGGTGTTTTTATAAGTTTGGTTGGCTTCAGGCCGAATTTTAAAGTCCAAGGGTAAAATGGTCAATTAGGATTTTCAGGGGCAAAATGATCATTTTGCACCCGGGTCGAGTTAGTAGTCCTGGTTGTACCCTGATGACTGAAAATACATGTTTAAAATGTATATGTTAATTATGAATATGAATTTTTATGAAAATGCTGGAAAATACGTTGTATGCTTGGTTTTAAGAAAATGTATGTATATGCATGAATTTTACAAGTAATGAATACGATGACATATTTTTGAAGGAGGTCGTTAGTTTTGACTAATACGAACACAAACACAACATGTAAGGTCAAGGCTCATTGGATAGGTAAAACTGTCGCTGCTGTCCACGTCGTCGGGTACCATGGTTATACGTAGATAGATCCATCGACCTAGAGGTGATACGAAAGTCACAACTAATGACCTGAATTCAATAAGAAAAAAATGAACATTGTTGGAACATTTCATGTTCGCAAAATCGATTTTGATGTTCACGAAACTTGTTTTGTTTCTAACGAATTACCTAAGTACGCAGAAAGTTGAAACTGATCAAGCTTCAAACTAATCAGATACCGATCCAAAACTGAAGCTATCGAGATGCAAACTGAAATTGTCAACTGATTGACCAAACTGAACCAGTCCAACTGATATATCAAAGACCAGGTCAACTGATTGTTCAGCTGATAAGTGGTTCAGTAGAAGACCTTCAGAAGCCCGGCCAGCGGATGAAGAGTTCAACTGTTGAAGAGCCCAGCTGATCAGTTCAACTGAATCAGTGAAATCAGTTCAGCTGACGAGCCAACTGATTTCACAAGACCAGCTCAAGACCAGTTCAGCTGACCAGTTCAGAGCATCAGTTAGGAGCCGATCAGTTTACAGAACAAGACAAGCTTATCTAAGTGAAATCCAACTTTGCACGACAATAATAAACGTTGCAACAGAGCTTAAAGTCAAGACGTTCCAAAATAGCTGTCAGAAAGTACAAGACACAAATTTCGAGGAACATATTTAAACTGCAACGAACATATTTGATGAGTCTTGATGTACGGTTACATTGCCCCTATATAAACAAGATCAAGACCATCAACAAAGAAAAACAAGTGTGTGCGGATGAACACAGATAAGAGAGGGCACGCATAATGCATATCAGCTTACAAGAAGCAACCAGTCCAGATTTGGGGGAACATTTCAACGTGTTATCAGCTTAGATCAGAAGCACAATTCCCTCAGTGTGTAATAAGATATTCGTGTTGTATTCATATATCAGTTCTCACACACGCGCACACAATGACTCACAAATACAGAAAGACAAGTTTAGTTGAGTCAGTATTGCACAAAGACATTAAACTTGTGTATGTAGTCTTCGCACAAAGATGTTAAACTTTTGTTGGCTGAAAGGTATTGCCTTCAGTTTAGACTAAGAGTGCAGCTAGGCAGTAGTGTAAGTCTTAAGCTGAGTGGGTTTGTACAAGAGTTGTATAAAGAAAAGTCTTTTAGTGGATCCTACCCTAAGTGGTAGAAGGGGTGACGTAGGAGCAGTTGAAGTGTCCGAACATCCATAAAAAAATTCGTGTCTATTTGTTTATTGCATTTACTTATCATTTCCATTATTTTAAAAATGCATTTTGAAAGCATTTTATGTGTTCTTCAAATATCAAAATATTGTATACCAAGTGTTTGATAAAATGCTTCAACCAAAATATTTTTACTCATTTTAACTTTCATATATTTTAAATGCTTTACAAAATATTTAATCGGTTTATACGAAAGATTATTTCGAGTATTTTTTGCTTGGTTTAAAACCAAACTCGATTTAATTCATCGATTTCACATTCTTAGAACACGAGCTATTGTAGCTCATTGAAATATTGTGTTTGAAACACCCTTGTTGGTGTTAGAACCGATCCATCAAACACGTATATGATGATATGATATGATACGATTTGATATGACTCGACATGTTTACATTTTTAAGGATCATGAAACTTATTTTAATTACAGTACTTTTCTCTGTTGCATGATATGTATATGTATTAATTATAACGGTACAGGTGTGTTGAGTCTTTAGACTCACTAGGTGTGATTGTTGCAGGTGAGCATTATTTTGAGGAGACTAGAGGTGCCGAGGACTGATCTAGCTGAGCTGGTAGAGCACGTTAACCCGAGAACCTCGCGTTTCTTCCGCATTTATGATATTATGATTTTGGTGTCATGGGTTAAAACAGTATTTTTATGTGTTTATGAATTTTAACACGCTGGGGATTTGATGGATTTTGGGAGCTTGTTGAGTTTTTTTCTAAGACAATAGACTTAAGGATTTGATTAACTGCAGTTACTTTTATTCAGTGTTTTGATGGCCTTACACTATGCGTGGTTGGACTTACATAAATATATGTATGTGTGTACACCTATTTCGGTCAAGGCTTTTTTTTAAAAAAATTCAGTAGAATTTTAGCAGTAGACGTTTCATTTTCTCTATTTCTTTACAAAATAATAATACCACTATGCATGTTCAAATAGGTATTAAAAGATGTGTCATAAATGAAGATTCCTCTATATCATGGCACAAGAAATTGGGACACATCTCCATAGAGAGGATCGAAAGATTAGAGAATGATGGAGTACTTAGTATTTTAGATTTTTACTGATTTTGAGACTTGTGTGGACTGCATAAAGTGAAATCAGACCAATAAGTCTAAAAAAAGGTGCCAAGAGGAGTACAAAAATATTAAAAATCATACATTCAGATATTTGTTGTTCAGATACGGAGATGCAAAGTTCGAACTATTTCATCGCTTTCATTGATGATTACTCACGATACATATATATATCTATATGTTTCATAAAAAAACAAAGCACTTGAAGCCTTTAAAGCTTTTGAGGCTGAAGTTGAGAAGCAATGTGAAAAACAGATTAAAATCGTTAGAACCGATAGAGGTGGAGAATATTATGATAGATAATCTGAGAATGGACAGGCAACTGGTCCGTTTACAAAGTTTCTCCCGGAACATGGGATTGTTGCCTAATATACTATCCCTGGTTCTTCGGACCAAAATGGCGTAACTGAGAGGAGAAACCGAACATTGCTGGACATGGTGAGGAGCATGTTTAGTAGATCCAAACTTCCTAAATCCTTGTGGATTGAAGCTCTTAAGACAGCTGTGTATATATTAAACCGAGTTCTGACTAAAGATATCCCAAAGACGTCATTTGAATTATTTAAAAGTTGGAAACCGAGTTTGCAACATATACGCATTTGGAGTTGTCATTCATAAATAAGAGTTTACAATCCACATGAAAAGAAACTGGACCCAAGAACTATAAGTGGATATTTCATCGGATATGCCAAAAAATCCAAAGGGTACATATTCTATTGTCAATCTCACAACACTAGAATTGTGGAATCAAGAAATGCAAAATTTATTGAGAATGACTTAATTAGTGGGGGTGATCATTCAAATGATATAGTTCTTGAGAAAGATCAAATTAATTCACAAACCTATTATTCAAATGATAGATTCATCGTTATTCACACCCCTCAAGATCAAACAGGTGTTAGGAAATTGGTTACTGAAGTTCCACAAATCGCTGATGAAAATCCAGTAGATTAAGTTGTTAATGAAGAACAATAAGAAAATGTTAATCAACTAAACAGCCTAAGGAGATCTACTAGAATAAGAAGATCAGTTATATCTAGTGATTATGTTGTGTATTTATAAGAATCAGATTTTAACATTGGAGCCGAAAATGATCCTGAAACGTTTTTACAAGCCATGAGTTTTAATTAGTCAAAATTATGGTTTAATGCTATGAAAGAATAGATGAATTCTATGGAATTTAATGGAGTCTGGGATCTTGTTCAGTTTCCTAATGGTGTAAAAGCCATTGGATGTAAATGAGTCTTCAAAACAAAAAAAGACTCATTAGGCAACATTGAAAGATATAAAGCAAGATTCGTAGCTAAAGTATTCACTCAGCAAGAAGGAATCGACTACAATGAGACTTTTTCTCCTTTGTTTAAAAAATATTCTCTCCTTATCATTCTAGCATTAGTTGCACATTTTGACTTAGATTTACAACAAATGGATGTGAAAACAGCTTTTCTCAATGGAGAATTAGAGGAAGAAGTTTATATGAAACAACCTGAAGGATTCTCCTCTAGTAATGGTGAGCACTTGGTATGTAAGCTTAATAAATCTATATATGGATTGAAATAAGCTTCTCGTCAATGGTATTTGAAATTTCATTATTTTATCTCTTCGTTCGGATTCGTAGAGAACCCCATGAATCAATGTATATACCAGAAGGTCAGTGAAGTAAGATTTGTTTCCTTATTCTATATGTGGATGATATATCACTTGTAACCAATGACAATGACTTGTTATATGAGGTGAAACAATTTCTCTCTAAAAACTTTGATATGAAGGATATGTGTAATGCATCTTATGTCATTGGCGTTAAGATACATAGAAACCGAATTAAAGGTATTCTAGGTCTGTCTTAAGAAACCTATATCAACAAAGTTTTAGAGAGATATTGGATGAAAGATTGTTCACCAGATATAGCTCCCATTGTGAAAGGAGATAAGTTCAATTTAAGCCAATGCCCAAAGAATGATCTAGAGCAGAAATAAATGAAAAACATTCCTTATTCTTCTGCTGTCGAAAGCTTGATGTATGCTCATGTTTGCACTAGACCTGGCATTGCATTTGTTGTTGGGATGTTAAGAAGATATTAGATTAATCCAAGTTTAGACCATTGGAAAGCTGCAAAGAAAGTGATGAGGTATCTTCAAGGGACCAAAGATTATATGCTTATGTTCAGACGAATTGAGAATTTGGAAGTAATTGGCTACTCTGATTCAAACTATGCTGGCTGCATTGATTCACGAAAATCTACTTCAGGATATATTTTTATGCTAGCTGGTGGAACAGTATCTTGGAGGAGTGCAAAGTAAACATTAACTGTTATTTCCACTATGGAAGCTGAGTTTGTATCTTGTTTTGAGGCAATCTCACATGGTGTACGGTTGAAGATTTTCATTTCGAGGCATAGAATTATGGATTCTATATCTAGGCCATTAAAAATATATTGTGACAATTCGGCTATTGTTTTTATGGCTAAAAATAACAAAAGTGGTAGTCGAAGCAAGCACATCGACATTAAGTATTTAGCCATATGAAAACGTGTTAAAGATAAAAAAATTAATTATCGAGCACATTAGCATTGAATTGATGATTGCGGATCCTTTGACTAAAGACATGCCACCATTGAAATTTAAGGATCATGTAGAAGAATGAGACTTGGTTTCTTTATGTAATTTTGTTGTAAGAACAAATTAATGAAACTATGATGTGATCTTTTCTCATATTTATTGTGCACACATTCATTGATTCGAGAAATATCAATAAAGCTGGACTTCGAATAAATATAGGGTTTATTCATCCAATTATACAGATTACATAATGCATTGTAATACATGGAAGATAATATTCGCTTTTAGAGGACATATCGTCATGTTTCATGTGTTTTGTTTTCTCTTATGGTAAATGAGATATATGGGTCAAGTAGGAGAATGTAAGAAAAAGTGACCCATATCAGAAGAAGAATAAACGTGTAGGAAAGAGCGACGGCCATTGCCTATATCTTTTGATAAAATATGCGTACACCGCCTCAACTTTAGAAAATTGGGACGCGCATGCACTTCTTCTTTTGACAATAAGGCTCCCGCAATCATTTATTGATGGTACCAACACTTTAAGAATCTAGGTACTTATGTCTAGAGGTCATGGGTTCAAGTGTTGGATAAGGCGAAAGAAACCACTTTCAGGGGTGGGATATTCTATGAGTGACGGTGTATGGGCTAGGGCTAGAGCTCATGTTGGACCATCCTAACGACCCATGATCAGTAGTGGTGCATGGATATGGGCCGAGGCTCATGTTGGTTCAGCCTAATGGCCCATGATCGTTACAATAATACATGGAAGATAATACTCGCTTTTAGAAGACATATCGCCATGATTCATGTGTTTTGTTTTCTCCTATGATAAATGAGATATATGGGTCAAGTAGGAGAATGTAAAAAAAAGTGACACGTATCAGAAGAAGAATAAACGTGTAAGAAATGACGACGGCCATTGCCTACATCTTTTGATAAAATATGCGTACGCCGTCTCAACTTTAGAAAATAAAGACGCGCATGCGCTTTTTCTTTTGACAATAAGGCTCCCGCAATCATTCATTGATGGTATGAGATACCTATAAATACCGCTGATTGAGGTCCCTAAGCACACACCTCATAAGAACAAAATACATCATCTACAGAGAATGTTGGAGTGCTTAGAAGGTTTCAATCGGAGGAAATCAGAAAACTTACAAATCATTTGACGGCTCGAGGAACGTTCGATCCGCTTCCGCATATTGTTTATCATGTTTATAAATATGTAGAAATATGAATTTTGAGAAAAATTCTAACATGCTTAAGTTTTGATTGGTAAGTGAACATCACACCTAGCACGCCTGCACAAAAATTCACGACACACACATACATTTTATTGGTGGCTTCAATTGGATCTTCCGTGCATCGGGATACAATGAAAAATGTGTAGATAATATATATTTTGCACGACTAAAATGTTTACATAAAAATCATGATTCTAATCATCTAAAAAAGTTTGCCAAGCTTATCCAGAATATTCTTTGTAGGCACATAGGTGAATGATACAAGCTTGTATAACCAAAAAATCAAAATTTCCCAAAAAAAATTCATAGTATTCATCATCAACATTGATATATATGCCTATATATACTATATATTAAGTCACCCTATTGAAATTATGAAATTACACCAAAATATTATTAATATTATATCCCTCGTCAAAGTAAAATTTTACAACTATATTACCTTTCTTTTATAATAGAAATCAAAATAACTACAATTTTTTATTTATTAAAATCCAAATAATTTTTTAAAAAATAAAGAATTGTACAAGCACATAATACGTGCAACGGATCACTAGTGAAGCCCAGTTGCTTCCGAACAATGTTGGAGCGTCAATTTTTTTGTCATGCTCATGCATTCTATACGACTCAAAGCAATGACACTGCTATTTGAAAACCATTCGAGTCTTAACATTGATTTCTTTCCCATACATTTTCATCCATTCTACAATTCATCCATGGAAACATTTCTTCTATTCAAGTTTTAATCAGCATAAAATACAGAATTTTAGATACATCTCAATTGTTATGTGATTTCCTTGATTTATTTTTTATTTGTGTTTGTTTTAAGGAGATATAATATCTTGTTGTAAATATATTACAAGTTCTTCAATTTTTGTTGGTTGCTTTCAATTCTCAAAGCAGGTATAATACTTTGTTGAATTATTTTATGATGTGTGTATGATAATTTTTTGCCATGTAACAATATCTATATTCTTCACTTCATATGTTACAATAATAGAATCAAACTCGATTTCGTTGATTCTAAGAGTTGTTGTACACGGTAATCTAGTCTTTGATCGTGAAGCTTCGTGTTGCTTCTGATTAAAACTTAGATGCATCTGGTTTTCTTCAAAAGTGTGAAACAAGAGAATGAACTGGTTATGTACTTTTACTAAAATGTGAACTCATCTTTGCAACAAAACAAGCATGATCATTTTTACAGTTTTCTGGAGAGGATTGTTAAACTAAACATATTTATGTGCCATATTTCATGAATATTTTTTCGCCCGTCAACTCATCTAGCTTGATGGATTGCCTGTCGAAGATACTTCAATGTCTTTTTATGACCCAAAAATCCCATGAACCAGAAATCAAAGTTGTCCTCAGTAACTAGCTGCACATATTTCTGGGTTGGCGATTTCGCATTTTCGATTTCCTCAGCTCCCGTTATTTTTCTCAGGGGGATCATGACCTGCATATATAGAAGTTGAAAAGAAAAACTGAATTTATTCAGTTTTCGTCGACATAGAACAATTTGATCAAAGAAAATAAGCTGATCAAGGCTTATTATGCTGTTATTGTACCTTGTAATAGAGTTTACATTTATTTCCAGTTGGAGAAGAGATTTTGATGGATCTGTCACTGCAGAAGGCAACTCTATTATTGGAAATGAAGAGGACTCCGGCTAATGGTCCGGATGTCGTTGATAGGTAGCATTGGGAAGCCTTCAACAATTTTTCGTCATCTCTAACGTTGAAAATCTGTTTGAAAACTTTCTCCACTCCACCTACTTGAAGGATTCTTGTCCCCAGGCTCAACTTTCCCTTCACAGCTTCACTTATCTTTGGTGCTAACCTCACTGTGGGAAAAAAGATCAGATTTCTTAAGTTCAAAACGTTGATTCTACGATTATTACTTATGTATATATCTTGTGTTGAACTTCTTATGAGTAATTACCATGCTCCCGGATTCGTTGAGCAAAAGTATCCATGCTTTGTCCGAGTTGGATCATCTTAGCAACTACTGAATCTACTCTTCCACCTGCATTTTTTTGTCACAAAAACAGCTGACTTAGGAGTTTATTTAACCATGAATCTGCGAGTTCTTGATCGGAATAATTAAGAACAATCACGTACTGTGTCTGAATTTGTGAAAATGATGGTTGGAAGGAGAAGGCAGAAGCTGGTACTGTGCAGCAGAGTCAGGTAAAAATGCTTTTCCTGAGCTTTTCATAGAGAGTGCGTATTCTGCAGCTGAAGTAACTGGAATCCCCATAACATGTTCATTATACCCATTTTTCCTAACAAATCTTGATTTGCTGTGTTTCAGTTGTTCCATTTCACTCAACTCCGTCCCGTTGTATGCTTTGAATCTAAAGACCAGTATGCTACAACCTCAATCTTGCCCTGGTCGAAATATGATTATTTCTTGCTCTATTTATGCAAAGAAAAAGAAGTTATCTGTTACTGACTTTTGCTTTGTATGTGTCAGCTTTGGATCATCGAACACCAAATGGTGCAGATATGAGCTTCTGAGTAATCTTTTCGACGAAAAAAGCATCAGAAAGCCAAAATTTCGCCTTTTCTTTTTTTCATTTTCGTGAAAGGTTGGCACATGTTATGCAGATAAGATTTAATATTCATTATGATTCTTTGATTTTGTGGACCATCGACTCATGTTTCTCAGGACAAAAGCTAGCTGTGGGATCACCCCTTTTTTTTTAGGTAAACAATGTCATGTTAGGGTCAGCTGTTCAAATACTTTGCATTGTTTGTGGATTCTGACCATGTTCATAGGTGTTATCCATGCCTTTTGAGTTGGCATTCTTGCTTTGTGATGTAGCCAACACCTTCAAAATCCTCAATATGAAGAAAGCATCATATTTACAACTGGATGCTTTCTGTGAGGATAAGAATAACTATGGGATCCCGTGTCAATCGCTTGACAGTCGATTCACCTCCATGTGGCTGACCGCGGTTGCTGGCATTCCAACTTTTGTACAGATATCAGTCATCATCTCTAGTAGCCAAGGCCATAGATGCTGACTTAGACACAAATTATAATTTTGTTCTACTATGTTTTTCAAATTTTCTCACTTTTATTTAATTTTCTTTTTGACGAATTATAATTATTTTTTTAATATAATGTTGGTCACATTTTCACTTATGAATAAGACCTAATTTATGCCTTCTCGTTTAACCAATCTCATACAATGACAAATTGTTCATTGCTCACTAAAAATTCAATCAGTGTATTAAAAAACATAGTATCAAATATAATGAAAAATTTACACGTGAATGAGATAATAAATTAAATATATAAATAATTTAATTATCTTTAACTCCAATTTGAGTAAATATTGTAAGGGCGTTGCAGTGCCTTAAAGTACGAGACAGAATATGCATATACAAACATATATTGAATAAAATTTTGTAAAAATGAACATAACAAGCTTAAAAAGATTGGGTTATGAAGTTCATACACCTCAAGGATAAAGTAGCGATTTCATACTTTTGCTAAGGTTTATGTTGGTGGTATGCATGCGCCTCAGAAGCACATTGGACAAAGTAAATAGGATCAACACTTCAATCTACTCGTACATTTAAACA
The DNA here is from genome assembly GCF_012295235.1 of Primulina huaijiensis. Lineage (NCBI taxonomy): Eukaryota > Viridiplantae > Streptophyta > Magnoliopsida > Lamiales > Gesneriaceae > Primulina > Primulina huaijiensis. The sequence goes on along the minus strand of NC_133317.1, from coordinate 8,858,036 downwards.
CACCTGACCATAAACGCGAGAAAGCAGCAAAATCGACCTATACCCAGATCTAAAAAACTTCTTAGAGATAGATTGGTTTTGGTAAAACGAAACGGGACGTGCCTCCTCTACATTAAGCAGAAGCATTAACCAGCTCTTTCTGTTTGGTGGCGGGTTCAGTTGGCAGTGGCTGCAACGACAAAGTATCAAAATCAATTGCTATCCATCTTTAGGGGAAAAAATCGAGGCAAAAGTCTATGACTTCTTTTAAAGAATTAGATGGCATCAGAGACAAAAGTAAGACGGCTTAGAATGGAAAAGAACGAAAACTGTGGTAATGAAGATTATAAAAACTTCCCTGATTCATTATTTTAAGCATATTTTCCCGTTATACTATAATCTCTTAAGCAGCATACAGAGACATTGTTAATCATGATCAATAATTAATTTTGTATAAAAACCGGGCGGGCTTGTTTTCAAGCAATGGATAACTAAAAAATGGGTTTGTTCTCGTGCAAAATGATCACACTTTCATGTGATAATGATAATTGTTGACTGCCTGGTTCCATATGATTAAAGAGAACAAAGTTCTTGTTATCATATCAGTGTCAATACAGGTTCTTACCGCAGCGAGCTCCTGTTCGTGCTTCGGAATAAAAGCAGTGTCCACGTTTCCGTTTTTGAAGTCCTGAATGACATGGAAAATTAAGTTTCGCAAATGCCCATCAAATGTGAATCCATAAATTAATAATAGGGATTAGAGGATTATAATAAGTGCCTACCTCAACTTCAAGGATAAGCTTATGGTAGTCAATTGTTGTTGGAACCCCTGGCGATTAATCATCATATTATTTTAATACAGATCCAACCACAAAAAAGGTTAGTATCAAATCAATCCACAGTAATATAACAGTTAAAGGTGGATATTTATGGATGTAACATGAAACGAACTCAAAAGACAAAACTGTTTGCTCAAGTTTCAATCAGTTGATGCTCAAAAAAAGAAAAAGTTACACTCAATTGAACGTGGCGAATTAAGAGCTATCTTTCCAGCTGAAATTCAAATTAATTATCCTCATTTCGAATTCAGACAGATGCTGCAACCGAAGAGGCAGAGTACACTAGATATTCTCTACAGATTTTGAAAGCCATTTGAAGCATCTTATGGTGCATCTTGACACAATGTCAAACACAAAGAGAAAATTCGAGACAGCTGATCTACTTCATTCTTTACCTGTAATAATGGTGTCGTCAAGGGCCCTTTTCATACGTTGGATTGCCCTTTCTCTTGTTGGAGCCCAGACAATAAGCTAAAATAGCAAAGTTTTTATGTACGTTAGAGCAAGGGTAAGCCAATTCTTCAGATATAATAAGAAAACCAAGAATAAAATGACATCTAGTATCCTACTATATTGATGGATATTTTAACATAACAACATTTTTATTAAATAATTACTTCAGCTCAATGCACGATCAAAGGCAGCGCGAGATGCTTAGGCAGCTGATGAAAAATATATAGCAAGCAAATTAACAAATTTCTGAACACAATGAATTTCGTGTCTTGACACAAAGCTGCTACATTAAGATAACATGGATTTCAGTTTCATGATTTATTTGGACAGCTGCAATCAAACCATTCTGGTTCGAGTCAGTAAAAAGTGCCATGTTCGAGTGTCATCGACTGCCAAGAAAATATCAATCCAGTTTTATATTGTCAGCGCATATTTCAAAAAGATGAATAGTAGAATTGTCCTCTATTGCACTAGATAACAGCAGGTTTCAATTTCCTTGCAGCCGCCTACACTACTCTGGCTTCCATAAAAATAGCATTCCAAATCGATATATACATTAGAAAAGTGCAATGTCTGAGTATCATCGACTGCCAAGAAAATATTAATTCAGTTTTTAAATGTCAGCATATATTCCCGTACGATGAATAGCAGAAGTGTATGGTGCATTAGATAACAGCAGTTTCAATTTATTTGCAGCCACCTAAGATTACTGTGGGTTCCATAAAAATAGCATTCCACAATGATGCACTAAATAACATTTGATCCATCAAAATGCATCTACCACTTATAAAATATAGTATTCGTGCCAGAGACAAGGGGGCTTGAGTTGATTAATCTAAGCTGAACTCAAGAGAAAATGTTCCTAACTATCCCCTCATATGTTATTTTACATATTTATCATGTATCATGTAGGCAATAAAAATGCATTCATTTGAATGAGCGGCTTTCTCACTAACTTTTGTTTTGTTAATTGGGGAAATATGAAGTTATTTAAGCACATAATGAACACAAAATCCAAACCTTTCCAAGCAGGGAATCATAGCTTGGAGGAACAACGTAATCTGGATAAACATGGCTATCCATTCGCACAAATGGACCTCCGGGTGGCAGGTAAGCAGTTATTCTCCCTATTCAAGTACATGAGGGGATTAGTGTATGAAAGAAGACACCATATTAGTTGATTGTGCCAGCTTTCAGGATAAATAAGAATCCATATGAATCATTAGTTTTTGTTTGACTATGATAAATTAACAATTCCCCATCCCATAGTTTTTGCTAAGCTTGTCATTTTGAGGAACCAGAAAAAGAACTTCAATTGAAAATATTTGATTCCGTGACTCAGCAGGAAAATACCCACACACAAAACGAAAAAAACTTTACAGGTAGCAGTACCCCAATCACGCAATTCCAACATACCTGGTCCAGGTCTGAAGTTTTTGAAAGCATCTTCTGCATTAATACGGCATTCTATTGAATGTCCACTAAGAACAATATCTTCCTATAGATAAAAAATAGTTCATATAAATCAAAGGTTGCAGCTTATACCCCACGTTTTGAAATACCCTTCGGGCAAACTACCTGTGTGTAACGAAGTTTCTCTCCCCTAGCCACACGAATCTGTTCTTCGATTAGGTCGACCGAGGATATCATTTCTGTAACAGGATGCTCCACCTGAAGTAACAGTCGATAAAATCAGTTACTTGTCCGTATCAAGGATGGAAATTTGGATGAGTAGTTCAAGTATATTATCTAAGCCTCCATCCTTTCACCTGGATCCTAGTATTCATCTCCATGAAGTAAAAGGAACCTCTTTCATCCAAAAGGAACTCAACAGTTCCGACGCCTATGTAGCCTATGGATGCTGCGGCTGCTACTGCTGCATCACCCATGACTTTTCGCAACTCTGGTGTCAATGCAGGGGAAGGTGCTTCCTCTAGCAGCTTCTGATTTCTTCTCTGAAAATAAGCATTTCAATTAATTACTACCACAGAAAGCTACCACCCTGAACTAATTCAACAGTTCTCAACTCAGAAAAACCACATCCTAAACTTATTCAGCAATATATGTTTGTAACTATTTGGGGGGAAAAACTGTGTTTATTATAAATTGGAACAATATTGATTACTAGGTGCTCAGATACGAACACTGACTAAAAAGTTTCAATAATGTCCATGTACAAGGAAGAAATCTAAAGGTCAGTTTACATATTTTTGGACAGAAAGAACTGCAACATTGAGGCATATACCAAGAATTAGAGGCAAAATTTGATAAGTGCTAGGTGATGTTTTACCTGAATACTGCAGTCACGCTCCCCAAAGTGAATAACATTACCAAATTTGTCAGCTAAAACCTGAGAAGTTGCACAAGGCGTCAGCATAAATGTAAATACAATGATAGCACCAATAATGCTAATAAACAACACAGAATCATGGTTACTCAAAATTGAACAAATACAACACAACCACCAAGCTTTTATCCCACTAAATGAGGTCAGTTACATGGAGATGCCATTGTGCTTTATCCCGTATAATATACTCATCCATGTCTAAATGAATTTTATTCAAATTTAAACAAATATCAAAGTTAAATAATTGCTCGAGATTAAATTTCATAAAACTTGAGGGTATGTATGGTTTTATTTCCTGAGGTTCGTTTCAGAAAAAGAGTTTTTGAAAAATATAACGGGGAATGAAATTAATGTTAGTTTTGTTTATAGAAAATTACTATAGTGGCCAAATCTTGTAGGTTATTGTTTGGTAATTATTTTTTAAATTATGTGGGCAGTTAAAAATTGTAAAGATAGTATACTGTGTTATATTACGGTATTTTTCATAAGAGACAATTTTGAATTAAAAGTGATGTTTAAGTTATGAGATATGAAAATAAGTTTTTAAAACATGAAATGAAAATGAGATAGTAATGTTGTTTTTTATTTTTTGAAGACCGGAAAATGTTTTGTTTTAACAAAAACAAATATAGCCTTAGGTACTTTTGAGGATATTTCTAGATTGTAATTTGGCATTTCCACACGATTCAATTACATTCACCGCAATTTGATACAATCATCTGATGTAACCCAAACAAAATCTATTTTTCCTTCTACAAAAAATGCCATATTTAAAGCACAAGTGCTTAAGGTTAAATACTATAATATGTACTTTTCAAAAAAAAAAAATTTAATATGTAAGCTTTTGTTAATAGTACCTGAAATTCAATATGCCTTGGATTCTGGATATACTTCTCCAGGTAAACACCGTCGTTACCAAATGCAGCTGCAGCCTCAGTCTTTGCTTGCTGCCACCCACAAAATTTAGTTAGAATGATCTTAAGCTAAAGAACTAATGCAAAATTTAGTTAGATAGCTGCGGCATGCACGGATTTTGTTTTGAAACCATTGAACTGATTATTTGACATCAAGAGATAAATAAATGTTTGAAGAACACATTTGTGACAACTTCGCATGATTGGATATACACCTAGATTGAGAATAAAATCCATAAAGACCTCAAAGGGAAGGTTGTTGCTCGGTATTCTCACAAAATAAATAGGTCTAACCAAAAGATAGTTTTTATACATATTTGAGTAGATACTATACATATTTGAGTAGATACTAACCCTAATAAAATAGAAAATAATTAATCTCCCAAGGACGTAACAGGCAACATATAACTACAAGGTAAATTTAGGGAAACATGGACTACCTGCAACAATTTCACAAATTCATCAGGCTTTTTCGCAAGGCGCATTCCACGTCCTCCGCCACCAGCTGTTGCCTTTAAAAGAATTAGTTATAATTCAGATGGAGAAGCTTGTGATAACTTCTTGGAATTTAGTCCATGCAAAATATGACTGTAGTGAAAACACTTCTATATCTATCTTGAGAATATAACATGGAATGAGAACGTACAACGGATATACAAGAAGAAATATATAGAAAATAATTCAGTAGATTCCATGTCTGTCTATGTGTCCATGTATGAGAATATGCATATTAATGCGAAACTTACCTTGATCATAACAGGATAACCAATCTCGTCTGCTAGTTTAATAGCTTCTTCAGTGGTCTGCATTGAAAAGAAGTTCACATACAAAGACAAGAAGTTGTTCACAGATTTTTGATAGCGAATTCCCAAGATATGGTGGCCATACAGAAATAATTCTGCCAAAGGGAAGTACCTTTAACAATCCATCACTTCCAGGCACAGTTGGAACTCCAGCATTCTTCATTGTATCCCTAGCAGTGGATTTATCACCCATAACCCTAATGCTTTCCGGCTGCAAAAGCCTCAAATTTGAATATTCAAATATTTGTTGTATTCTAGCCATTACAAATAGAAGAGGCTAGCTGCTGAACTGGAGTCTTTTGTCAAGTTACTTTTCCCCCCTATTCTAATTGAGAACAACTCACTGATTTAAATTTTTAATCATACAGCCATTACATTGTTCATACCTAACACTACCCCTGCTAAGCCTACAAAAACTTGTGACTGTAAACGACTTTGTGCGAACATTTTTAATCTTGAGAACTTACATTTGGTCCAATAAAATTGATCCCATGTTCTCTGCACATCTCAACGAAAACAGCATTTTCAGAAAGGAAACCATATCCAGGATGCAGCATAGTACATCCACGGCTGATGGCAGCAGATAACACATTTGGAATCACCAAATACCTGTAAGAAAACCAAAACAAGAAAATATTGTTTACGACTAGATGTGAAATGAGTATGACAGTTGTCTTCAAAGTTCATAGGAAAAGTCAGAAAAGATGAAAAAAATATTCGTTGCCATATATCTTTTTCAATCTCTAAAAAGAAGCTTTTGGGTGTCTTAACAATCATCCTTATGTATTTTGTTCATATACATAACCTACAACCACACTTAAAGAAAAGAAAAAGAAACATCGAAATACTTGAAGACTGCTTAATAACATATTATTCTTTTCCCTTTTTCGTTTTGAGAGATTGGCAAGCAATAGAAGAGAAAACATATGATACCGATGGACGTTCCAAATATCTAGATAGAACCAGTTTATTTATAAATTACGCCAAGGCAATCATATTTTTTGTATAATCATAAGTGTCTCCACATGTATATTTCTGTAGTAAAACATCAAACCGTAAATGAATAATAACTGGGGTGGTTCAATGTCACAATCACATATATGTATTTTTTTTCTAAACTCAGCAAACCAAAAGAAAAAATTTGTTCAAATGATGAACAAAGGAATGTCTGGCTCTCTTTAACAGGGAAGGCAGCATGGGACTGAACTGTCAAAAATGCTAGAGGATCATCAAAAGCAGGCATAGCACGACCTTTTTTCTATTTGCTAATCCCTATTCCTGCTGAGATGACTATTACAACGTGAATGATAAGACTCACAGATTCACAACAAATGATACAATGGGGACAGTCGAGAGCATTATGTGACAAATGAACACACTGAGAAAAATACTTTAACTCCCTCCCCTCCCTCCATTCTACTGCATATAGTTTCTATCATTTTTATGTAGAACTGTCTGTACAGTTAGAGGCGACACAGAGGTCAAAGAATCTTACTGAAAATCTATCTGTTTGGACCTATTACAATTCTCTGACAACTTTATTATCAGATGCCCCTGGAGTAAATAAAAATTTTCTTCTTACAACCCATCGATATTCCTAATCTCAGCTATCTCCCAGTGTGCCCAAATTGAGAAGGATTTTCAGAAGTTCTGTTAGTTATATGGTTCATAGAGGAAGAGGTCAAAGGCTTCAAATTTTATTTCTTCCCAGTACAAACCATAGCTTTAAACAGATATAGACCTGTTCTATTTTTCCTAATCATTCCAAAACAAGGTATTCATTAGTGTACCTTCAGTATTATGCCAACCACAAGGAGCTCAAGCTGAACATATTTCCATGACGTGGAAAAGAAAATATTGAGCAGCTTGTGCTTATTGATTCTTGAGCAAGGGTGAGATTCATATAAATTAGCCTTTGTCTAAAGATGAAATATTAATGGAACATCGAGCACTAAAATTACTGTTTTCTAATAAAAAGGTGTAGGACAGATTGGATACAATTTAACTTTTGTAACCCTGGTTCCAGACATAACATGAGGGGAAGGTATGAATCTTTACAAAAGGAATAAAAATATCATGATGGCTTACGATTGACTGCTGGGTGCTTCTCCTATGCAAACAGATTCATCAGCTAGTTTTACATGAAGAGCGTCCTTATCGATTGTTGAGTAAACAGCAACACAAGGGATCCCCATCTCATGGGCAGTCCGAATCACACGAACAGCAATCTCTCCTCTGTTTGCAACCAAAATTTTATCATCCCGACATGTAGCAGCAAGAGCCCCCCCACGTTGACCAGATTTACTAGCAACTCGAGAAGCTTGAGTCCTCTGTCTAGGAAAAGAGACCCTACTTCCCGCCACAAAGCTGCACTGTGAGCTCCTGATAACTGTTGTCCTCCCAAGGAACAAACCCTTCAAGAAGTAATCAAATAGAAATTAGAATCCCAGGAAAAATATAGGAATATAGGAACTAAAAATAAATAACATAGCTAGGCTGCATTGCAGAAATATTAAGATTACAAATATAAAAAGCATGTCAATTTGCAGAGTATCAAAAAACAGATAGCTGATAGCACGAATTCAACTAAAAAACATGAAGCTCCTATGACATCACAACGTAATAGGAAAAACATTCCGATTCCAAAAATCAACATAACAAAAAGCAAATCAACAATGTACTAACATGCCACATCTATAATCGTGAAGTCAGACTGGTTGCAAATAATAGGTATCTACTGGGTAACTGGAGTCATTCCGCAAAAAAGAACTTTGTACACTTGGACTAACAAAGTCCATTCATAAGTTTTAATTAGCAACAAAAATTATTCCTGAAAATATACCCTTGTAACATCATGATAGACAACGGGATGGAATAATGTGTAGCAGAAATCCTGACTAATACCACTAGCGCATTCGTGATTCTGGTTATCTGCTCAATTTTAGGATATTTTATAGTTTGTTATTATTAGAAATTTTTCTCCTTTGCTTTTCAGTTAGTGTCCTGATATTGTGGATCAATAATCAGGGTCCATCTATAAGTTGATTGATGACAATGATCTTGTCTTCATTCCAAAATTCAACACTTGAAGGTTTTCCAAGAAACAGACAAATCCAGCGCTTTTATAAGAAACCATCAGAAGAGACCTTGAAGCACTTGAAAATGGCCCGATAATTCAGTAAATAAGATAGAAAAGCAGCTCACATTTCATGGTTTTACAATCGAGTCTGCGTTTATAATTTAAGAAAACACCAATCAAAATTCATTCCAGAGCACATGCAAAAGCATACATAAATTTCCCTGATCATACATCACATAGACACATCATGATTGACGGCACACACCAACGATTGTATGTAGAAATGATAAAAGAACGAGGTAAACACGATTTGACGGACAGAAAAAAGTAAATAATTGCTCACAGGAGGCGAGCAAGGAGAGCAGACAGATTTAGTGCAAAATGACATGGCTGCAGTGTCCATTGCAGATCAAACAATCAATCTAATCAACCACCCTGGAAGAACAAATCAAAATCAGAAGATAACCCATCATAGAATCTTCACAAACGAGTCATAAAAACGGGACAATGCAGGATAAATCATCTCTTCGCTGGTTCACACATGATAGATCTGTTAACACAGCAATTCGTACCTTTGAAATGCAAGCGAAAAAACCCAACCACAGTTATCAAGATTCAGCCTTTTTTCTCTTCCCTGTACGCAGATGGAGAGCGGGTAAGAAGGGGGGGTGGCGAAGAATTTGAAGAAGTGGGTGTCGATAAAAACTAAGTAGAGCTGCAACTAGCTTGAAGTATTATCGAATTCTCCGCCAGAACTATTTGCATTGAGCCCTAAGAAATCTCAAAAGTAAATATCTCGATTTTTTTTTATGTGATTCTATCCGTCCAACTTCTCATTATTACGAAGATCACACGTGAAGAAGAAATTTTGATATACTCGTATTATACAGATGTCATTTTCTTAAATAAATAGTTGATTCGTTAATTGAACTTGTGCATATTGCATGTCTCCGTGTAATGTATTTCTTTGTTGGCATTGTGTTAGTACTGAATTAAAAGTTATATATGAGTGTATATTTATCTTAATTCCGATAATTTTCGTAATGATTGCACTTAAAACGCCACTTGAAGACAATATATTTCTTCATCGTATGATATTCAATAAGTACAAAATTACACGATTTATATGATAATATGAGGACCTATTTCATTAATAACCCAACAGAGTGTTCGAAAGAGGTTGTAAGGAGCTCTTTCAAGATTATATTTGTCTCAAAATATGTTGGGTGTTTGTTAGTTAATGCTGTTAATTTTTAACCAAAAATTAGAATCAATGTTTTAAATTATAACTTTATATATATAACTTATCATATTCCATAATCGCTCTCGGTTATTTTTACCGCACGTTTATCTCAGATTCACGTCCTTTTTTATAAATATTTTTGGAGATTTTTAAAATTTTAAATTTTATTTATATATAAATTTTTAAGAATTTATAATGGAATTCGTAAATTTTCAATCATATTTTATAATGAACATTTATTTTTAAAAACAATATTTTACATTTTTTATAATTTTCATTTCCAGAATTTTTTTTTACATATTTTTTCTGTTTGTTTTCTTAATTTTTATTAATATTATATAAGTTTTCAAAAAACAAGATAAATTAATTTTAATAAAAAAATATTCAAAATGTAATAATAAACCAATATTTAGATTAATTAAAGTATATCGATGTTATATATGTTAAAAATATTGTTGTCATTTTATTAAAATTAAGTTTGTAAGCAATTTTTCTTAAAACACTCAAACTTTAGCTTGTATGAGCTTTAGATTTTTAATTTTCAAAAACTCTCTGCTTTTACTAGATTGACACACTTTTTCATTACACAGCGGACTTCGAACCATTTGACTTGGGAATGGCCACTACAGGGGAACTGATATTAAGGGTGGACAAGACAAAGAAAAAGAAATGGAGAAAATACTTTAAAAAAATAGAAGAAAAGAAAGGTGTGGAGAAAGTAACGTTTATCACATGACTGAAAGAGGATATTGATATCATGTCGAAACGGTTTTGGATATGGTATTGTGCATAACATCACTGTTGGATCAAGTGAACCTCATGTGATGTCTACATAATTCAATTGGTCTGCACTACGTCGGACATTGTGAAAGATCCTTCTTATATCGAAACGATGTCTTTATGCCTAAACACCACCACATATTGTTCTCCTTCCATTGTATATGATCTGTATACATATTCACATGACTGAGTTGCTTGGACACTTCTTGCTCCACTTCCATATATACATACCATGGTCCATATACCTTGAATTAGAATAATGGATTTTTAAATCCTACATGTTTCAATTTTCACTTTTCCCCCCCTGAAAATTTGGTTACTTTGGTTATAGACAAAAATAACTGATTTTTAATTCGGTTTTTTTTTTTTTTGTTTTGATAAAATATTCGCTCGATTTGGTTTGATAAAAAAAAAACTTTTGGTTAATTTGGTTTTTAAATTTATGTTTCGGTTGGTAATCGAACCGATCAAATGCTTACCCTGACGGATACAACTTTTAGATTGGTTGAGCATATTGTTTTTACAATTAGTCTCACATAATATTGAGCACTTAATGATAAAAATATGGAAATGAACTCATGATCATTGGTCAAATGTCCACTTATTCCACCAATTTGGACACCCATCAAGGCCATTCACGAGTTCGATTTCCGTATTTTTATCCTTAAGTGCTCATTATTTCATAGATTAATTGTAAATAATGGTCAAACACTCAACTACTCCACCAATTCGAACACCCGGACATTCATGTTATATTATTATTATTATTATTTGAAAATCATTCATGATATATTATTGATCTATATGCATATAAGTGGTGTTAGCCCAGTGGCGGAGCCAAACAAGTCAATTAAATTCATAACAATTAGAATATTTTATTTCGATATTCTTTGGAGGATAGTTTTTAAGACATAATATTGAAATTTTTAAAACTATATATCTTTTTTAAAAAATCGTTTATTATAAGTATAATGTTATGTAAGAATTTAATGAACCAATGATGTTATATAATAATATATAATTAATGTACAAAATATTCAGAGAACACAAAAAATTAAACTAAACTTAGTAATTATATTAAAAAAATATAGCAAATGAGAAAATATCTTAAATAAAAAAAGGCAAAAACTTATATGAGACGGTCTCACGGGTCGTATTTGTGAGACGGATCTCTTATTTGGATCATCCATGAAAAAGTATTACTTTTTATGTTAAGAGTATTACTTTTTATTGTGAATATGGGTCGGGTTGACCCATCTCACAGATTAAGATCCGTGAGACGATCTCACATGAGACCCACTCATAAAAAAAAGTATTAACTACTTTTAATTTTAGTAACATAAAAAGTCGACAGAAAAGGAATCCAACCATAATATCGCATATATGATTCGACTTCTTTTTTTTTTTGAAATAAACAAGACGATTATATTAAACCAAGCCAGACAAAATTACATAAAAAAAAATTTTAAAGAAGGCGAATGAATAACTCAGCCGTCTGGACCAAACATAATATCGCATATATGTAGAAATTATTGTTGTTAAGTGAAATGAAGAGAGTCAAGAAACAAAACGTGGATGGATGAAACAAAAAGTGCTTGCCATTGTCAACGAAGATCCATGGCTGAACGGAAGATTTGGACAGTAGGGGTACATTTACAATTCCACGTGACACTAACTGTGGGTAGCGTTCATCATGCAATCATCGTTGATGGAAGAAAATGAAGTATTAAACTTTCTTTTAATTTTCTTTTTAACTAGCTTAATTTAAATTTTAGATCTTATCCAAAATGAAAGATTTTGTTTTAAAAACTTGTCTCATTATTAATTTTAAAAACTTGTGACATGTTTGTTTGTATGTTTGTCAGATTCATGAAACTCTTGTTATTATGTTAATAATAACGCGCATACTGATTATTTATAATATATCAAATGTATTTATTATAAATAACAAAGGATGATTGATAACCGAGAGTTAAATGATACATACGAGTCATATATGAATCAATGTCCAAACCTAGGTAAATGTAGGGATGCAAATGCAATATTACATAAGTTTCTAATATTTTATATGTCTTCGATCTTCAAAACTCCTTTCGAGGTTCTGGGACCATAATCTTCAAATCTTGATCTCCCACTAAATCTAATATTTACATTAAATTTCAATTGCACATTGAGATACAAATTTAAGTATGAGAATATGTCATAAACTAGTCACATTTTAAATAATTATCAAATAATTAAAAATAACATGTAAAATATCATAACATACACCTAAAAAATTGGTCATAACTCTTGATTATTTTTTTATCATATTATATCAAATATTATATTAATTTTATAATATCACATATTATCAACAAATCATATATCTTATAAATTATCAATAATCGTCATAATTAATAAGTTAAACAAACGCTTGTATTTAACTTCAATTAAATAATCTTGTAGAAATACTTTTATCATAGATAATTAAAATTTATTTCGTGAGAAAATTCCATAATTTAATCAAAATTTATTTTCGAGAATTGATTTGATTGATTTTTATAGATTATAAATTTCGATCCAAAAATTTTGAAAATTTTAAAAATGCCGCAGGACTGCCCAGGACTATCTGAGGCAGCCTGCCCGAACAGTTCGTGCATCATTTGCAGACCATGAGGCGGGCCTTGGAAAGTTTTAATATAAGCAGTAGGGATTGTCATAACCTTAATCCCCTCTAATAAGAGTACTAGAGAACGACATATGTATATATTCGAGCGTTTCAATCTTATTTTACTCTAAAGGATGCCAAAGATGTATACCCTTTAAAAAAATCTGGGCAGGCGCGCGCTCCTGTTCGAGAAATTTTTTTTTTTGGTTTTGAAAATTTAAATTTGAAAGGCGGTTATTTTTCAGGAATTTCAAACACGGTTCGAAATAAAAATGCTCAACATGAATTAAACAAGACATATGATTGGGAAAACCTGGCTCTTATACTATTGTTGGAGTATCGTTTTATCGCACTCAAAGTGTAGCGAAAATTTTAAAATTTTTGTTTCGATGTTCGAAAAGCTTCATGGGCGTCGTATGAATTTAAACATCCATATGATGTTTAGGCCAAAATTTTCTTTGCAAAAATAGTTTTATTTCATATGACACTGAATGAAATTTTTATAGAGCTTGATTCATGATCACATCAGGAGTCTTTCTCCTATTATGATTCATTATCCTACTCCCATCAAGATTTTTTTTCATTAATTAAAATTCTCATGTTTATTATATCATATATCAATTAAGTCTTGATGATGCATAATATATTATATACATATCTTTATATCTCCATGTAAAGTGTGCGTATATATANTTATAAATTAAATAATCATTATTTAATTTTCTTGATTAACTTATTAGTTAATTAATTCTATATTCCTCTAAAATATTTTATGAGAATTTTGTAATATTAATAGTCACAACTACTAATACTATTATTTAATTAGTAAATTCTAATTTTACTAAATAAATAATTGTGAACTCGTTATAAGCTCGATCGACGATCTGACAGCGCCGATATATCAAGGGTACAAATCTTGTTCACAAAATAAAAATTAAAAATTTCGAAGATCAAAATTTCCACCGATCTATTTTTGGCAGCCGCTAGTTTTGTGAACTTTTCAACAAAACATGCAGTTCTATTCTCTTTACTTAATTAGCAGTTAAGCTAACTTTCACTTATTTCATCATATGAAATCAGCTTATAAAATCTTTTATAAGCATTTTGTTTGATCTATATCAAATTACAATCGTCAAATTCAACTCCTTGAACTTTGATTATCTCAACTATACTTGTGTGACTCTCAATTATTCAAGAATACATCTAGATGTGGGTTTACATTTTCATGTGATTCAAAATAACATTTATTCTTATTTGAGCTTATCCTAATTAGTCTAATTCTTTTCATCAACACATTTATCAAAAATGTTAGAAGTCATTTCTGATTGCACCCATCAGATCATGGTAAGAGCATCTACTAGCATCGTTCCATGATCCCCTAGGTATCGATGAAAGTGTCAGGAAGAATATTAAGTTATGGTTAGCATACAGTATGGTCTCTTCAACTCATATACCCCGATCGAATTTGCAACCATTTGTATATTGAGAGTTGCATATAAATTCTATAACGATGTGTTGTATCTTTGAACAATAATAATGACATGGTATGTGTAACTGAGGAAACACATTTCAAAAATATACATGTCTTACTCTGGACAGAGATTCTTGCATTATTAACTCATCAGATTACATAGGATATTTTCACCTATAGGCAAACAGTGAATCCCCGATGTAAGGCCCGGATTTCGCACACCCAAACACACGCAATATTTGTAGAGGTCAAGCCTTATATAAAGTATCGATAACTCATATAATCAACACAAGGCCTAAAATTTATAAAGAATAATAACTTATTTATTAAAAGAAAATAATGAGTCAATCTCTCAATCACATCAATGAGTAAATAAATAAGTCTTTCAAAGGATTAGCCAAAATATTTAAAAGGAAATAATCCACAAATTCTAAAAGAACTCGACTGAAAGAATTCAAATCTCCAAACTCTACGGAACATCCTCTATGTCATCATCATCCTCAATGATCTCTTCTATATATTCTACGTATTCGTCTTCCTCATTCAGATTATTACCTGAAAACAAAATTATTCAGTACACTCCTGTATTTAGCCACTAATTCGATCTCAAAGATAGCGACAAAAGTTTTCACAAAAATAAATAATAAATACACATGTAAATAGAATGACAAAATGAGATAATAACAGAATGACAGAACGCATAAAATAATTTCTATCATGCAGCACTTTGACCATAGATAAACAAGAGGTGGCTCACATGCTTCTCCACATGAAGCACTTTAACCCGCAGGAACCAAGAGGTGGCTCACATGACAGACTGAACAGAACAACATCCACAATGGGACCCCATCATGCAGCACTTTGACCATAGAGAAACAAGAGGTGTGAAGGATCGGTTCAGGCACCCTTGAAGGTGCTTCAGACACAATATTCTCCATGAGCTTCAATAGCTCGTGTTCTAAGAACGTATACACCGATGAATTAAAACGAGTTTGGTATTAAACCAAGCGGAAAATACTCGAAGTAATCTTTCGCTAAGAAAATTGACTAATTTGAAAGCAATTTAACTTGTATTAATTGATTAACTAAGTAAAGGGAATCATTTCTTGCATATATCAGTTTATTTATGGTAAGAACTGAACTGATAACTACTCGAACTGATCAAATCAGTTTTAAAAATGAAAGTATACAAGATATGTTTATGGATGTTCGGAGACTTCAACTGCTCCTACGTCACCCTTTCTACCACCTCGGGTAGGATTTACTAAAAAACTTTGATTTATACAACACCTTGTACAAACCCATTCACCTTAAGACTTACTCTACTGCCTAACTGAACTCATAGCCTAGACTGAAGGCATCACCTTTCAGCCAACACTTGTTTAACGTCTGTGTGTCAAAGACTACATACACAAGTTTTACGTCTTTGTGCAAGACCTACTCAGCTATTCTACAAGCTCAACTCTCTGTATTTGTGAGTGGTGGTGTGTGTGTGTGAGAACTGAACAATGATTACAACGGGAAGGTGTTCTCACACACTGAAGAAAATAAGCTTCTAAACTAAGCCGATATAACTTTGATGTATTCCCTCATCTAGGCTGATTGCTTCTTTGTAAGCTGATATGCAATATATGTGCCCTTTCTTTTCTCTCTTGTTTTTCTCTCTTCTTCTCACTGATCTTCATCTTGTATTTATAGACGGAAAACTTGATCGTACAATGAGACTCAATAATTGTATCCGTTGCAGCTTGAATGCGTTCCTTGAAATTTGTGTCTCGACTTTTCCGACAACCATTCTGAAACATTTTGGCTTTAAGCTTTTCTGCAACATCCATTATTGTACTATTTGATAGTACAGATTCTTTTGTATCGTTGTGTGTAGCTGGATTCCATTAGATAAGCTTGTCGTGTTCTGCAAACTGATTGATTCCTAACTCATGCTTTGAAATGGTCAGTTGAACTGGTCTTGAACTGGTACGGTGAAATCAATTGCCTCGTCAGCTGAACTGATTTCACTGATTCAGTTGAACTGGACAGTTTGGCTTTTCATCAGTTGAATTCTTTATCAGCTGGCCGGGCTTCTGAAGGTTTTCTGCTGAATCACCTATCAACTGAACAATCAGTTGAACTCGTCTTTGATACATCAGTTGGACTGGTTCAGTTTGAGCAATCAGTTGGCACTTTCAGTTTGCTTTTCGAAAGCCTCAGTTTTGGCTCGGTTAACTGATCAGTTCGAAGCCTGATCAGTTACAGTTTTCTGTGCAATTCGATAAATCATTAGAAACAAAATAACAAGTTTTGTTAACATCAAAATCAAGATTGCGAACATGAAATGTTCCAACAAGGTGACTAACATATATCCCACATGCAGCACTTTGACCTGCAGGAACCAAGAGGTGGTATCATCCAGAATATCACCAGAACATAACCAAATACAAAATTCCAACAAATAAAAAAACAATAAAGCATCGATAACAACGATGTGCATCCAAATTCATTATTGTGGAGCTTTTACAAAATAATGCCAGAATATGAGTGTACGCACCTGAGATTTTTAGCTTAAATGTGAATACTAAATCAGGAATATTGAGCAATATCAAAATCTATAAAGCAAGGTTATTAGATTAGGTGTTTGGTAAATAAAGTTCCTGCACAACTATATATATTACTGTTTAAATCCATACAATACAATATCCTAAATATTGAGAAGCTAGTTGACCGAAGCATTCTATCCAAGCGTCATTGTTAGGATGCTATCATTAAATTTTAATATAATACTTGATACTTAATTTTGAACTAATATCTTCTAACATAAAATACCAATTATTTAAACCTTGAACCATCAATGATAAATTGAGACTATTCTAGTATATAAATATATGTATATATGTAATTGAAATTTTTTTTAAAACGTGGTTAACATTAAAATTAATCATTCGATTAATTAGTAATCTTTGTATCACAAATTCAGCAACTCATTTCCTTCTTCTATAGAATCGACCAGCTATCAAGACATCACCTAATACCCAACAATGATTTTTAACAAACCATTTCCATTTACAAACGTATTTAGTTGTCAAAATAATTTAAAACCCATCATTTACGTAGCCTGAAATCTGAAATTGGTTACTGTAATTTATGAACTACTAAGAGCCTAGATCATCAAACAAACCTTAATAAATTATATTTTATAATCGAAAAATCTTAAGATTCCCAAATTCACTTGTTATCCTCTTTAAACTATTTTCCTACCTACGCATCAAGTTTTGATAATAACATAACAACCCATAAAATAATAATTAAACTTACCTTAAAAAAATAGAAATTAGATGTGATACTCACGGGAAATTTAGGGTCCGATTCCAGCAAGTGTCACTAGTCCATACGCAGATTTCGAAATTGCCCTGAGCCTGAAATCACGAATAAGACTGTTAGAAGGGGGCCGGGAGGGTGTCAGAGACTGAGGATATGTTGGGGGAGCAGCTAAGGGTGCTTCTGAAAAGTAATATATTGAATGAATTATCATACGCTCAAACCTGGTATTTATAGGAGAATACATGGGCCCTTGATGGGCTTGTCTTCCATTTGGACTAGGGAGGGGCAAGGGATAGTGGGCCCATCCATGGGGTATCACCGGTCTCCCCCTCCCGAGTCGAACTGAATCGTAGGTTCAAAGTTCGATTAATTGTGTTGTCCTCGGTTTACGGGGCCTGAGTTGTGCATTTTCTTCCTGCCGCTCGTCAGTCTCCAAAAAATTGGAAACAAATCAAATTGCAATCTCGTTGCAAGATTTGGTTTGGGTTCTCCTGTAGTAAGAGTCATTTCTTCACTCAATTTTTATTATTCCCACACAGAATTTACTCTTCTCCTCCTCCATACCTCTCCCTCACCAACGTTCGTGCTCGCCTGATCACAGCTAGCGCTCACCCCATCACCGTCTCGCCCACCGCCGCACTCGGTGCCCTCGCCTCGCTATCATCACCTCGAGCGCTCACACCCTCGCCCTTGCCAGCCGCCACACGCCCACGCCTCCTTGCCCCAGCCCGCATTCACGCGCCCAAGCCTTCTCGCCAAACAACTTGCCTGCCCTCGCCTAGACGCCTGCACGCTTGCCCAGCTGCTAGCCCCCGCGCGCACTCGCCCAACAGCTCTGCGCACTCGCCCAACAGCTCTGCGCTCTCGCTAGCCAGCCAGCCTTGCCCCTCCTTGCCAGCCTCTCCCATCACGTTGTCTCGCATGCTTGCCCAGCCTCCTGCCATCACCCGGACGTCTGCACGCTCGCCCCCACATGCTCGCCCAGCTTCCTGCCCTCGCCCGAATGTCTGCACGTTCGCCCCCACTTGCTCGCCCAGCCGCCTGCCCTCGCCCAGACGTCCACGCGCTCGCCCAGATGCCCCACGCTCGCCCAGCTGTCAGCCCCCGCACGCACTCGCACAACAGCTCTGAACGCACGCCCTACCAGCCTCGCCTAGGAGCCCCTCGCCCGATCGACCATTCGTCCCGCATGTTGAGAATTTTATTTCGATATAGAGGAAATGTAGATATTCCATTTCGAATGATTGTGTGGTTTCTGAAGAGCTTTTGGGGGGCAACACCCCCACGACCTGATCGGGCAGGTCGATCTCCGTAATTTTCGCAGCGGCAAACATCATTCGTTATCGACAAACCAAAATAATTTTTCTAACACGGTATGCCCTCGTCGCCCCTATCTTCAAAGTCCTCTGTTAAGCTTTTGAAGGGAAATAATTTTCACTTCTCCGCACCCTTGACTCCTCTACTAAAATAGTCCTTAGCAGGAAAAATAAAACTTCAACCTCCTCACCCTATAACTCATTTGCTAGGTGATTCCTTAGCAGGAAAATAAAATTCTCACCTCATCATCTCGTAACTCCTCTGCTAAGCCGGGCCTTAACATGAAAATAAAACTATCCCCTCAAAATCTCTTAACTCCTCTACTAAGCCGGGTCTTAGCAGGAAAAATCATACTAAACCTCCTCATCCTCTGACTCCTCTGCTAGGCAATGTCTCAACAGGAAAATAAAATTTCCACCTCCTCACCCTTCGACTCCTCTGCTAAGCAATGGCTCAGCAGGAAAATAAAACTTCCACCTCCTCACCCTGTGACTCCTCTGCTAGGTGATGCATTAGCTGGAAAATAAAATTTTTCTCATTCAATACTCTGCTCCTCTGCTAGGCGATGCCTTAGCAGGAACATCGCCTAGCAGGAAAATTTTAATTTTTCTCCTCTCAAACTCTGCTCCTCTGTTAGGCGACGCCTTAGCAAGAAAATAAAATTTAATTCTCCTCCTCCCCTCTGCTCCTCTGCTAGGCGATGTCTTAGCAGGAAAATAAAATTTAATTCTCCTCCTCCACTCTGCTCCTCTGCTAGGCGATACCTTAGCAGGAAAAAATTAATTTTCCTCATCTGCTAGACGATGCCTTAGCAGGAAAAATTTAATTTTTCTTCTCTCAAAGTCTGCTCTTCTGCTAGGTGATGCCTTAGCAGGAAAATTTTAATTTTCCTCCTCCCAAACTATGCTCCTCTGCTAGGCAACGCCTTAGCAGGAAAATAAAATTAAATTCTCCTCCTCCACTCTGCTCCTCTGCTAGGCGACGCCTTAGCAGGAACATCGTCTAGCAGGAAAAATTTAATTTTTCTCCTCTCAAACTCTGCTACTCTGTTAGGCGACGCCTTAGCAGGTAAAGTGATTTTTCTCCTCCCCCACTCTTCTCCTCTACTAGGCGCTGCCTTAGCAGGAAAATAAAATTTTTCCTCAACCATCACCCTCTAACTCCTCTTCTAGGCGACACCTTAGCAGGATAATGAAAATTCTTTCTCCTCTCCCACTCTGCTCTTCTGCTAGGCGAGACCTTAGCAGGAAAATAAAATTATTCCCCTCTACTCTACTCCTCTACTAGGCGATGCCTTAGCAGGAAAATAAGATCTTTCTCCTCCCCCAATCTGCTCCTCTGCTAGGCGATGCCTTAGCAGGAAAATTTAATTTTCTCATCCCCAACTCTACTCCTCTACTAGGCGATGTCTTAGCAGGAAAATTTTATTCTCCTCCTCCGATCTGCTCTTCTGCTAGGCGATGCCTTAGCAGGAAAAATTTAACTTTTCTCTTCCCTCACTCTTCTACTCTATTAGGCACAATCTAAGTAGGTAAAATTTAATTCATATCATTCTCATAATACAAGAACATCCACGAACTTAATATAAGAACTTGGCTTTATTAAATTTCAACCAATAAAGTAAGACAAATTCAGAAACAAAATACACCAAAAATAAAGTCAAGATTAATATTCTCTACGGTGGTAAAGGTTCCCGGACCTCTTTAGGGCCTTACCCAGCGCATTCTCCAACTTTCCTCTCTGCTCCTCTTGTACCTCCACAGGACAAAGTTACCCACTTAGAAGCTTCGCCGAAAGACTCTACAACTGTAAGACTGAGCTTAAGCTTCCATGCGAATGCTCGCGACCTCTCTTTTCTTCTTCTTTCACGATTCTTTCATAACACCGACGCGCGACCTTCTAGTCCCCGCACAAGACTCCAACCCCCTTCCCCACAGAAAACTTAAGCTTCTGATGATATGAGGACGTACTGCTCTGAAATCCTTTAGGGCTGGTCGCCCCAGAATTCCATTGTAAGCGGATGGGGTGTCCACCACGGTAAATGTTGTCATCTTTGTTATACGTCGAGGTTCGTGTCCCAAAAATAGAGGGAAGAACATCTGACCCAAAGGCAGGATGGAGTGTTCTGCAAACCCATACAGCAGGGTGGAGACCGGCTCAAACTCAAATCCTTCCACCTTCATTTAATCCAACGTGCTTTTGAACAAGATGTTCACGGAGCTTCCATTATCAATAAATATCCTCGCCACATCATAATTGGCAATGGTGGCCGTCCCCACAAAGGCATCGTTATGTGGAGTCACAATGCATCGAAGGTCTTCCGGCCCAAAGCTGATGACGGGGTCTTGTGGTAAGTCTGCACCCCTAGATATCTCAAAGTTCTCCAACCTTCTCCCGTGTGCCTTCCGAGCTTGCTCAGAGTCTCCATCAGTAGCACCCCCGAGATCATATGAATTATTCCTCTCGTAGGGTGATTATCCTCATTCATTCCCCTCCTCGGTTCGACGGGCTCTTGAGGAACATCTTGACCTCGACCTTCCCCTCTCTGCTCCCCGACCCTCTGATTTATCCATGGAGGGCCTTGACCACGCCTAGGGGACGGGCGAGACCTCTGTCGACTCCTGGATGCGGATCCTTCTCGTCTGTCCCGCGAAGGCAATCTAGCACTGCTCTTAACCCTTCGCGATTTCTCCCACCTCCCCTCGGGCTCCCTCACCTCCATCACCTCGTCACGACTCCTAACCAGAGGAACATGTGATGCGAATTGTCTTCTGTCCCCAGCTTTATCCTCCTCCTTCTCACCCGCACCTCTCTTTATCCCTCCTCTTTCCGCTCCCTCAACTCTACTTCCTCCATGCCGCTGCTTCATCTTTTTATGCCTCTGGGCATCTTCTATGTAACGCCCCAGATTCGACGACTGTCCTCACTGTACCAAGACAAATCTTTCCAGCGTGCTTATGTTCTCACTCACACGCACCATAGGAAACTTCCCAAGAGGTCACCCATCCCAGAATTACCCCAAGTCAAACACGCTTAACTTTGGAGTTCTTATGTGATGAGCTACCGACACTGTACCAAGACGAGTCTTTCCAGCGTGTTTATGTCCTCACTTACACGCACCATAGGAAACTTCCAAGGAGGTCACCCATCTCAAAATTGCCCCAAGTCAAGCACGCTTAACTTTAGAGTTCTTATGTGATGAGCTACCGAAATGAAGATTTCGGTAGCTCATCACATAGGAACTCCAAAGTTAAGCGTGCTTGACTTGGGGCAATTCTGTTATGGGTGACCTCCTGAGAAGTTTCCTAGGGTGCGTGTGAGTGAGGATATAAGCACGCTGGAAAGACTCGTCTTTGCACAGTGAGGACAGTCGTCGAATCTGGGGCGTTACATTTGGTATCATAGCCGACCTCTCCTAGTACGGTGTGGGTTCGGGGACGAACCAAGCGGAAGCTGGTGGGCATGTGAGGCTCGGGGCTGAAGAGGGCGGGAGGTGATCGCCGGTGCCATGAGGTTGAACGGACAATGAGTGGCCCCTGGCAGGCTTCTAGGCGGAGGGAACATGAATGAACCGATCTTACACAGGAAGGAGAGGGATTTCGAGACTGTTCAATGTAATGGACTGTACAGTGTAAGAGGGCTTAAAAGATTTGATATGTACTACTCATACCACGAAAGTGCATCTTCTTTTCGGTAGCTCATCGCACAAGAACTCCAAAGTTAAGCGTGCTTGACTTGGAGAAATTTTGGGATGGGTGACCTCCTGAAAAGTTTTCTAGGGTGCGTTTGAGTGAGGACATAAGCACGCTGAAAAGACTCGTCTTGGTACAGTGAGGATAGTCGTCGAATCTGGGGCGTTGCATGCTAAATTTACATATTTTTCCACCCGAGATAACAAATCATCATATTTTGATGGAGGTTTCTTGACCAACGATTTAAAGAACTCCCCTCCTCTCAGTCCTTGGATAAAGGCACTTATCATGATTTCAGGGGAAGCATCTGGTATATCCAGCGCTGCATCGTTGAAACGTCGGATAAAATTTGCAGAGTTTCAGTTTCTTGCTGCTTCATCACAAACAAGCTCAAATAATTTCTTTGGTGCTTTTCTGCTGCTTGCGAATCTATGCGAGAAAGCAACGAAAAAATTCTCGAAAGATCGTAGGGAATTGGGCTGCAAGGTGGTAAACCATTGCTGGGCTGACCTCACCAACATGCCCAGAAACACCCTACACTTGACTCCATCTGAATACTGATGCAACAAAGCTGCGTTCTCAAACTTCTCCAAATGTTCTTCGGGGTCCGTATGCTCGTCATACTCCCCTACGCTGCCCTTCCTCCAAAATGGCGAGGGAAAAAGGACTCTCTTTCTTGGACACTGAAGCTCTGTTTCCAAATTGCTGCCTCAACATTCTTATCTCCTTCCACATCTCCTCCATCTCTGGATTCTCCCCACCTTGGAGGGGTTGCGTCTCTTCAACCCTGCTCTGATGACCCTCAACATTCTACTCTCGCTCCTGGTGATTGGCTCGTCCTTCAGCAAACATAGACTCTTGGTTTCTCTTCATGGCCTCGTCTACTGTCTGGGTAATAAATTGGCCCAACTGTTCCACGGTCAAGTTCCCCACATTCTCATTGAGACGGGTTTGCTCGACCTTTGTCTCGTGAAGGAGCTGCTCGGCTCTTGTCTCTTGACGAGGTTGTTCCTGTCTCGTCTCAAAATGCGGTTGTTCCTGTCTTGCCTCAGCATGAGATGGTTTGGGTCCCCTCCGAGGATGCGATGATGCTGAGGTGGCTCTTCCACTCCCTCTCTTCTCTACCATCTCTACGTCTCAACTCAAAGCTTCCCATAGACGGGGCTAAGTGATACTCACGGGAAATTTAGGGTCCGATTCCAGCAAGTGTCACTAGTCCAGACGCAGGTTTCGTCCTGAGCCTGAAATCACGAATAAGACCGTTAGAAGGGGGCCGACCGGGAGGGTGTCCCGGCGTAGCCCCTCCGACGCTCAAGTCAGAGACTGAGGATATATGGGGGGAGCATCTAATGGTGCTTCTGAAAAGTAATATATTGAATGAATTATCATACGCTCAAACCTGGTATTTATAGGAGAATACATGGGCCCTTGATGGGCTTGTCTTCCATTTGGGCTAGGGATGGGCAAGGGATAGTGGGCTCATCCATGTGGTATCAAGATGAGAATAGAAGATGAGCTATTTTCCCCCTCTCCTACTTTTCCCCACACCGATGGAACACGACTACTGTGTGAGGTTTTTTTTTTTTTTTTTTGGTCCTCAATTTATGTTTAACCACAAATGGGCCAAATTCAAGCATTTAATGTTTTATTTTAAAGCCCCATTTACTTTTATTAGTATTGAAATTAAATATATCAACATATCTAACTAAGATTTGAGGCGTTATACCCTACTACAATGTATTTGCTCATACATATTTCAAATTTACAATCAACATCACCACTTAATGACTTTCAATGGAGTCGGTAAATGAATCAAAGTGCATGATAGTATGTAGAGACTCTACGTTGTTCCGAGTAAAAGAACTAATGGTGTACAACCATAACCACAGACTATTACACTCGATAAGTGATAACCACTTGGACAGTCCGATGGATGATTGTTCAGTGAATCATTAAATGATCATTCATCTGTATGAATGAATATCTTCATACCTTTATCAATAAAACATGACATTTACATCACATATGCTAGTTTTAAACTCAAGCGACCTTTATCCTAATTTTAGGCGGCTGATTCGACTAAGAACCTATTTAGAATATATGATACATTTTCTAATGAGTTTCATGACCTTACGTTGAGAGACAGACCTCATAGTACCTATTATATATTCAAGAATTTTATTTATGCAGCTTGCATTGGTATACATATAAAGTAAATGACATAATTGGATAAAACCATAAAATATTATTGAAATAAATATCGTTTTTACATTATACTCAATAAAGCCAAAGCCACAAATTGGTTCGCTGAACGCTTATTCTAACAACACAATTTCTATATGAGTATCCAGTTGGTATCCGAGACCGTAGGGGCCAACATGCGATTTTGCCATACATGATGTTTGCACAATATTCATTGTGGGTGTTCCAGACACCGGTACATGCCAAAATATGAAAATTTTGTAGAAATATAACATTTAATCTAGAAGTGTCTGAGCCTCGATTTGGCCAATTATATTATGATTCTTTAGCCCCTACGATGGAAACAATTTTATCTGTCTCATTGTTTTTTTTAAATATTAGAACTCATTTATATGATATTTATAATGAATATAATACCAAATATGATGGACAAATTATTCTACATGAATCTCAGTTCATTACCGCTAATAGTATTACATCTAAATTTATTAAAACATAACTTTATTAAGAGAACTGACGAAACATTTATGAGGTTCCTAATGCTTTAGTCATGAATTTGAAAATTATTTTACAACTACTTTTTTTTATTTTAGTGATGTAGATAAGAAGACATTTGACATATTGCCACGGTGGTCGCAAAAAACACAAGTATATCCAATTTGTCTATAATGACAAAAAGAATTCTAGCTTGCATCGTTTCAACAGTTGCAGTTGAGTAAAATTTTAGTATGTGACGAAATATATTAGATAAGATACGTTCTAACTCAAGGTCGGAAAATTTGGAAGCCCAATACATGCTCAATGTTTGGTCAAAAGTCGCTACCCGAACATAAAATATCAAAAGTGATGAAGACGACCAAGATGAAAATGAGGGAACATTCGAAAAACGACTTGAGAAAATGTGAGTGATTGAGCAACTTCACTCCTAAAGGTAAGTATGTAAAGGTAAACAACTACATGAGCTTTGATTCCTCTACATCAAAAGATGATACATAAACACTCATATAATTTTAATTATATAAGTTCATTTTTTTTTAAATTTAATTTTTTTAATTTTTAAATGTTTATTAACAATAATTTTTTTTAAAAAAAAAACAGGTTGATCCGGACTCGGACCCGAACTACCGGATGACAACACAAACCGTAACCATATTGGATGGTTAAAATTAAGGGTCGAGATTTTACTAATCCTAAACCGCCAGATCCGACCTGAACCCGGACCAGCCCATGACCAGATCTATTTCTCGCTCATGATGACAAAAGGGGCACCATTTAGAAACTACATCTCTTCGGCGGTGTAGAGCCATCTTGGTAGGTGAACAAGATTGTAGAGATCTCCAAATAAAATTCCTGACTTTTGCAAGGAGACAATTTCTAGATGAGTGTCAAGCTGGTTAGGGCAACACGCGATTTTGCAATCCATAGTGTTTGCACAATATTTGTCGCGGGCGTATAAGACACCGGTATGTGTTGAAATATGAAAAATTTGTAGAGATATAACATTTAATCAAGAAGTATATGAGCTTCGATTTGGCGAATTATAATCTTCTTGATTAAGCGTTGAAACTAGGAAACTAATTTATGAAATCGATGAAATCTGAAATATGAACTCAACAAATGACAATAGAATTAACTTTGTCATTCATAATTAAAAATGCACATAATTTTCCCATTAACATCAATACGAGCTGACAGTTTTCCTCACTTTCTTGAAACAGTTTTCTTGTTTTTCTTTTTTCAATTTAAATCTAATCCCTAACAAGTTAATTTCTTCTAACCCTTTAATCATCATATCTTGAACATATATTCAAGAAATGTACAGTGTAAATATTCAAGATACACACGTGACCGTGGAATTAATTCAATGGCTTACAATTATTGGAGTTTAAGGAATAAAATGAAGGTGAATATATATATATATATAAAATGAAGGTGAATAGGAATAAAATGAAGGTGAATATATATATATATATAAAATGAAGGTGAATNATATTTACACTGTACATTTCTTGAATATATGTTCAAGATATATATATAGTATTCGTTCTTCGTTTTCCACTTTAATTCCTCGCGAAGAGTCCAACTACATTAGATCTGCCATCTTCAAATTTTTTTTTCGTGTTTTCTGCGAATAAAGGGATCGAAGCAGGAGTTCATTGAATCCAGTCCGCATTGTGAATTCATTCATACGGAGTTTTTGTATCGATTTCTGTGGCTTTTCTTCTCTTTTTTTTTTTTCTTTCTTTCGAATTTTGGTTTGTAATAAATGGGAAAGGCATCAGTGATAATCTACATTGCTGTTGGGATACTTCTACTGTTTCTCATCTCTCGCTCCTCCAACAACAGCAGCTCTCACGGCCAACGCCACCGTCATCGCCGCCTCAAAGTACGTTCCAACTTCACCTTCAATCCACCTGTCGACCCGCACCACCATCACGACCGGGCTGCTGCCTTTGACCCACTTGTTGCTGAAATCGAGAGGAAGAGGGAGGACAAGGAATGGGAGCATCATTACTTTCAAACCCACCAACCCGAATTGCATACCCAGTCGGCGATGGGTCACGAGCCTCAGCCGGAGTGGGAGGATTTCATGGATGCCGAGGATTATGTGAATGATGAGGAACGCTTCAATGTCACTAATAGGCTGGTGCTCCTGTTCCCCAAGATTGATGTCGACCCTGTTGATCAATATGTCACCGAAAGAGAGTTGACTCAGTGGAACCTGCATCAGAGTATGAAAGAGGTGCTGCATCGAACACAGAGGGAGATTGAAACTCATGACAAAAATAAAGATGGTTTTGTGTCTTTTGCTGAGTACGAGCCACCCAACTGGGTCAAGACCTCTGGTGAATGCTATTATTTTGGCATTTAGATTGGAGGGTTTCTATTATGGTTATGGATTCCCTTTGGTTGATATTTTCATAACACATCTCAAAGTTTCTTACAAAATTGTTGCTTTTCTTGAATCTTTGAACGGTGCTGGCGTTTCAAAGCCATGGATCGATTAAGGATTTCAAGATCCTAGATGTCAGTCAGTGAAAGTTAACCGTTTTACTTTGATTTTTTATATCTTACTGATTTATGAGCGTATCTAATGAAGTGGATTTAAAACTTTAGAGTTCCAATGCTGTTAAGCTACTTTGAAGCATTCTTATTATACAAAACATATCCAGTCTGTTTCCTAATGTGTTTGATGGGGGGTTTGCTTGTGTCCTTGGTATGATAATCTGTATTAGGCATGCAGGGCAAATTAAAGGTTCTTTGTTGCAGTGAGTGAGAATAAGCAAGTTAATAGATCTTCACTATAATTTCATGTGCCTTTTTTAGGTAATGTGGTTTCTAATTTCATTCCTTTGTATTGCTTCAGGTAATGATTCATTTGGATATGATATGGGATGGTGGAAAGAGGACCATTTTAATGCATCTGATGCAGATGGAGATGGTCTTCTGAATATCACAGAGTTTAATGAGTATGTTTCAGTTTTCTAGAAATTGTCTACAGGAAATTTAAATGATTTGCCTTTCTTGCCTCTGCATATTAAGTTTTCTTCATGGACTAATTCTATTGTTTGTTTGATTATAGCTTTCTTCATCCAGCTGACACCAAGAATCCCAAGTTGCTTCAGTGGTTGTGCAGAGAGGAGATAAGGTGCTATATTTTTTTAACATTTAGCTAACTTCTATTCGTTTTCATTATCTTATTGTGGCTCTTTTTTGTATATACTATGTCTATATAGTAGCATACCCGGTGCTTGACCATTCAATTTCTAAAAGATTGTATGGACTACTAGGTCAAATATTTCTTTAAGTTTCCTCGTTTGTTGTATCAATCTATTGTCAATCTCGCTTGCTTCATGGCCCAAGAATGATCTTGCTTATAGCCCGAAGGTGTCAATTATGTAAATTTTTATCTAAAAGTAACATGTTGTTTGAATAGAAAACCATTGGCCCACTTCTTATTAACTCGAACTTTTACATCTAGTGACTAGTGATATTCTACTTATGTCTTGATATATCAGTTTACGAACCCTTTATTTTCGTTACATGTACAGGAGTCAAATTTAGCCACAAAATTTCCCTCCTACCAAATTTAAGAAATGGAATTATTGGAAGAGATTATTTTATGATTGTCAACAATGCAAAATATTTAACCATCGCAAAAGCTTTTCCCTTCTATCATCATCAGACAATGCCTTTTTGGTCATTATGGGCGTGTACTTGTCTGATGAACTTATTTTGATCTGCTAACTGCTCTTTAACTTGTACACTCTCCATTATTTTCCATTTTAGGGAACGAGATAGTGACAAAGATGGCAAAGTGAACTTCAATGAGTTTTTCCATGGACTCTTTGACTTGGTTAGAAATTATGATGAAGAGGGCCATAATTCTTCTCATGTCTCTGATGATTCAAACGAGTCCCCTGCCAAAAAATTGTTTTCTGAGCTTGACAAAGATGGTGATGGGTAATGAACTGCCATCTCTCTTTGAATTGATTGACTGATCATGTTAAATGCTTGTACAACTATGAAACTAACCCAAATGTTATTCAACCTAGATACTTATCTGATGTAGAATTGCTACCCCTTATTGGAAAGCTTCACCCATCAGAACATTACTATGCTAAACAGCAGTCTGAGTACATAATGCAGCAGGTATTTGTTTCACTGGGACACCTCACATGTTTTACTATTTTATGTTTAACGAGTTAAATTCGTGAAAAAATGTTTATGGAATATTGAAAATGAGGGTGTATGTTACGATGCTCAGAGATCTTATGAGGTGATGCTGGGAAGTACATTGGTGAAATAGATAATCATGTAAATACATAGATGCTAATAAACATATGCTGTAATGATGGCAGATAGACTTTGAACATAGTTGAGGTCGATAGTCCTTTGTGGATTTGTGGTATGAGACGAAAATCACAGTCTTTGTTGTTTCTGGTCTGGTCGTTTAATATATTGTAGACGATGTGGTATTTTTTGAAATGATCGGTGGCTCTCATAGCTGACTCTAAATTTTCCTGATTCTTGGTGGAGTGTTTTGAGGGTAGCTTTATGACTACGAATAATCATATAATTAATAAAGATGAAGGGGTTGAGTTCCAACTTGAATCAGAGCTTTCTCTTGGTAGTATTTGAGACTTTGACCTTGATGGAATAGAAAGGGAACATGAAGTGGCAGAGTTAATTACTTTAATCAAAAGTATTTTACTGATTGAAATAAAATTGCCCACAGGCTTTACAAGTTTGAGTACTTTAGGATGGAGAGGAGAATGCACGTGAGTAAATTTTTTACAATCATGACATATATGAGATAGTGTAATTGGCTACTTCAGATGGAATTTATTAGTCTTTGAAAGTGATGACTGTATCAAAATGTTCACATGAAGTAAATAAGTATTGTTTAAAATGGAATGGGACGGAAATAACTTAAGGCTCTGCTAAAATCCTGTGCAGCCCCTTCTCCACCTACCCCTTGTTTCACCACCTACAAGGTTATTTATCGTCGATCTTCCTGGCCACATTCTTCTCCCCATTTGTCATTCCTCAACTCATGTGAATCCAGATGCATGCTCAAACGATCAATTTTTCAATAACTAGTCATATTTGCTTTCTCCTCAGATTAAAATGAAGACTTATTGGAAAATATATTTCACTGCCTAAAATAGTCCTTGATCATGTTTACTTAAGAATATTCAAGTTAACTAACTTTAGACATGGTTTTCTAAGTTTTTTCTGTAAAAATATTTTGATTAATTTAGTGCTTCGCATAAAATTATCTTGAAGATGTGAGTCGTTAAATTATTTAATGTCATAATCTTAGTACCTTTTAATTTATGAACTGATGTTATCTCGTGTAATTTTATCGGAATTTAATGATAATTTCTTGACTTTTTTTTTCTCTCTGTTTGTTATGTCATCCAAAATATTCTTTGTTTTTTGGGCGATAATTTAGCAATCCAAGTCTTGCTCATTTGACCTAGTAAACAATACATTATAAAGCTCATATTTTCCCGTGAAACAACCAACGAAAATAAGCTTGGCCTCTTGAAATTATTGCCGAGAACACTTCACAGTGCAATAATATCGAATTGTGGCCATGTAGCTTTCATATTGATCACTATCGAATTCAATCCTGTCCTCAAATGGAGTTTGGTTTTCAACATATCAGCTCTGATTTTTTAAAGCATCCTCCCACATAAGGTTCATCCTATCCCATTGCTCTCTGTAATTTCTCCCCAAGTTAGAAAGACTCAAACTTTGCTAAAAATTGGCTACACAAGTATCTTGTATCTTTTCATTCTTTGGAACCTAACTGGCAGTATGTGCATCATCCTTCTCCCTAAGTTTAGGCCAGAATGTTGGGAGTGTGGAATATGTTTGACAGCCTTGAAGCATGGAGTTGGCCAAAAGGAGTTTTTAGTGATTGTTTCGAGGATATGGATAAGATTCGTGAACATGTTTGTGGAAGCCTCAAAACTAGTTGATTATAGGTCTTCCGTTGCTATTGGGCTGTTGTGCTTCCCCTATCACCTGCCCATATTAAGTAGTGAATTTCACGAAGACAGATTAACCTATTCAAATATGGTATTTATATGTCAGTCTTTAAACTGCATTCCAAAAATGCTGCTCTGGGATCAAAATTGTGTTTGTTGATGGATGCCCGTGAAAAGTATTTGTGGTCTTGACAATGTTGAAGATTCAATGCTAATTTTGCAGGCTGATGCAGATAAGGATGGGCGTCTGACGTTGACCGAGATGATCGACAGCCCATATGTTTTCTACAGTGCTGTGTTCAACGATGATGAAGATAGCGATTATGATTACCACGACGAATTTCGCTGACATTCACAACAGGCAGGTGAAGAAGCCTGTGAATGATTTAGGTTTTTTGGTTTGATAGCTGAAAATGTGTTCTTTACATATTTAGCTTACTTTTGTTCTGTCCGTCCGTTGCAGCAGACAGATTATAGGCGTTTGGCACTTCACCCGGTTAAGGAACAAGACAACAAGCGCAGACAGTTTACCTTCATTACATTTTATTTTATTAAATAAATACTTTTCCCTTTAATTTTCCTTTATTTTCTATTATGGCAATTGTGGCCTCAAATTTGGATCATTTTTCTTTAAATTATAATTTAGTAGTGTGAATAGACTGATATTGAATAGATAATAGTTCGTATCGTATTTTTATAGTGTCTTTTTCTTTGATAATATTTTAAATTTTGAAATCAAATGCTAGACATTTTGGCAAGTGAGACCTAATAATAGACCTGGTTCGGTATGGTATACCTAGTTTTAAAAGAATATCAAATATCGTACCGAGAAGTTTCGGTATTGAAATTTCGGTACCACATAAATTTCAGACGTTCTTACCAAAAAAATGTAGTGTATCGAAATTTCAGTACGGTATATATATAATATTATCTATACCGAAAATGAAAAAAATTGGTGTTATTTAATTTGAAATACCGAAATTTTTTGAGTCATCATATCGAAATTGACATTATATAAATATTTGGTATTATTTTCCACTCCGACCTGCGAATTAGTTGATTCTTGGAAAAGGTTATTTAAATTTCTAACTTTTCGTATAACAAAATTGACATTCGTCTCTATCCCTACTAACTAACTTGGTCTTTTGATATAATCGTTTTCTAAATTTAAATATTACTTTTATCCCGAATAAATTAATTTTCAAATCAAAATATTATCCTCATCTCATAAACAAATTACACACGTATATTTAATATAATTGCTTAATTATTATACAAAAATTCAAAAATTTACTACCCATCTAAACAAATTATTAATATTTTTGTAATTACATCATTTTTTAGAAAAAAATAGTATATTATCCACATAATAATTTTACAAATTATAACCGAATAATTACAGATATTTTCAATTCAATTTGTTCGCTGTCTAATTGCTAACTTAACTCTAATAATAATTATTAATAAAAAATCATTTGTACAAGCAAGCAATGTATATATACAATTTGTATTATATTGACAAAATATGAATTTCAGTCTTATATGTATTGATGTGTGACATTTTTAGTCATATATGTTTCATTGAACCAATCATAATCATACAACTATGTTTTTTGATCAATTTTTCCAAAATAATGTAATTACATTTCCAATTTTATTGTCAAATTTTTGTAAGTATGTGGTTAAAAAATTTGTCGAGACATGCACGTGTGTTTGACAATGTAAGTATAAATTTTAACAAAGATATTAGTAATCTAATTACATGATTTTNAAATTAACTAAGATATCAATTATAATAATTTATTGCTAATATTATTATTAAAATTTATAATTTTATAATATGTATTATTATTATTTTTCGTTTTACTAAGCTAACAAATATAAATTTGGTTGAGTTTTCTACCACATATAAATAATTTCAGAGGTAACAAATTGATAATGTCAGCCCTAGATCAATATTGTAGATCAAATTTGATTAACAATAATATCTCAAATTTAGAAGTAGAGCGGTATACTCAGTGTGTGACATTGATGATTTTTGGAGGATGTATGTTACCTGATTCGGATAGTTGTTCAGCAAATTTGATGTACTTACTTCTTCTCCAAGACAATAATCAGGTTTCTAAATTCAGTTAGGGAAGTGTTGTACTAGCATTTCTCTACGGTGAACTGCGTATTGCATCAACTATTGGCAAAAGTGAAATAGTATGATCAATTTTCATTTTACATGTATATATTAATTACAAATTATTTATTATTTCGGAAAAATTTTTTCCGTTTGCACTCATTATTATGTTTAATTTATGCATTATTGTTCCAGGTTTGGGCATTTTCTAGAATTACCTTTCTTTGTTCAGATCCATTTGGCGACATTCCTGATGACGATGATCATAATGACCGAATCCTTCCATCCCTCCGTTTGGGGAAATGTATATTTATAAATTATTGTGCAAACACGTTTTTGTTATGTACGTTGTAAATATATTGTCAAATTTATTTTCATGTAGGTGGAACTGTTATTTTATGTGCGCCCATATTACTACACACTCATTGCGAGTGATTCGTGACTTGTTGGATAAGATGAAATCTAAGAATGTAAACAATCCAAACCAAGACATATAGTATCAGGCTTGAGCTTGGTTCGTTTAATATTGACAGAGGCTCGAGCTCGGCTAGAGCTCGATTCGAGCATTTATCATAAGGCTCGAGATCGAATTATCTTGAAATTACTAAGCTCGCAAAAAAAGCTCGAGCTCGGCTTGTTAAAAGCTCGTTTATAATGTTAATAAAGCCGGGCTCGAGCTTGATTTATTAATAGCTCGTTTATCATGTTTAACAAATCTGGCTTGAGCTCGGATCATTTTCGAGCTCTTAAAACATACAATTGAGCTCGAGTTTGAGCTTGATTCGAGTTTGGTAAAGATTAAATATATCTATGAGCTAATTTTAAAATACACATAAAATTGTAAATTTTATCCGTGCTAATATTTTTATTTGTCAACTCAACAAAAGAGCAGAGCTCGAGCTTACGAGCCACCTAAACAAGCCGAGCTCGAGCTCGAGCTCGCCAGCATATTAACAAACATGTTCGCATGCTCACGAGACGAATATCATTTCACTTGACCTTGGTTCGATTAAATTATCGAGTTCGAAATCGAGCTTGAGCTTGACTTGATATGATTAACAAACGAATTCAAACGAGCTTTTTATCGAGCCGAGATCCGAATAGCTCGCGAACAATTTGGTTCGTTTACATCCCAAATGAAATCCAACCAGGTATTTAATAAAAAAACTAAATATAATTGCAAGTTATATATGTTTATAATTTTGCATCTTAGTTGATTTTTTCCATTCATTGTACTTTAAATGGGTGTTCTTCCAATTAATTTGAAAAAGAATATCGGTGTTCGGTGTGCCCGCTTATATGTTTCAACATTGTCGATATGTATCACACAGACCGAGTTCTCTGACAATTTTTTCAGTTGTAGCACTTTCCAAGGCCATCGTTTGATGGGGATGAATTTCATGAATCCACCTGACAAGGGCGGCGAAACTATAATTGGGCTGAACATCATAAAAAAAACATCGATGTATGGGATGTGATAACTGCAAGAATTTCACTTAATTTATATGAGAATCCATTTGAATTATGTTAGTTTGGGACATAATTACGCTTGGTATTTGTTGTTTTTGTGTCATGTAGGAGATAAACCACAATTAGATGATTGAGGACGATTAGGGACAATTTTGGTGTCGAACGGTTGATCGACGAGAGCCACATCGCTACTGTGTGCGGGGGACAGGCGCTGCAGCGCTATCATGCCGAGTAATAAGCGCCTAGGCGCTAATAAGCAGCTCCACGACGCCTACACTGCCGAGAGATAAGCGCTTAGGAGCTGATACTGAGCGCCGCAACACTCAACTGTAGAACTATGAGCGCCTAGGCGCTGAGGAGCAAGCACTGCGGCGCCACACCCTCGACACACGGTGCAGAGCCGCGGCGGTAGTATGTGTGGAGACTCATCAAATGGGCTTGAATTAACGGGCCCGAACGAAACATGAAAGAAGAATAGGGCTCATAATAAGGCAACAACCGTTTTTGGGAGGAAACCGCGAGAGAACAAGGGCACAAGAACGAGACGAAAGATCGTAGCGCAAGACTTGATCGCAATGACAAAGAACGACGAATCTGGGGACCGAGACGCCAGTTCTGATTTGCTATCTAATCTTTCGTCCTTTTTTATTTCTTGTGCTGCGATGTCTAAACTTTCGAACATGTGTTGTTTTTATTTAAATTTTGCTATGAACTAATTTTCCATTCTAGAGTGTGACGTAACTTTGTGGATACGATAATTTGACCCGATTGTTTATGTGATTGAATTCTTTTTGGTTTAATTGTGTTTTTTTTTTGTTTTTAATCGCTTGCGATTTACTGGCCATAAATTGTTTGTTGTCTGATTAATTCTACAACTCGGGAGA
This sequence comes from Primulina huaijiensis, assembly GCF_012295235.1. NCBI lineage: Eukaryota > Viridiplantae > Streptophyta > Magnoliopsida > Lamiales > Gesneriaceae > Primulina > Primulina huaijiensis. The sequence goes on along the minus strand of NC_133317.1, from coordinate 8,821,973 downwards.
GGGACTAGAATTATAGATCATTAGAGACACATCGTTGAATGTTTATATTGTTCAGAAGGCGCATAACTTTAGCGAGGCCTAGGTAAGAATATTGTTTGCATTTATCATTTAAACTTAGATTCTTATTAGGAATGTTTGAATCGAAGTTTGAATGATACAATTTATTCGTCACTTGGGAAAGGGTTAATAAAATAATTAAGTATTCTTGGACATTAAATGATTGAAATTCATGAATATAAATACAACCGGGAATAATTATTATGAAAACTTAGTGAAATCACTCATCTATATATTTTCTCTCATTGATATTTCTCCATTCGGTGATTAGATTAATATTTATTTGCAATTAATTCATTTTAAGCAGACCAAATCATTAATTGATTTTTCTAGATAAAGTCGTGACTATTCTAATTACAAGTATTGGTATACGTTTATTAATAATACACTACTCCTGGAAACAATAATTTACTCTCATATATTAAAACTTGACAACCGTGCGCTTGAGAGCGGAAAATACGCAACAAGTTTTTGGCGCCGTTGTCGGAGAGTATCAAATTTGAATTTATATCAGTATTGTTATCAGTTAGTCTAGATTTCAATTTAGAGTTGTTTTTTTATTTTATTTTATAATCACTAATTTGGTAATTTCCTCTATTTGACAGTGTATGCGAATATCGCAAAGTCCTGACTTGCTTATATTTGATCTTGAGATCGAAAGAATTGCACGGAGATTAAGAAAAACAAAAAGAGAAGAGATACAAGAAATGGTTGAAAACAGAGAAGATGCAAGACGCAACCCTCCAGAAGCTATACCTATCAAATATCACTTCAGACCAGTGATCAATGCACATTATTCTGGCATTGCTCGGTGGACCATAAATGCAAACAAATTCGAGCTGAAGACTGCTATGATAAATATGGTCCAGTAGAACCAGTTTGGTGGAACCGCCACTTCAGATCCTCACGTGCACTTGAGAACTTTCCTGGAGATTACTGACACGGTAAAGATTAATAATGTTCCTGATGATATTATTAGACTACTTTTGTTTCCGTTTTCTCTCAAGACCAATCAAGATGATGGCTCCAATCACTGTCGCTAGGGAGCATCACGACATGGAAGGAGTTAGCAACGAAGTTTCTTACTAAGTATTTTATACTTGAGAAGTCTGCACAGTTGAAGATCGAGATCAGCACTTTTAGGCAGAATGATTTTGAGCAGTTGTATGAGACGTGGGAAAGGTATAAGGAGTTGTTGAGGAGATGCCCAAATCATGGTTTTGATGACTGAGTACAAATTGAATTATTCTACAATGGTCTGAATGGGCAAACACGAGAAACATTGGATGCTGAGGCTGGTAGCACGATCTTTGCCAAATCTCCTGATCAAGATTATGACTAGCTTGAACAGATGACTATAAATAGCTACCAGTGGCCGTCTGAGAGGCCAGGAGTAAAGAGGACAGCTGGAGTTTATGTTATGGACCCTATTACATAATTGACTGCGCAAGTATCTGCACTGACTACACAGATAGCTGCTATGAATAAAGTTAGCACAACATAGGGTGAAGGTGCACCGGTTGTTGTTGAAGAATCACATCTTTATGAAAAAGTTCAATACATCAACAACAGAAATTTTGGTGGATACGGAGGATATCGAGGTAACACTCCCCTTAATACTTATCATCCTAGTTTAAGAAACCATGAGAATTTTTCTTACGCAAATAATAAGAATGTGTTGAATCCTCTACCGGGGTTCAATATATCAAATGGGGAAGGGAAGCCATCATTTGAGGATTTATTTGGGACATTTGTTGCTGAATCTGGTAAGAGGATGGCTAGGACTGAGTCTAGGCTTGACAACCTAGAGACCCACATGGCGAATATTGGTGCCTCCTTGAAAATCCTGGAGTCGCAATGTAACGTCCCGAAAATTTGAAGGTTCACGCGAACCACATGCATACATGTTATTAAATTCCTTGTGTATTTCAATTAATTGTTTTAATTGGATAAATTAAATATGTTGTGCATGTTGGCATTTTTAAAATATAATTTTCTACATGATTGAATTAAAATGTATTTTTTTGGGTTATTCAAGTTGCGATCGAGGAACGGAGACCGATAGCTGAAAAATAAAAAATGTTTTTATTAAATAATTTTTTTAATTATTTAAAATATGGTTGATGCTTTTTCTTATTTTTGAAAATAAGGAGTTTTGATGTGATTTTATACGCCGGGACGTAATTTTTTCGGTGTTGGTTTTTCAACAAAAACGCGAACGTTTTGACAACCCTGCTAATAATGTCACAAACATTATTAAACAAAATATTTTAATTAAACACTAATGAGATTATTGGGCATAATTAACCTTGTTAATGGGCCTAAGCTACCATTAGAAGTTTTTTAGTACTTAAAGTGCATACTACCCCTTAATTAAATCACAACTCACGCACCTTCCCCCAACAAATCAACAAGACTCCTTTCATCAACAAATCTCACGGCACTCAAGGAAAACACGCAAAGGAAAGTTTCGAAATTGCAAGGAAAAATCAGGCCATCGTCTTCGTGTCATCGTTCTTCAATCATCAACGAATAAGTGCGTTAAAAACACAAAGACGCGTCATATTCTCCCTTTTTAATCATCTATCACACCATAGTAATTATTTAAAACGTTTTTGCATGAAAACAAGTTGCATCATGAAACAATTTTCGATTTTGTATCACATGTGAACTTTTAAGGCATGAACTTGATCCAAATTTATGTTTAACATGTTGTTAAGGGGCTGCCATGATTAAGGTGTTGATCAAGGATATTTACCCAAGTTTTAGGGTCCTAGAACATACACGAAAACATGCACGCATAGGAACAAGCTGGAACCGATCATGTGTGTTTGATGATCTCAGGGCTCGGGTTGTAAGAGCTGGTGGCTGGGCCTGGGTTCGGCTGGGACCAGGGCTTAGCTAGGGTCCGTGAGGGGTCAAGAGAAGAGTCTTAGCCACACTAGGACTCGGGACAAGAGGCTGGAGTGGAGTCCTAGACAAGCCAAGGAGTTGCGCAGGTTGCAGCAGCGTGTAGGGAGGAAGTTGCTCGGCCAGGGGGTTTTGGACTGAGCTAGGTTAGGTCCTTAGGGTCCTAGGAGGGTGCATGTGTTAGAGTAGATGCTCTGCAAGTCAAATGTTGACTAGTGATTTTATTGACTCAGTTGTAATAAATAATCTTTATTTTAATATAATTTAACTTTTAATGATTTCGTTTCACTTTATCTGTATACCCATGCTATCAGCATAGATAAAGTCCTTGATTATACTTTAATACAAATGAATCGTAATTCGATGTTGAAACTCATTTGTAAACACTGCATATTCTAAATTCGTTCCTAGTCGATTCAGCCGCATAAAACATGGATAAAGGTCGCTTGAGCTCGAGACTAACATCTGTGATGTTGTGTACTGCGTTTCTTGGTAAGGGCATAGAGATGTCCAACCATGCAGATGGGTAGTCATACGATGATTATACCGAACAACCCTCCCTCGAACTTTCCAAGTGGTTATAATTCATTGAGAGGATAAGTCCGTGGTTATGATTGTACACCATTAGTCCTTACGACCCGGGACAACACTGAGGCTCTATATGCTAGGGCTGTGCTTTGACTCGTTTATCGGCTCCAGCGGAGTCATCAGGTGGCGAGGTTGGGTACAGTTGCGATACATATAGGAGCCAGTGCATCGTAGTCAGGGATTCGCCGCTCACCTACGGGTGTGAATATCCTATGTGATCTGATGAAATAATAGTGCGTGGAATCTCTGGCCAGAGTATGATATGTACGTTGGGGAAGGAGTTCTCCTGTAGTACATGCAATGCCACTATTTATATGTGTCACATAGTTATCGAATTATTATGCAACCCTCGATGAAACAATGGTTGCAGATTCGATCGGGATATATGAGATGAAGTGACCGTACTATACGTTAATCATAATCGACTGGTTCTTGCAGGCACTATCAGTGATACCTAGGGAATCATGGGGCGATGCTACTAGGCGCTCTTACCATGATTCGATGAGTTTAATCAGAAATATGATTTCTGACATTCTCATGATCAAATTTTGATAGATAGAATGGGGTAAATAAGGGTAAGCCCGAATAAAGGATTATGTCCTGAATCACAAGGAGTTGTGAACCCACGGCTAGCTGTATCCCTGAACCATTGAGGGTCACACAAACACTGGATCGTTTGTTCCCGTTGAGAGAATAAATTCAAGGAGTTGAATTTATATTATGATATAGTAAATTCAAGGAGTTGAATTTATGATAATTAAATTTTGAGAAAATAAATTCAAGGAGTTGAATTTATGAGATAGTAAATTCAAGAAGTTGAATTTATTAAATTTGGAGAGAATTAATTCAAGGAATTGAATTTATAAAATTTGAGAATTTAATTTATTAAACTCAAATGTTGAGTTTATTAAATATTAAATTTTGGAGGTGATAAATTCAAGGAGTTGAATTTATAATTTAAATATTAAATTCAAATGTTGAATTTCTGATGGATTTAATTTATTAAGCTCAAAAGTTGAGTTTATTAAATATTAAATTTTGGAGGTAATAAATACAAGGAGTTGAATTTATAATTTAAATATTAAATTCAAATGTTGAATATATAAGGGATTTAAATTAAATATAATGGGTATATGTATAATGGGCTTGTAGGAGTATAAAACCAACATACATATTCTTAAGGTTCTTAATTGGACTTTAAAAGATTAATTAATTAATTAAACTAGTTGGACTAGAATAATTAATTGATTAAGCCAATTAAGTATTTAATTTTATTAATGGGCCATAAGCTTCTATATATGTTTATTAGGCTTGAGTTTAAAAATAATTCATTCACAATTTTTAAAAAAATCCCTAGCCTCCACTAACCTCCAATTTTCGAAAATCTCTTCCCTTCTCCTCTCAAAATTTCGGCCTCCATCAAAAGGGTTTTGGTTGAGCCGTATCTCGTTTTTAATGTCCATCGTAAAAACTTCTTCTAATTTTTCTAGTGCAAATTAGAAGAGGAAAAATCATCTAGTGGTGGACCTGATTAGAAGTTTGAAGGAAGGAGTTTTTTGAATATCGTTCGTAGGAATTCATCAAGAGCTAGATCTGCCTATACCGGATTAGTTTGAGCCATGTGATATAATTCACAAAAGGTATAAAATTCCAACGTCCTATGAATGTTTATTCATAAAACCATACGAGTGCTCAAACAAATATATTTTGAATGTCAAAATAAAATAAAAATTTTAAACTTCCGCTGTGTTTTGAGTACGATAAACCGAGATCCAACAGCATGAGGGGCTGGTTCAAGGGCTGGCTCGATGGTTAGGCGGCTAGGCAGAAAACGTGGGGTCCTAGCATGAGAGGAGTCTCGGCCATGGCATGTTCTGTTGCTGTGGTTTTGGCTCGAGCTTAAGGTCGGTTACTATGGTTCTAATGGATAGGACGGTCCCTAGAGGGGCTGGGCAGGGTTTAGCTCGAGGTGGTTTGAGCTTGGCTCGAGAAAAACGAACATGGCTCAAGGGTAGTCTTGGTGGGTTTTTCGGCTGTTTCTGCAGCTTATTTTGTGGCTTCGATTTTGGGGCTAAGGTCGAGTCCAATGGGTTCTAAGGGTCCAGGAGGGTTCCTAGAGGGGCTGGTCAGGGATCGACTCAGGGTGGCTCAGATGTGGCTCGGTGAAAATCGAAGTTGGCTCGAGGGTTAAGGGAAGGGTTCAGTTTTGTGTTTTATTGGGTTTTAAGATGAAACATGGCTCACGGGGGTCGAGTCATGGTTCACGAAGGCCAAATAATTATTAAAAGTCTAAATTTTAATATGAGAATGTTATATTAAAGTTTGGTTTAATTATTGATTAAAACACATTAATATGTTATATTTAAAGATTAATTTAAAAACCATCGATTTAAGCTAAATAAAAATACGAAAAAATTAAGGTAAGATTAAATAATTATTTGGGATGGTCTAGAGTCGACAGAATTAAGAAAATGTCAAAACGTGAAGTTTTACACCTAGGGGCAAAACGGTAATTTCACACCCAAAAAGTAGTAAACGTCATGGCAGTGTCCTGAATGCTGTTTTATATACTAATATGATTATTTTAAATGTTTCTAAGGTTTTTTGATTTAAGATGTTAAAATATTTATGTTGGAAACTAAATTTCGGTGATTTGACAAATTGAACATTTATTAGATCGAACTAACTGATCGAGAAGACTGGCTGTAACTGATCAAAATATGCGAACTAACAATTGCCTTAACTGAAGAGTAATGCGAAGATAATCAAGAGCAACTGAACCAGCTAGACTTAACTACGCAGACAACTGACTGATCAGTTGGAAACCGATGAGTTGCTACATTCAGTTGTAAGCTTATCAGCTATTGTTTATCGGCTGATCTTTCAACTGAACACGTCAAGAATTAAGACGTTCAACCGACAAAAAGTACAAGCAGAATGCAACTAATGGGGGGGGGGTGCCGCATTTCAGAAAAAGCTGCATTGTACGAATGTCAGATGAATGTTGACATGGCAAACAACGGATAAATAAAAGATTCAAATTATATTAATTGTTACCGTTGGAAAATAAGCCTATAAATAGCAGAGACAAAGCAACAAAATATATCCGACTTACTTGCAATCATTATGCTGAAATTATACTAAGATTCAAAGCTCACACTTATTGTATTTACTGATAGCACTCAGGCTATACTTCGAGCTTTTCTAGTACAAACTTTGCTGTTGTAAAACTTGATCTTAAAGAGATTAGTTGTGCTAAATTTTTTTCAAGTCCTGTTTTATACTAAGAATTTCATTTGTAAACTAAGAGTTTCAGTTTGGCAGTGTTAAGTCCAAAATTGAAGTGGGTCTTTGCAATTGTTTGTATCGATCAAAGTATTTTAGTAAAAATCCTATCTTTGTGATAGAAGGGGTGATGTAGGAGTGATTGAAATCTCCGAACATCCAAAATCTTTGTGTTCTTATTTCAGTTTATATTCTATCTTTTAGTTAGTTTATTTTCTCACACTACTTGTTAACTGACTGATATCGACTGACAAGATTCTCGAGTTTCAGTTCATCACTAAACTGACTCAATATTACAAAAAGCTGTGAAAATCGTTAAGTGTTTATTCAACCCCCCTTCTAAACACTCTTTCAGCTCGTAACCGATCCTATCAAGTGGTATCAGAGCAGTTGAATCTTGTCCTTGAATATTCCTATACACTAAATTGATTACCATGTCTTCATTCAACAAAATTCCTATGTTTTCAGAGAAAACTTCGATGATTGGAAAATAAGAATACAGGCTCATTTAGCTGCACAAGACGACGACATTTGGTACATTATCACTAACGGACCCATGAAAATTTTAAAAGCTAATACAACTGTTGCCCTAACTGAAGGGGCACAACAACGTATTTAAAATCCAGAGAGGAATGGACAACTGAAGACAAGAGGAAAGCCAACCTGGACAATGTGGCTAAGGACATCCTATACAAAACGCCGGATAAAGTCACTTTCAACAAAATCAAAATGTGCAAAACTGATAAAGAGATATGAGAGAAACTGATTCAGTTATGTGAAGGCAATGAGCAAATCAAGAAGAATAAACTATCAGTTGCTGTTCAAAAATTTGATAATATCAAGAAGAAAGTTGGTGAATCCATGCATGAATATGATGAAAGAATCAGTTTTATTGTAAATGAGCTGAATGCACTTGGAAATGTGTACTCAAACAAAAAAGTGGCACTAAAAGTGGTCAGAGGTCTTCCCAAAGAATAGGATGTCAAGACCATGGCAATGCGAGAATCAAAAGACCTTAACAAGGTCGAACTTCATGATTTGTTTGCTGATCTAAAGGCCTATGAGTTTGAACTACAAACCGGAGAAGGAGAACCTTCTACACCAGCTGTCACAACTGCCTTAACTACAAACCAGATAAGGAAAACCTACGACATGATTAATGAGTATCACAAGCTTGCCTTATCTTTTGAGAAGGCCAGGGCAAAGCAAACTGATCCCAAAGATAATAAAACTGAAACTGATGAATCAGTTGATTTTTTGAGTCTTAAACGGGGGATTGCTGAGCTCAATGCTGAAAGAAGTAAGAATTAGTTAATGATTCAACAGTTGGCACTTGAGAACTAAAAGCAAACTGAGATGATTAAAGCATGGAATAAATCATCAGCTACGTTAACTGAAATGCAAAGTAAGCAAACATCAGTTGATGATAAAACTTGCTTAGGGTTCAGCAACCAAGATGAAACATCCACCAGTGACACTCAACCAAAGCTGAACATAAGCAAAGGGAAATATATTCACTTTGTAAAATCGGCTTTGGTACAAGAACAATTTGAGCCAAGTAAACCAGTGGTTCAGCCTACTTCCAGGAGGTATGGTATTAGTTATAGCCTCAAAACTCCAAATGTTTCATGTAGTTGGTCACCTAAAAGGTACAACAACAATTTTTCAAATGGCTATTCCTATAACTATAACTCCAAGCCAGTTCAGAAAAGATATCGGCTAAACAACCATTTGAAAAAGGCTAAAGCTCATATTGTCTCATCTACACACTACACACGAAGCACACACAAGCCAAGAAATATCATTTGGAACACCGCAACTGGAAAGCCAGTTAGGCTGATCCAAGTCTGGGTTCCTAAAGGAATAATCAGTTCATGACCCAAATAGATGTGGGTACCAAAATTATATATTGTATGTGATTGCAGGTGACATATACACACAAAGAATCATTTGGTATCTGGACAGTGGATGCTCACGACATATGACAGGAGATGCAAAACTGCTATCACAACTGATCAAATATAATGGTCCAAACATCAGTTTTGGAGACAACTCCAAAGGTAAAAAAGTTGGTAAGGGTAAGCTTATCAATGGTAATTTTACTATCCAAGATGTTTTACTAGTTGAGAATTTGAAGTATAACTTGAATAGCATCAGTCAGTTATGCGACAACAACTTCTCAGTTCAGTTCGACAGACATACTTGTTCAGTTAGGGACTCAACTGATGAGGTCATACTAACTGAAAATTGTTGTGGAAACACTTACAATGTAAGTTGGACTGAACAATCTTATGCACCAGTTTGTCTTAAAGCTTCCAATTCTTCAAAAAACTGGTTATGGCATAAGAGGTTGAACCATCTAAACTTTAAGTGTATTGCCTATCTAAGTAACCATGATCTTGTAACTGGTTTGCCCAAAATAGATTTTTCAAAAGATAAAATTTGTTCAGCATATCAGTTTGGTAAGCAAGTAAGATCTTCATTTAAAAACAAAGGATGTAAATCATCTTCCCGATGCTTAGAACTGTTACATATGGATTTATTTGTTCTTATGCTAGGAATGAGTTTAGGGGGAATGAAATACACTTTGGTGGTCGTAGATGATTTTTCAAGATTTACTTGTGTTATTTTTCTCAAATCCAAAGACCAAACTGTTGCACAACTGATTAAGCTTTTCAAAAGACTTTTAAATGAAAAATCAGTTGGGATTGATCTAATAAGGTCTGATCGAGGGACTGAATTCATCAATCAAAATCTTTCACAATTTTTAGAAAATACAGGAATCAAGCATGATCTCTCAGTAGCAAGAACACCTCAGCAAAATGGTGTAGCTGAGAGAAAAAATCGAACCCTTAAGGAAGCTGCTAGAACAATGCTTGCTGATTCTGGTATTTCTCAAAAATTTTGGGCAGAAGCAGTAAACACTGCATGTTACACTCAGAACATATCAATGATTAATAAGAATCATTTGAAAACACCATATGAGATTTGACATGGACACCATCGTGTGGTTTCATACTTCAAGATATTCGACTGCAGATGTTTTATTTTTGATAATGGCGAAAATCATTTAAAAGCCTTTGATGCTAAATATGCAGAGGGAATATTTCTTGGTTATTCTTCAGTTAGTAAAGCTTATAGAATTTTTAACAAAATCACTTTGAATGTTGAAGAGTCTATTCATGTTATTTTTTTTTATAAATCTGTGCTAACTGATAAGCCAACTGATCCAATTGAGTTTGTTGACCCCCTTACAGATATTAGTTTAGAGGATGATAATGAAGAAGAGAATCACATTAATCGAAATATCCTTCAAACACCAGAACCAGAAGTGCTGGATCAATCAGTTGAACAGGAAATTGTTACTGATAATCAGTTGATGGAGCAAAATGAAAATATTCAGCTACCAACTGATACAGCACCAACTGAAACTGAAGAAAACATCCAGTTGCCAACTTAAGCAGTTGACAAAATGGACACAACAGTTGATGAGTACAGATGGAAGAAATCACATCCACCAGAATTGATGATAGGTAATCCATCTGATCCGGTAAGAACTCAGAATCAAATGCTTAATTTATTTATTTATTCAGCTTTTGTCTCACAACTGGAACCAAAGAAAACTGATGAAACTCTTGCTGATCCTAACTGGATAAATGATATGGAAGAAGAGCTAAATCATTTTACCCATAACAATGTTTTGAACTTAGTTCCAAGACCAATGTCTAAAACTATTATGGGTACAAAATGTGTATTCAGAAACAAACTGAACGAAGATGGTTCAGTTGTGCGCAACAAACAAGACTTGTAGCACAAGGATATATGCAAGAAGAAGGAATTCACTACGATGAAACTTATGCACCTGCTGCAAGACTGAAAGCAATCAGAATGTTCCTTGCCTATTCATCATTCAGGAAATCTAAAGTCTACCAGATGGACGTAAATAGTGCATTTCTGAATGGTCAGTTGCAGGAAGAAGTTTATGTTGAACAACCACAAGGTTTTATCAATCATTCTTTTCCTGATCATGTGTATTATTTGAACAAAGCCTTAAATGGTCTTAAACAAGCTCCAAGAGCTTGGTATGAAATTCTTTCAAAATTATTAACTGATCATGATTTTACTGTTGGATCAGTTGACAAGACTCTGTTCAAATTTTCTAATAATGATCACATTTTACTTGTTCAAATTTATGTTGATAATATTACTTTTGGGTAAACTAATCCTAAATTATGGGAGAAATTTGCTAAGTTAATGCAGGAAAAATTTGAGATGAGTATGATGGGTGAACTGACATTCTTCCTCGGTCTGCAAGTAAAGCAGCTGGAAACTGGTACTTGTATCAGTCAGACCAAATATACGAAGGAACTGCTGAATAAATTTGACATGGAAACATGTTCATATGCAAGTACTCCCATGAGTTCATCGATTAAACTAGACAAAGATGAAGGGGGAATATCAATTTCAGGCAGATCCTAAGCAATCGCATTTTACTGCTGCCAAACGCATTTTAACATATCTTAAAGACATACAAAATGTGGGATTATGGTATGCTGATGATTCTTCTTTCAATTTAGTTGGATTTTCAGATGCAGATTATGCAGGATATAAGCTAGATCAAAAAAGCACCAGTGGATCTTATTAGTTTCTAGGAGACCGACTGATCTCATGGTTCAGCAAGAAGCAAACATCCATAGCTACTTCCACAACTGAAGCAGAATATCTTGCTGCTGGAAGCTGCTGTGCCCAACTGTTCTGGATTCAGCAACAACTGAAAGATTATGGAATCAATGCGAAAGAATCTCCCATATTTTGTGATAATACCAGCACAATTGCGATCACATACAATCCAGTTTTTCACTCAAGGACCAAGCACATTGATGTCAGACATCACTTCATTCAGAGATCATGCTTTGAAGAAAGCAATCAGACTCGAATACGTGCCAGCTGAACTACAAGCTGCTGACATTTTCACTAAACCGTTATCAGAGACTAAGTTTTTTCACTTTCGCAATATACTTGGTTTAATTGATTTATCTTAATTATATCACTTTATTGTTGATATGTCAGTTGTTGTTCACTTTTAGTCAGTTAGTTATATATCAATTTTATTGTTGTTATGTCAGTTGATGTTCACTTTTAAGCAGTTAGTCTTTTATCAGTTATTATCCATTCAGCTAAAGAACTATTTGTCAACTGATGTCAGTTAATCTTGCAGATGAGTAAAGAGACAACAATGAATTGTAACATCACTTATCTTTAATAAAATCGAAACCAAGTTACATGATTCATTTCCCTCTCAACGGCATCTTGCCAGAGGGATGTCCGATTAAAAATATCATGGCAATTCAATCTTCTAAAGGCGTCTAAAGAGGATATCTTTTCGAGCATATTTCACTCCTTCCTCAGCATCACATGCAACAGAACTTGATCAGTGGCAAGCTCTGAAACTTGGCTGACTTGAAAACGCCGCTTGTATTTTCATGCAACGGCCCTTTGTCTGGCAGTAAGAATCATTCCGTTAAGATAAACGATCTGGAGTTGTTACACCTTGATCCAAGAGGACATGACTTTCAACAAGACATATTCCTCTATGGTTTTCTTCAAACTCCCCAATCGACGAAGTGTTGATGCAGAAACATGAAAGTTGGAACTGCTTGAACTAGACATTTGTGCTAATTTGTTGTCATCTAATTTTTTTAATTTTATTTATAGTCAGGCTGATATCGAAAAAATAGAAGAAGAAGAAGAGACTCTCGTCAACTAAAAGCTTTTGACTTATCCAGACTGAGTTTTTCTGACCCTTTCTTTTATTTATATGCATTTATTGAGGGGTTATATAGAATTTAAATGGTTAACTGAGAAGACAATAGTCAGTTAAGTCTTCAACTGAACTTAATCAGTTTTCAACTGATCACTCATTCGCTGACCCAACTGATCTTCTCCAATAAGTTAACTGATTAATCGTTAAATATTCCATAATAAGTGATGTGACTGTTTGTGTGCGCATTAATTGCTGTCTTTCACTGAATAGCTTTTTAAAATGTGGACCAACGTGTTCCACACACGTTTTTATCTTACAACCACACGTTTTTATTCAAATTTTCATGGACTGACACGTGTTTAAAATTTGAACCGTCACACGCATATGTACAACACCCCGCCCCATTTCAGTTTTCCTTTACGCTTACTTTGATTTACAGAGTAAATCCAAACTCAAACTCCTTTCTCGCAGAATATCAAACTAATCAGCAATGGCAAACCAAATTCCGGCTCATATCCTGAACACAATGGCAATCGACTTTGCATCAGTATTGTCAGTTCCTGATGAAGCACTGAAGAACATCTTCAAGAAACTAGAATCGGCTGGACTCAAGACATTTTTGGGATTATCTTCCCAAGAGATTTATTCTAAAGAGATTCAAGACTTATACGCCAATGGTTTTATCTCTGCCGATGACAATATCACCTCCACTGTCAACAACCAGTTGCGGATAATTGATGAGGAATCTTTCAGCAATCTATTTCAGCTGCCTACTGATGGGCCAGCTAACATATCTGAAGTTAGAGCTTCTGACACAGAGGAGATGCAGACTCTTCTATCAGCTGACGGATGCAAAATCAAGGTTTCCGATCCGATGAAAGAACTGAAGCCAGAAGTGCAGTTGCTGGCTGTTATAGTGGCCAAAGGATTATTGGCCAAGGCATGGTCATTTGCTGCTGTTACGCTGGAAAAATTTCAGGTTATGACTTTTATAATGGCTGAGAAAAGACTGAATTGGAGAAGCATCATCTTCAATATTATGAAAAATATGTTTCAGTCTTCCTAGCAATACAAGGGATTTGCTGTTCAGCTCAGCTATCTGCTGAAATCAAAGGGGATGGTGGGTGATGATTCTGAGAGATCATCCAAGTTCAAGATCTTTAATGCCAAGAATTTCCTGCCACCAAAAACCAAACTGGACATCTCCCCTATCAATTTCCTGAAAGTAAAGAAAGAAATCGGGATGAAGGAGGCTCAGAAAGCTAAGAAACTACCTTAGAAGAAGACAATCAAGCGTAAACTGATTGTCAGTGAGACTGAATCTGAGACGAATCCTTCTCCAAAGATACCCAAGCAGCCGAGGGCACCAAAAATCAAACTAGTAGCTGAACTGGTCACTGTTCCAACTGAGAGGCTGATGCAACCTGCAGCTGAACAGCCGATCAAGGCCATACCATTAAGGACTGTGGCAACCAAAACTGCAACAGAGGTTCAGTTACCTCCTTCAGCTGCTCAACAACAAAAGAAGTCTATCACCAAATCTGGTGATAGAAGAAACCTGTTGGAGTTCAAGCTCTACTAATCTCTATCACTGGCCCAATTTCTCTATCTTTTGACAGACCCAATGGGGTAGTGATCAGAGAAAACATTGATGCAACTTCTTCAGGGCTGAACATCCCTCTTGCTCTAACTGACACCAAGGGAAATGGCAAGTTGACAGAAGAGCCCCGACCCACTAATGTGATTCAAACTCACGTTGTTCTTATCTGGACTGAGATCAATGAATTTTCTGAGAATAAGCTGAAAACATATGACGAATGGTCCGATTCAAAACTGATGTGTTTGCCAAGCAGTTAGAGAAGAAGTCAATTTTGAAGAAATTTGTCAAACTGGAGACTATTGTTCTGAAGTTGGTCAAAGCTGCTACAATTCGTCAAGCATTGCAAAGGAAGAAATATTTCTTTGATCAAATCCGTGCCAAGAAAATAAATCAGATGATTGTTCAGCTAAGGCAAAACTATGATCCTACCATTCCAACTGCCTTTAATGACAAAGCAGTTCATGATCAGCTGGACTCGGATCTCATTTCACTTTAGACGGCAATTAAACAGTGGGAACTGGACCAAGAACTGACCATTCTAGCAAGTTCTCATGATCACTCATCAGAAGAAGAAGCTGAACCTTCAGTCAAACCACAAAAGCCATCCCAGGAACCAGTTGTTGAATCTTCTGATCAAGTAAATATTCCTTCGACCAAGGATGTGCAACCAACAACTTCTGCTCCTCTATCTTCAACTGCAAAAACTCAGCTTTACACTGAAGCTGATTTATCGTTGGCGAATATCGACGAAGTTATACAATCAGTTGCCACTGTATTCATCTGAATATTTTATCTACATTCGTCACTGGAGAGCCAAAGGAAACAAAACAACCATTCGAAGAGGCTATTTTGATTCGAACTGAAGAGGCAGTTCAGTCGTCTGCCACGACTGAACAAGCAGCAATCGACAAGCCATTTCAGTCAACCATCATGACTGAACAGGAGGTGCCCGTAACAACTAAAGAAGTGCATGTTGATGAACAAAGTCTAACTGAACAACCAGTCGCACAGACTGTGTTGATGCAAACTGAAGAAGCAGTTCAGTCGGAAGTCGCGATTCAACATTCTAGTCCATCAACTGAAAGGCCAATTATTTTATCAGCTGATGAGCTTTTTGAAGAGCCATCTACTATCTCAGCTGATCCTCAGACTGAAGAACCTTCCAATATTGCTGCTGATCCAAATCTTTCTTCTCCTCCAAAGCTTCAGGAAAAATAACAGAAGATGTGCCAGAAACAAATAGACTTGAATCAATTGACAGAGCATTGATGATTTTATCAACAAAATAGTGAAGAGACACCAAGAACTTCTGGAGCCATGTCTCCTGGAATTCATATAGAAACTGAATCAATGTTCGAAGAGATTCAGGCTATTCAAACCAAACTTGTCAGTATGATGACTTCTCTTTATGGCATCAAATCAACGCAACTGGCGCATACAATGAAGACTGATACCATGAAGGAGAACACATTCAAGAGTCTACAAAAGATCACATCAGATGTTACGAACTTGTTCTTCCATATGGATCAAATCTGAAAAGACATAGCATCAGCTGAAGCACATTTCAACACTCAGGAGATGTTCAACAAACGCTTTGATTATTTGAATAATTCTCTCACAAAGCGAATGGATATAATGCAAGATCTTCTGATGAATGCCGTTTCTAACATCAGCTCAGAAGTTCGAACATTATCCAAAAAGGTGGAGGCGTTTGACAAAAAGAGGGAAGAAGAAGCTCAGTAGAAGGAATCTCAGCAGAAAGAATCTAAAAAGAGACCAATTCAACCAACTGATCAACCACCAGCTGATAAAAGAGCTAAGAAATAATAGATCAGTTAGAACACAGTCTCTACACTTATTCAGTCAAAGATTATGGCAGATTTTGAGTTATTTTAATCAGTTACAAGATTCTTTATTCTCTAATTCTTTGTACGAATCTGTATAGTGGAAGAATTGTCAATAAAGAAATTATTTTGTCTACAAAGTATTCAATTGATCAGTTCATTTATTCTAAGTTTTGTCAAAAACCTAAAAAAGAGAAATTGTTGAAAACTAAATTTTTGTGATTTGACAAACTGAACGTTTATTAGATCGAACTAACTGATCTAGAAGACTGGCGGTAACTGATCAAAATATGCGAACTGGCCGTTGCCTTAACTGAAGAGTAATGCGAAGATAATCACCGGAAAATGAACCAGCTGGACTTAACTACGCAGACAACTGACTGATCAGTTGGAAACTGATGATCAGTTGCTACATAGAGTTGTAAGCTTATCAGCTATTGTTTATCAGCTGATCTTTCAACTGAACACGTCAAGAATTAAGACGTTCAACCGACAAACAGTTCAAGCAGACTGCAACTAATAGTAGGAGTGCCGCATTTCAGAAAAAGCTGCAGTATACGAATGTCAGATGAATGTTGATGAAAAGTGTAATGCCCGAATTTTGAAAAAAATAAAATTGTGGTAGAAGTTGTGATGGTTTATGGCTTTACGTTATGGTATGAATGGTAATGAATGTTATAGAATGGAATAGATAATGGATGGGTAGAATCAAAGGTTGAATTTGAGCTAAATAGGTAATGGAAGGACAGAAATGGTATGAAAAATGTGGCAGTAGTTGTGGTTTTTAGCATAATGTTTTGTATATTGATCCAATTGATGTGAGGCCACTTTTATTAGAAAGATAAGACATAAGGCTATAACTTTTTTATTTTCAGTTTTGGTCAAATCATTAGGGAAGACGAGCCAAAAGCGCCTCGAAGTGTGTCGTGCGTATCGTCGTTCCTACAATGACACATGTTGGGAGATTGAGCATAACTTTTTAGTCAAACCTCCTTCTCTTCTCTCTATCGGTTTGGAAGCTAGGGTTCTTCATTTCTCCTTCAATCCAATTTCTTCCAAGACATTAATTTTTGATTGAAGCCTTAATCTTTGCTTGGAGATTTGAAGTTTTTCTCCTCAAGAGTTTAGAAGCAAGGTAAGAAAGCTTATTTCCATGGGTTAGTGATTGAAGGGAAAACAATGGGTTGTTTGGTTTGAGTGTTGAGGTAAAGTTGTTAATATAATGATTGATGGTATTGTATGTATTGATATTTTGGAAAAGAAATGGAATTGTAGAGGAGCTCACTCTTTAGCACGCATGTCACGTGTTTGACAAAATGATTCAATGAATGTTTTTATGTTATATTACAGTTAAGAAATGATATGGATTCCTTCTTTACACAATTGTTGGGATTTGAGTTTTCTTGAATGTCAAAATTGCGGATCTTGATTCTAAGAATTATTGAAATAATTATGAATTTTGTACAGAAATTGCTTTGTTTTGATAAATGATCCGAGTTCTTGAGTTATAGTAGACTTCGAAGGTTCAAGACTTCTCACCTACACATTTCGATATTCTTTTGGTAATATTGAAAGGTATGTTACGGTCGGTAACATACGAGGTAAAAGTATCATTTTTATTTTAAATTGAAAATTCTATGGCTCGATGAATTACTTGTGATTTGATGATGATTGTGGCCTTGAGATGAGTTTATTATAATATTGAAATGATGATATTGATTTGCATCATTACATTGCATATTGAGCCACTTGTTGATTCAGATTTGATATGGCGGAGGTCGCCTTGATTTATTGATTTGTTGGACGTATGGGGCTATAGTTGAGTTGGCATAGTGTATGCGGAGGTCGCTGCTATGGCCTGAACACTCTCTCTATGCGCACCATAGTCTTGGGATTGTAGAACACAGCACCCCACCTCGAGCGGATGAGTCGGTGGATGTTGCTGGGGGATTCTCTTTCCTTGGGTACCCTATGACCAGATGATTCACTTGATCTTGAGATTTATTGATAGCCCACAGCTTCTGATCATGCATTGCATTACATTGCATCTTTATGAATTTAATATGAAATATTTGTCACTTTAATTCTCATATGTTATTGATTGTATCATACTGGGTTTATACTCACCGGCATGTCCGGTACCTCTTGTTTTCATGTGCTTGACGGTAGGCGAGGCGAGGCTTGGGATGCCAGAGTCCAGCTCAAGGCGAGGAGATACGAGTTAGAGTGGGATTCTCGGGTCTTAGGAGCTATTTTATGATGGGATTTCTTTATTTTGGCATGTTGAAAATTATATTTCAAACATTTGAGACAATTAAATTATTTTGATGATGTTTATGTGGATTTGTGAACCATAAATTATGTATTTTTACTCGATCATTTGGTTTTTTACAATTATAATTATTAGTATTAGATAACGGACCCGGGGCCCCACATTAGGTGGTATCAGAGCGTAAGATATTTGGGAACAAGGTAGATCGAGTCAGTTAGAATTGATTGATCATGTGATATATTTGTTAGCATTTTCATTGTGCTATGATGTGAAATACATGATTTAAATTGAGATATTATATTGTTGAGTTTTATTCGAAATTTTTGAGATTGTTGAGTCTCGAGAGCCAGAAATGATTGATACAAGATTGAGATGATTGTGATTTTGTGATTTTATATGTGTTTGATCTATTGTATATCAGACATGGCTACTCGAGGTAGAGGTCGTGGTAGACATAGACAGAACGTACCAGTGGCACAAGATCAGGGCAGTGCTACTCATACTCAGATGGATATAACTCCAACTCCGATGGAGATACTGTTAGTCAGATTTCAGTCTTTGCACCCACCGATGTTGAAGGGTACCGAGAATGCATTAGAGTGTGAGAACTGGTTGGAGAATATGGATCAATTATTTGAATCTCTTGAGTATCCAGATGATCGTAGAATCAAGTTAGTTGTTCATCAGTTATTGGATGTTGCTGAGAGTTGGTGGATCATGACCAAGAAAGCTTTAGAGGGTCGAGATACGATTGTTACCTGGGATATTTTTAAATCTGAATTTTATCAGCGTTTCTTTCCTACCTATTACAGGAAAGATAGGGGAGCCGAGTTTGCAAATTTAAAGCAGGGAAATTTGAATATTGAGGACTATGTTGCTAAGTTCTCGAATTTACTGAGATTTGCTCCTCATGTAGCATCCGATGAAGAAGCTAAGGCCGATCACTTCATAAATGGTCTTAACCCTGATATCTTTACCTTGGTTAATACCGGAAGGCCTAACACTTTTGCTGAGGCTCTTGATCGAGCCAAGGGAGCTGAAACCGGAATCATTAGGCAGAGAGGTTCTCAGATGCAACGACCCCAACAGCCACAGTATAGACAGCAGTTCAGACAGGGTAATAATGGCGGTAACAGTGGCAACATAAGAGAGCAGTTTCGGGCTAGAGGCAAGCAATTTAAGAGGCATGGCAGTAATTTTTCGAGTTTTAGTGGATCGAGACAGTCTGGTTCAGTTCAGAGCACTGGTTATTCAAGTCCGACTTGTGGTCAGTGTGGTGGTAGACATTATACCGATCAGTGTAGAGGAATCTCGGGAGCTTGCCACTTGTGTAACCAGGTGGGACACTATGCTCGAGTGTGTCCTAACCGTGGCAGTGATATGTCTCAGAGTGGGGGATCATCGAGACAGACACCTCACCAGAATCGTCAGAACCCTACAGTTCATTCCTATCAGCAGTCAAACCGATCAGATCAGAACAAACAGAGTGGTAGCCACAGGGTAGGACAGCCACCTAGACAACAGGGTCGAGTTTTTGCACTCACGGAGGATGAGGCACATAATGCTCCAGATAATGTCATTGCAGGTAATTGTTTTCTCTCAGGTTATCCTGCTTATGTTTTGATGGATACTGGTGCATCACATACTTTCATAGCTGAGCACTTTGTCTCATTGCATTCACTGCATTCTATGCCATTATCATCTACATTATCTATTTCTACTCCACTGGGCAAAGTGATGAGGTCAGCAGAAATGATAAGTGGTTGTGAATTTCGTTATGAGGATAATGTCATTGAGCTTGATTGTATTGTGTTGGAGATGTCTGATTTTGACTGCATACTTGGTATTGACATGTTGACAAGATACAGGGCTACTGTAGACTGTTTTCAGAAGATTGTTAAGTTTAGGCCTGATATGACAGATCACTGGACATTCTATGGTAAGGGTTCTCGAGCTAAGATTCCTTTGATATCTGTTTTGTCCATGACTCGTTTGTTGCAGAAAAGAGCAGAATGTTTCTTGGTTTATGCAATTGATATTTCAAGGTCATTACCTAAATTGGCAGATATTCCAATTGTTAGTGAATTTTCAGATGTATTTCCAGATGAAATTCCAGGATTTCCTCCAGTCCGAGAGATTGAGTTCAACATTGAGTTGATGCAAGGTACACAGCCTATTTCTAGAGCTCCTTATAGGATGGCGCCAATTGAACTGAAGGAACTAAAGGAACAACTTGAGGATCTATTGGCTAAAGGATATATAAGACCAAGTGTTTCACCTTGGGCTGCTCCGGTTTTATTCGTGAAGAAGAAAGATGGGCTATGAGGCTTTGTGTCGATTATAGACAGTTGAATAAAGCCACAGTAAAGAATAAGTATCCTTTGCCAAGGATTGATGATCTCTTTGACCAGTTGCAGGGTTCTTCTGTATATTCTAAGATTGATTTAAGATCTGGATATCATCAGTTAAGAGTTAGAGAGGCAGATGTGCCTAATACTGCTTTTCGTATCAGGTATGGGCATTTTGAATTTTTGGTTATGCCTTTTGGGTTGACCAATGTACCTGCGGTATTTATGGATTTGATGAACCGTCTGTTTCAAAGGTATATAGATCAATTTGTTGTGATATTCATTGATGATATTCTTATTTATTCAAAATCTGAATTTGAGCATGCCGAGCACTTGAGAGCTGTTTTGCAAATTTTGAGAACTGAAAAGTTGTATGCTAAATTATCCAAATGCGAGTTTTGGTTGGATAGAGTGGTTTTCCTTGGACATGTGATTTCAAGGGCTTGTATATCAGTTGGTCCGAGTAAAGTTGAGGCAGTCATCAATTGGTCTAGACCGACATCAGTTCCTGAGGTACGTAGTTTTATGGGTTTGGCAGGCTATTATCGCATATTTTTTAAAGGATTCTCACATATTGCAAGGCCAATTACCCAGCTGACACAAAAGAATGCACCATTTATTTGGTCACAGACATGTGAGGCTAGTTTTGTTGAACTTTAGCAGAGATTGACTAGTGCTCTAGTTCTGACTATTCCATCAGGTGTAGGAGGATTTACAGTGCACACTGATGCTTCACATCAAGGACTGGGTGGTGTATTAATGCAGCATGGCCATGTTGTTGCCTATGCTTCATGACAGTTGAAGCCACATGAGTCTAGATACCAGTGCATGACTTGGAACTAGCAGCAGTGGTTTTTGCCTTAAAGATTTGGCGTCACTACTTGTATGGTGAGAAATTTGAGATATTCACTGATCATAAGAGTTTGAAATACCTCTTTTCACAAGCGGAGTTGAACATGAGACAGAGACGTTGGTTAAACTTGTTGAAAGACTATGATTGCGAAATAAAATATTATCCAGGAAAGTCTGATGCAGCAGCCGATGCTTTGAGCAGAAAAGTATGTAATATGTCTTTGATCACTAGCAGTGTATCTGATTTAGTAAAAGAATGTTGTTTCTCTGGTTTGGATTTTGTGGTAGATACTCAACATGTAAGAGTATTTATGATTCAGGCAGAGCCCGAGTTGTTTGTAAAAATTAAAGAGGCCCAAAGGTTGGATCAAAGCATTCAGAAATCAGTTGAACTCGTTAAATCAGGATTTCAATCAGAATTTCAGGTCAATAATGAGGGTATTTTGTTTGTGAATGAGCGTATTGTAGTTCCTAATATTTCAGAGTTGAGGATACAAATTTTGCGTGATCCTCATTGCAGTAAATTCAGTGTACACCCTGGAAGTAAAAAGATGTACAATGACTTGAAGAAACAATTTTGGTGGAAAAGAATGAAATCTGACATATCAGAATTTGTATCTCGTTGTTTGAATTGTCAACAAGTGAAAGCAGAAAGAAAGCGACCAGGAGGTCTTTTGCATAGCCTTAAGGTTCCAGAATGGAAGTGGGACCATATCACCATGGATTTTGTCACGAAATTGCAGAGGTCGTCGAGGGGTTGCAATGCGATTTGGGTTATCGTTGACAGATTAACTAAGTCTTCGTGTTTCATTCCTTATCAGATGACATATAGGCATGATCAAATTGCCAGATTGTACATCAGAGAAGTTTTGAGATTGCATGGTGTGCCTAAGTCAATTGTATGAGATCGTGATCCCAGATTTTCTTCTCATTTTTGGCAGAGTTTACAAGAGGCCCTTGGTACTCGTTTGCATTTGAGTACAGCATATCATCCTCAGACAGACGGACGGTCAGAACGTACTATTCAGACATTAGAGGATATGCTGAGAGCTGTAGTTATGGATTTTGGCATTGGTTGGTAGGATTCGTTACCACTTGTCGAGTTTTCTTATAACAACAGTTATCAAGTGAGCATTGGAATGTCACCATTTGAAGCATTATATGGCAGGAAGTGTCGATCTCCTTTGTATTGGGACGATTTATCTGAAGCACCAATTGTAGGACCTGATATGATAAGAGATATGACAGAGAAGGTGAAATTGATTCAGAGTCGTATGAGAGCTGCTCAGGATAGGCAGGCTAAGTATGCGAACATCAGGAGACGGCCGTTGATTTTTGAGAAAGGTGACAGAGTTTTTCTGAAAATATCTCCTTTCAGTGGTACAGTTAGATTTTGAAAGAAGGGTAAATTATCACCGAGATTCATAGGTCCGTATGAGATTTTGGAACGTGTTAGTGATTTGGCTTATAGATTAGCTCTTCCTCCTGCATTATCAGGTGTTCATGATGTTTTTCATGTATCTATGTTGAGGAAATATCATCCAGATCCTTCTCATGTACTTCCACCCGATGAAGTTGAGTTAGATCAGAATTTGAGCTACATTGAGAGACCGATTAAAATTCTAGATAGAAAAGATAAGCAACTCAAAAATAAATTGATACCATTGATTAAAGTACAGTGGAACAGACATGGTGTCGAAGAGGCAACTTGGGAATTAGAAGATAAAATGAGACATAAATATCCAGAGTTATTCAAATGAAGTACGCTTCTATTCTTGGTGTTATTTTCAGTATTGATCATTACATCTTAGACTTGAAAGAGATGATTGATTTCGAGGACAAAATCTATTTTTAGAGGGGAGGAATTGAAATGCCCGAATTTTGAAAAAAATAAAATTGTGACAGTAGTTGTGATGGTTTATGGCTTTACGTTATGGTATGAATGGTAATGAATGTTATAGAATGGAATAGATAATGGATGGGTAGAATCAAAGGTTGAATTTGAGTTAAATAGGTAATGGAAGTGCAGAAACGGTATGAAAAATGTGGCAGAAGTTGTGGTTTTTAGCATAATATTTTGTATATTGATCCAATTGATGTGAGACTACTTTTATTAGAACGATAAGACATAAGGCTATAACTTTCTTATATTGAGTTTTGGTCAAATCATTAGGGAAGACGAGCCAAAAGTGCCCCGAAGTGTGTCGTGCGTATCGTCGTTCCTACAATGACACATGTTGGGAGATTGAGCATAACTTTTTACTCAAACCTCCAAATGACATGAAGCCAATTGGAGATGCAAGCCAAGACATATGGCTACAACTTTGTAGTTTACCACTTTCGCAAATTCTGAAGTTAAAAATGCGGTCTTGGCAGAATACTGCGCGCCCCTGCGCAGGATCCGGCGCGATGGCGCGCCCAGTGCTGAAATTTTGGGTGTTGGGCAGTATGGTGCGCGCCCCTGCGCCAAAACACGCGCCATGGCGCCAAGCACTTGTACAAAAAACGTGTTTTGGTGTTTGGGAAGGCATAAAATCGAATGGGATCATCTTTTTACTCATTTTCCTTCTCCTTCTCTTCTCTCTATCGGTTTGGAAGCTAGGGTTCTTCATTTATCCTTCAATCCAATTTCTTCCAAGACATTAATCTTTGATTGAAACCTTAATCTTTGCTTGGAGATTTGAAGTTTTTCTCCTTAAGAGTTTAGAAGCAAGGTAAGAAAGCTTATTTCCTTGGGTTAGTGATTGAAGGGAAAACAATGGGTTGTTTGGTTTAAGTGTTGAGGTAAAGTTGTTAATATAATGATTGATGGTATTGTATGTATTGATATTTTGAAAAAGAAATGGAATTGTAGAGGAGCTAACTCTTTAGCACGCATGTCACGTGTTTGACAAAATGATTCAATGAATGTTTTTATGTCATATTACAGTTAAGAAATGATATGGATTCCTTCTTTACACAATTGTTGGGATTTGAGTTTTCTTGAATGTCAAAATTGCGGATCTTGATTCGAAGCATTATTGAATTAATTATGAATTTTGTACAGAAATTGCTTTGTTTTGATAAATGATCCGAGTTCTTGAGTTATAGTAGACTTCGAAGGTTCAAGGTTTCTCACCTACACATTTCGATCTTCTTTTGGTAATATTGAAAGGTATGTTACGGTCGGTAACATACGAGGTAAAAGTATCATTTTTATTTTAAATTGAAAATTATATGGCTCGATGAATTACTTGTGATTTGATGATGATTGTGGCCTTGAGATGAGTTTATTATAATATTGAAATGATGATATTGATTTGAATCATTACATTGCATATTGAGCCACTTGTTGATTCAGATTTGATATGGCGCAGGTCGCCTTGATTTATTGATTTGTTGGACGTATGGGGCTATAGTTGAGTTGGCATAGTGTATGCGGAGGTCGCTGCTATGGCCTGAACACTCTCTCTATGCGCACCATAGTCTTGGGATTGTAGAACACAGCACTCCACCTCGAGCGGATGAGTCGGTGGATGTTGCTGGGGGATTCTCTTTCCTTGGGTACCCTATGACCAGATGATTCACTTGATCTTGAGATTTATTGATAGCCCACAGCTTCTGATCATGCATTACATTATATTGCATCTTTATGAATTTAATATGAAATATTTGTCACTTTAATTCTCATATGTTATTGATTGTATCATACTGGGTTTATACTCACCGGCATGTCCGGTACCTCTTGTTTTCATGTGCTTGACGGTAGGTGAGGCGAGGCTTGGGATGCCAGAGTCCAGCTCAAGGCGAGGAGATACGAGTTATAGTGGGATTCTCGGGTCTTAGGAGCTATTTTATGATGTTGGGATTTCTTTATTTTGGCATGTTGAAAATTATATTTCAAACATTTGAGACAATTAAATTATTTTGACGATGTTTATGTGGATTTGTGAACCACAAATTATGTATTTTACTCGATCATTTGGTTTGTTACAATTATAATTATTAGTATTAGATATCGGACCCGGGGCCCCACAAAAAGACCTCGACTTTTTTTTTTCTAATCATAAATCATAAATTCTAAAATACTAAACTAAATAAAATAACTTAACAACATCAACAATCATAATAATTAAATATATAAAAATCTCAAGTGCATAAAATAAATCCTAAAACATTAATTAACAAAAACTTCCTAAATTGACCTTTAAAAAGATTAACTAACAATAAACTATAAATCTTTAAATCATGAATCTATCAAGCTAGTGCGGAAACATAAAGGTTTTCGGATGTGTACTGTTGCACTCGATCCACTCAATCGTCACCGCCTCCCATAAATCATCAAATCCTGCATCATACAAACCTAGTGAGTCTAAAGACTCAACACATTCTAAACATGGATAGCAAATAATACGTATACAATCACATGCATTAAAAATCATATTTTTATTTAAAATAACTTTTAGACATAAATATACCATTTAAAATCATCTAAGCATAAATAAATCATTTAAAAATATTTAAGCATCAATCATATATCATAAAATCATTTTAATCATAAGCTTTTAATCATATATCATTTTGGGTGAAGTTTGATCTTTGAAAGTGACTAACTTTTATCTTTTGGTCGGCTGTAGTCTTAGATCCACATGGCCCATGGGGGTGTGCACTAGGCTCCACTGTGGAAATACGATCGTCGGGGCTCCCTCGGGGGCCTTCTCCCATAGGCGGGTTCCTTCTGGGGCCTTTTCCCATAATTGGGCTCCTTCTAGGGCCTTCTCCCGTAAATAGGCTCCCTCTGGGGCCTTTTCCCCTCTCGACATCCTCACAAAATCATATATCTTATCTTTTGTCACAGTCAACTCACATCCCTCAAAATATTTTCTTTTTCTTTGAAAATCATAAAATAGCATAACTTTCCAAAAATATCATTTTAAACGGTAAAAATTACACAGCTTTTCCAAAAATCATAAAATAACATATTATCATCAAAATCATCATTTTAAATTATAAAATATAATTTAACATGCGTTATGACCCTTTGGGACCATGCCAAGCTATTACGTATTTCCCAAGTGTAAAATGACTATTTTACCCTTAGACGTAAAAATTCTCGATTTAATCTTTTTTCTTACTTTAATGGCATGAGCTTATCCTAAATAATTATTTAAGCTTAAATCTAATTTTCATAATTTTATTAAGCTTAGATCTAATGTTTCAATTAATTCTTTAATTAACTATTCATGAGGCGATTAAATCTCAAATAAATTCAAAATTCCATATTTTGATCCCATATTTTAAACACAACCTTTTTTATACCTAAACTTAACATGACACCTTAAAATACACACATAAACATTTTTTTTAGATGTAAAATTAAGATCCTCAACTAATTTCTCAATTCGTTTTAAAACTTAACCGTACGTCCCGAATTTAACCCGAATCGACTCAAAACTTAACCAAACTTTACCAAAATTGAACCATAGCTTAGTAACACCTTACTAACGCACCCATCTTCATCCCAAATCAAGCCAATTAAAACCCTCGAACAAGCCTAGATACCTGCTGGAAAATTCTTGCCCTTGGTTCGAAAACCCTAACTTGGACCAACCTTGAGTTCCTTCAAGCCTAGGCCCTAACCATCATGTCCAGCCCCTAACCAACTATCCTAAGACCTAGACCGAACCCTAGAATAGCTACTGGACCAAGCCCTACAGCCCTAGCACTTGCAACCTTAAACTTGCGCGCCTACAAGCCTTAAGCGACCGAAAGCAACGTGCAACCTTTATCCTACCCTTCCAGCCCTTGCACAACCCATCTAGGACCATGAATAGACCCTATTAAGACCCATGAACATGTCCATACAGCAGCTAACAGCATGCTTCTTCTTAGGACCAAAAACCGAACCCTAATTTCTCTATCCACCAATTTTTCGTTCAGCCTTTGCCCACACTTGTTCCAGCCCTTAGCCAAACTTATATGGACCCTTAAACATGTTAAAAATCCTCCCTTCCTATAGTCCTATCATGAAAACCCCTTTAGGCATCAATAACATGAGTTTTAAATCATAAAAACGTAGGTTTTAGGCATGACATGGCATAAAAACGAAAATAAACCAAAGGACAACATATTTTTCATGCAAACATGATTAAACACACATAATATGATTTGAATGGTGCAAAAATAAGGTTTACAAACGTGCTTTTACGTTTAAAACGCTCGAAATACGAATATCGAAGCGGTGAAAGTCGGTAACGAACGGAGGACGATTTCTATTTTTTTCTACCCTTTTTTCTTGTCAAAACCCCACCAAAAACCCACCTTGAGATGCAAGGGAGTCGAGTGATCGTTGTTGGAAGGAAGAATGAGAAAGAAGATCGAAGATCGAAGAACGAAGAAGAAAAAAATTCAAAAACTTCCTTGCAAGCTTCCCTTGAAGGTTCGGCCGATTCCTTCTTCCATTTACGTAAATTGTGTGTGTGTGTTTCGGTGTGTGTGTGTGTGTGTTTAGGTGTCTAGGTGTGTGTAGGACTCTTTTAAAAAGAATTTAAAAAGGTTTCCTAAACACTTAATTAATGTGCTTAATTAAGCCTAGCTTTTGAAATAGTTAATTAGGCCCATTAATATTAATAAAATCATTAGGCCTCAAATTAACAGATTTAAAAATATATATTAAAAAAATCATTTATAAAATACATAAAATCCCTTTCTCCCACTATTCAATTAAATTTGACCATAAAAATGCAATAATTCTTAAAATATTTAAAATAAATATTTTTAACTAAAATAAAAATTTAGATTTTAAATCTTTAACACCTTAATCGTCTCCGGTCCTCCATCCCGGCCAACCATCGATATTTGTCTGAAAATCTTTAAATTATGAAACCAAGCAAAAATTACATAATTAATCATTTAGTCACTCAAAATATATCATTCATGCATCCAAAATCATTTAATTAAAATATTTTAGTAATTTAATAATTTTCATACATGCGGTCTACGTGGACTGATTTTCGGATGTTACAGTTGACATGGCAAACAACGGATAAATAAAAGATTCAAATTGTGTTAATTGTTACTGTAACGCCCCGAAAATTTAAAGGTCCACGCAAACCACATGCATGCAATTATTAAATTCTCTTGTATTTTAATTAAATGTTTTAATTGCATTAATTGAATTATGTTGTGCATATTTGCATGTTTAAAATTATATTTTCTACATGGTTGCATTAAAATGTATTTTTAAAGATTATTCGAGTTGCGATCGAGGAACGGAGACCAAAGGCTGAAAAATGGAAAATGTTTTTATTAAAGAATTGTTTTTAATTATTTAAAGTAAAAGTGCTGCTTTTTCTTATTTTTGAAAATAAGGGGTTTTGAGGTGATTTTATACGTCGGGACTTAAATTTTATCGGTGTTGGTTTTCAACAAAAATACGAACTTTTTGGCAACCCGGCTATTAAATTCACAAACTTATTTTTACTAAAACTATTTTAATATTTTAAATAAATCCTAATTAAGACTAATGGGCCTATTTATATGCTTAATAGGCCTAAGCCTTAATTAGAGAAATAATTAACTATATAATATGTTAAATCACCTAAACCCTACAAAAAAAAAAAACGCCGACGCCTCACTTTCTGAAAATTGGGCACAATCTCCACCTAAACCACACGGCACACACATGCATAAATATTGAGGCAAATTTTTGAGAATTTGCCAAGGAAGCTTCAAGCCAAAGGTCTTGTCCGTTCTTCGACGTCGTCAACGAAAAATCGTGCGTAAAATACGCAAAGGCACGCCTATTCTTTCCTTCAAAAACATCATCACATCATATTATATTTTTATGCATGAAAATTTTGGAGAAAACAAGTAAAACCTCAAGGATTTTCGGATTTGTGACTTATGCTAAACTTTTTGCTTGGTTTTTCCTTCAAAAATCATGTGTTTGTTTTGTTTAAGGGCTGCCATGATATAGGTTATGAATAAGCATGGTTTATACAAAATATAGAGTCCTAGGATCACACTAAAAACGTTTTACAGCATGGGGCAAAACAAGCTGGAAGCTTGCTTGGACTGTAGTGCTTCTTGGCTCACGGCTTTGGGTGTGTAAGGGCTTGGCTTTGGCTTGGTTGGGACCAGGGCCTGGCTAGGGACGTGGTAGGGTCAAGGGAAGAGTCCTAGCCATGCTAGGACTCGAGACCATGGGCTAGGGAGGAGTCCTTGTTGAGAAGGACTCCACCCGAGAGAAAGCCCAAGGGGCTGTGCAGATTTCAGAAATTTGTGCAGGGAGGAGGGCTCGGCCAGGGGGCTTGGGCTGGGCTAGGTTAGGTCCTTAGGGTCATAGAAGGATGCTAGAGGGGTTGGTTCAGGGTCTGGTATGGTTTGGTTTAGCAAGGGCCGAGCAAGAACATGAAACCATGAGGAGAAGCCATTAGCGCAGGTTGTTGTGCAGAGTTCAGTGGGTTGCTGCTCACGTCCAAGGGCTTGGGATAGGTTTGGGCTGGGTCTGGGCATGGTCCAGGGTGGTTTGGGGCAGGTTGGGTCAAGTGGTTAGGGGCTGGAAGTGTTTAGGCTAGGAGTCCTAAATATCCTAGGAGAAGCACACACGTACACATGCAGGTTTTTGGGCAAAGTTCCAGGACGTTTTTGGAGCGGGCCAGGGCTTGTTTTTCGGGCTGGGCTTGCACAGTAGGGTCCCTAGATGGGTTGGCTAGGTTTTGGCTCAAGGTGGCTCGGGCGTGGCTCGAGTAAATTAGGAGATGGCTCAGTGTGTTCGATAAGGTGTCAAAAACGAGATTTTAAGAACAAAAAATAGATTCATGGGTCCACGAGGGCGGTTAATGACTTGGAAGGGTAGATTAAATCATAAAAAGGTTATGTTAAAAATTTGGGATCAAAATAACGAGTTTTGGATTTAATCGGCATTTAATCGACGCACGGAACACTAATTAACGAGTTAATTGAAAAGCCTAGTTTTAAGCTTTATAAAATTATGAAAAATTAGGTTTACGCTTAAATAATTATTATAAGTCTAATTTTTTAATTTGGGAATTTTATATTAAGGTTTAGTTTAATTCGGGATTAAAACGCATTAATACGTCACATTTAAAGGTTAATTTAAAAGTCCTCGATTTAGGCTAAATAAAAATATGAGAAAATTCATGTAAGCTTAAATAATTATTTGGGACATGTTAGAGTCAATGAAATTAAGAAAATATCAAAAACGAAAAATTCTACATCCAGGGGTAAAACGGTCTTTTTACCATCTAGAAATTAGTAAACGTCATGGCAGTGTCCTAAATGCTATTTTATATGCTAATATGATTATTTTCAATGATTATGGATGTTTATATGTTAATATGTCAATTTTAAATGTTTATGGATTTTTAAGATAATATGTTTAATGTTTTATGATTTAATATGCTAAAATGTTTATTTCAAACATTTACGATGTTAAAATGTTTATTTTAAAATGTTTATGGATGTTTATGATTTTTAATATGTTAAGTTATGATTTTTAAATATTTATGATTTTATGATTTAAATATGGGCATTTAAAAGACATGTTGCATGCTTGGTTTCAAAATAAAAATGATATTATATGATGTTTTTATTAAGTGATGATAACATGTTGAAGGACGTGAAGGGATTGTGACTACTGCAATATGTTGGAAATATCGTGAGGGTTATGGTCCCAGTGGGAGCCCGACGATCGTGTTTCCGTTGATACGAATACGAATACGATGAATATGATTGGAGATGTCGTGAGGGGAGAAGGCCCCAGAGGGAGCCCATTTATGGGAAAAGGCCCCAGAGGGAGCCCCGACGATCGTATTTCCAATGCCATGATATGTTAATACGTTGGCCAGGGCCCAGTTGACCGGTGAGAGTGTTGCTGGTGTCCCCCGCCGCCCAGTACTGTGGTTTCTTTAGATGNTGTTGTATGTGAACTGTATTACGTATTACTTGTTATCAAGGATATGACGTGTTGAGTCTTTAGACTCACTAGGTGTGATTGATGCAGGTGATTATGATGATTATGTTTATGGAGGTCTTGGTGGTTGATCTGACTGGACTGAAGGTGCACATAACCCGAGGACCGACGCTAGTTTTCCGCACTAGTTATTATTTATGATTTTAAGTTATGTTAAGAATATTTTTATGACTTTTATTTATTTATGAGTGATTTTTGAGAGATTATAGTATGGGCTGTATTTCTCAAATATATAGTTAGTTGTGTTTATTTTAAAATGATGTCCAAAATATTTTATGTAATTTTTGTGGTTCGGCCGATGCTAGGGAGGTTTAAAAAAAATTTCTAGCACATTTTAAGAAAACGAAAGGCAGACGTTTCAGTTACCGTTGGAAGAGAAGCCTATAAATAGCAGAGATGAAGCAACAAAATATATCCGATTTACTTGTAATCATTCTGCTGAAATTATACTAAAATTCAAAGCTCGCACTTATTATATTTTTTGATAGCACTCAGGCTATACTTCGAGCTTTTCTAGCACAAACCTTGCTGTTATAAAACGTGATCTTAAAGAGATCAGTTGTGCTAAATCTTTTTCAAGTCCAGTTGTATACTGAGAATTTCATTTGTAAACTAAGAGTTTCAGTTTGGTAGTGTTAAGTCCAAGACTGAAATGGATCTTTGCAATTATTTGTATCGATCAAAGTCTTTTAGTAAAAATCATATCCTTATGATAGAAGGGATGACGTAGGGGTGATTGAAATCTCCGAACATCCATAAAATCTTTGTGTTCTTATTTCAGTTTATATTCTATGTTTTAGTCAGTTTATTTCCACACACTACTTGTCAACTGACTGATGTCGATTGACAAGATTTTCGAGTTTCAATTTATCACTAAACTGACTCAATATTACAAAAAGCTGTGAAAATTGTTAAGTGTTTATTTAACCCCCCCTTCTAAACACTCTTTCAGCTCATAACCGATCCTATCAGTTTATTTTAAATATTTATAGATTTTTAATATGTTAAAACGTTTATTTCAAATGTTTATGATTTAATATTTCAAAATATTATTTTAAATGTTATGATTTAATATGTTAAAATGTTGGTTCTAAATTTTTATGGATTTTATGATTTAATATGTTAAAACGTTTATTTTAAATGGTTGTGGATTTTTTTTATGATGAAACGATAATGTTAAAAGATATGTTGCATGATTGGTTTAAAATGAAAAGGTTATATTCCTGTTTAATTTTTATAAGTGATGAAAATACGAAACGTTGAAGGAAGTGAAGTAATTGTGACTAATACGATGATTCGTTGGAGATATCGTGAGGGAGAAGGTCCCAGTGGGAGCCCGACGATCGTATTTCTATTGATACGAATACGATGATATGTTAGTACGTAGGCAAAAGCTCATTTGACAGGTGAGAGTGTCGCTGATGTCCCCGTCACCCAGTACTGTGGTTACATATAGATGGATCCATCGCCCAATACGTAGACGAATACGAAAGTCACAATTAACGATCTGAATTCAACGACAGGAAAAAGAAATACGTATATGTTGATGATAATATGTATATGAATATGTTGATGATAATATGAGTATGGACATGTTGATGATGATATGAAAATGTTTATGAAAATGTTTAGGTTAAAGTTTATGCATCTTCATGAAATGTTATTTTAAGTACAAGTATTTTTCATTATTGTATGTGATCTGTATATGTATTATGTTGTTATCAAGATTATGGTGTGTTGAGTCTTTAGACTCATTAGGTGTGATTGATGCATGTGAGTTGGATAATAATGATGTTGGAGGTCTTGATGGTTGACTTTGCTAGACTAACGGTGCCCATAACCCGAGGACCGACGCTCTTATTTTTCCGCACTTATGATTTTAAGTTTACGTTAAAGATTTTACGATAATTTAATTATTCTTTGAGATATTTTCGAGAAGTTGATAGTATGGGCTACAATTTTCAAATTATTGCTTTTTAAGTTTGGTAAAATGTTGGATGGTTTTATGTTTTGACTACTTCCTTTGATTTTCAAATGTTAGTTGGTTGTTTTATTTTTAAATGGTGTCAAAAATATTTTATATATTTTTGTGTAGTGTTCGGCCGAAATTATGTGAGGTATTAAAAAAATATCTCAAGTACTATTTAAGAAAACGAGTAGTGGACGTTTCACGCAAGTTGGGCAGATAACGAGGCAACTCACATTTCAACCGTCAGGCGCGGACTGCAGACTCGAATTTGAGAGAAGTGAACAACTTTTTCATACAGCATGAGGAGATTGGTATGGTAGACAGAGAAGAGGAAAATGTTGATCCCACACCCATCCGGGAAGATTAGCCACCACCAAGCAAAGGAATCTGAGGTAAGAGAGGTAAGAGTTACGATTTAGATTGGTGCATTGATATTTCTTTACTTCCATACCCCTGATATTTATACAATTGAATGTTGAGTTTCAAAGGAAAAAAGGTCTTGAAGATCTCAATAACCTACACACTAACCTTCAGTCTGCAGATCACGAGGAAGTGACATTTACCGAAAGAGGTGATGAGGGGATACAAAAAAATCTCCCACAGAAGCCGCAAGACCCCGGGGAATTAGTTGTACCGTGTGCAATAGGAGGTCAAATGGTGGAAAAAACTATTTGTGATTCAGGAGCAAGCGTGAATGTAATGAAAAGTTCTCTTTACTAGAAACTTGGACTGAACAGAATGAAGCCCACAGAACTAATCTTGTAGCTGACAGATAAATCGGTCAAGGTACTATTGGGTTTTGTGGAAGATGTTGAAGTTCAGATCGACAAACTGAGGTTTCCAGCAGATTTCGCGGTGCTTGACATGGAGAACAGTCAGAATGTTCATGTCATTCTAGGACGACCATTCTTGGCTACTGCTAGAGCCGTCATTGACGCGAAACAAATAAAGTTGACAATGGAGGTCGAAGGTCAGAGGGTAGAGATTAAGGCATCCAAGAGATCACATGACCCACCTTGAACAGAACTGGTGAAAGTCGGGCTGACGACGTTAAATCAAGCGCTTATTGGGAGGCAACCCAATCAGTATTTTAATTGTTTTCATTATTTTTTATTTTCAATAGTTTAATTGTTTTTTATGTTATTGAAATTTTCATGTGAAGATTAAACATTGATACAAGTATTATTATGTAGGTAAAATTTGAAACGAGGTGAGCAAATGAGTTCGAATATTCATATTCTCAGACGTACAAGCGCCCAGGCGCCAGACCGTCAGCGCCGCAGTGCCAAATCATTCAAAAGACAGGCGACTAGGCGCCACCAATCAGCGGCGCTGACCCTTTCGAAAGTCTAGCGCCGGGTGCTGGTGTGCCGAAGAGTAAACGCTGCGGCATTCACAAGTTATAAAACAAAAAGGCAAGCGAAATAAAATTCTACCCTAACAAAGACAAGCAACGCCGAACTCCTCCTCAACCACCGAGAAAAATCGCACCCTCCTCCACCTACCCACTATCATATCACCACAATACAAAACACAAAGCATTCTCAAAGCAATTCCTCTCCATATCTCATTTTCTAGGCTTCCTTGGGCGTAAATATTTAAACGAGAATTTTCAAAACGAGTTGACCCTGGACGGATTGCAGGCAAATTTTGGTCATACCACAAGGTAATCGTGTGTGGTGTAGTGATTCTCAAATTTTATTGCTTTGAATTTGAAAGAATTGAGTTTTTGAGTTTGTGCACATAACGTGTTCGATAAATTGCCTAAGTGAGCTTGTTCTTAAAAATTTTTGGATTGAAGCATTGCATGTTATAGAGGAACTACTGAGCGATTGATTGTTTTGATATTTTGGTGGATATATATTGTTGGAATATCGTTGTTGCGAGGCGTTGTTGTAGGGACAAGTGCTATCAAGTGAAGTGTTATTTGAGTTGAAGCATGCCTCCGAAAAAGAAGAGTAAGTGTGGTCAGTCAGGGGATGGTGAGTCTTTTTCAGCTAGTTTTGAATGACGACGGTTTTGGGATGCTGTTGCCGTTGAGAATTATACAAAATTGCAAGAAAAAATATGCAGCGGGAAAGGAGGATGGATCAGAGCATACCGGGTTGTGAGACATTAGTTCTTGCTCGGCATTTGAATTTGGATGAGTTTGTGAAGCCACCTGCAGACGCTGTGATGCCCTTTGTCCGGGAATTCTACGCTAATTTAAAGGTTAAGCATGAGGACTATCACGCGAAGATCAGTGGACGGATGGTTGCCTTTGACAATAAAACGATCAACTCGTTGTATTCGATGTCGAACTATGATACTGATGAGTACACGATGTTTATGAGAGAGGCCTACCCCTACGAGGCGATCATCACCACACTTTGTGAGCCGGGTACGGTTTGGAAGCTCAATAATCAACGAGATTCCCATCGACATCCATGACAAGGGAAGGCATATAACCGGTATCATTTTTTAGCCTTGTGGTTGATGCCATCTGGGCATGTTATAGATGTGACGAAGACGAAGGCAGCGTTGGTTTACTGTATCATCACCGGCAAGACAGTGGATGCAGACCGAGTGATCATGACTTCGATCTTGTAGGTTGGTCAGGGCACCTCCACAGTTAACATGCCCCATTCTTCGACCATCACGGATCTCTGCCACCTGTAGGGGGTTACATGAGATGATAGTGAGCCGGTGTTGCACACAAAAGACGGTATCTTACTAGTTGGGAAGCTCCCGAGGGATAAGAGACGGAGGCAGATTGATAGTGGTCCGGGCGACGCTTTCGGGAATGGAGCATAGCCACAACCCGCCCCCCAGGCATCACACACATGACAGGCAGGGACCGGGAGAGGACAGATTGTAGCGCCCAAATTCTGTACACGTATAACCCATTCATTTATTTAATTGTTAAATCATTTGATTAATTGATTTTTACCATGCATGATTTATTTAAATGCATTATTTTAAATTACTTATGTTATATGATGCACGTTAAAATGTTTTTCAAGTTTCATGTTTCAGGCGATTACTCGAGGCGGGATCGAGAAAAAGACCGATGACGATCTTGGCAAATTAAAATGAAGTATTTTTTATTTTTAGTTAAGGATGGGGCGATTTAATGATTTATTGAGTTTTAGTGTTCTTTTAAGCTTAAATCATTTAGTTAGTAATTATAAGAGTTTAAAACTTTTAAAATTTTGCATTTTTGGGTGTTATTTGAATTAAGGAGTTATTTAAAATTAGTGTGTATTTTACTTTAATTAGGGGAGACTTAGTATTCTTTTTAGATTGGCTAGTTAAGTTAGTGTTTTAATTGGTGACTAATTATTTAATTAAGAAATATTTTAATCCCCTAATCTAGCCAAACACACACACTACACAATTTACACACTTTTACACACACCGAAACCGTAAGACACACACACTATCACAATTCAGATTTTTCTATTTTTGAGAGTGCAAAACCTAGAGTTTTCATATAAGAAGCGGCCGCCCTTCTCCTCCAAACCTTCCAGCAAATTTTCTTTAATTTCGTTGCAAGATTTTAGCGCCACGATCATCCCGGATCAACCTCGCATCTCTCCCTGCTTCGGTATCGTCGTCACGGTATTTTTGAATATAAAAAGGCACGTATATTCTGTTTCTTTCTGCGTCGATAATGTCATAGTATGCGTTGCGTCGTATTTTGTATGAAAATCATGTGAATATTGTGTAGAAGTTTGAGCAATTAAGTTTAGATCATTTTTGAAACCATTTTTGGATCTAAAATCACGTTTTTGCTGTCTTTTTAAATACTGTGATTTTTTGGTCATGATTTTGAGAAAACTTTTAACACAAAAATCGTAGAACCATTTGATACCTTCGATTTGATATAATATTCAAAAATTTTGGATAAGAATTGAGTGAGTTATGACGTTTTTCGTGGGACTGCTCAAACTGCGACTTTTATGTAAATTGTGTTGTTGAAATTATTTGTTGCAGGCTTCGTTGGGAATCGACGGGCGATCGTTAATGCGTTTAAGTAAGTCAAGATCGATGTTTGGATTATTGTTGATGTCTCTTTTTGTGTCGTTAAGCACAAGGTTGAACTAAGAGTCGTAGGAAGAAAAGTGGTGTCGAAACCTCGGGTTGTGTCGTTTGTTATTATTTGTCGTGTTTGGTGGCAATTGTAGTATCTTGTATGGGTTGGAGTCATCACCTTAGTGTCCTAGGAGGGGTCTCGGGGTATCGATTCTCAGCCCTTATGGTTTAGTAAGAAGAGGGAAACGTCATGTTAAGTTTTCGCGCAGGCTTCGGTTTTTCCGAGACTACACGGACCAGAGCGCGGGGTCCGTGCCTTTGTTACATTCGGAGTGTCAATTTCCAGTATGTACACGGAGGTGTACACGGACCCGGACACGGGGTCCGTGTCTTTGCTTTCTTCGGAGTCTCTTTTTCCAGTATCTACACGGACCCCTACACGGACCAGAGCACGGGGTCCGTGCCTTCCCTTTTCTGCACGACTCATTTTACAGTATCTACACGGACCAGGAGCCGGACCTGAGCACGGGGTCCGTGTACTACTTTTTTTAATTTAGGTTGAATACTTTGAGGTTCGTTGTCTTAGTTTAATGCAATGTTTTAATAAGGCCGAGTCACGGGAATTTTAGAGCGTACTAGGGAAATGAATGAGCTTGGATTTGAGCATGATTACTACGTCTAAGCTATTAAAGTTAAGTGTTTGAACTCACGTTAGTATGTTGCAGTAGCGGCCCCAAACAAGATCCAACGAATCCCTCAACGCCAAGTAAGTATGTTCGACGTGCAAAGAAAATATTTTCAAGCTTTTGAGGTATGCTAATTGTCTTGTGACCAAATTATGTTTAGGATTGGAAAGCGCTAAACTATGAACGGGGACCAATCCGCCCGTTAAATTATGAACGGGTTTAGATCGAGATTTGAAACCGTTAAATTATGAACGTGGACCAATCAGCCCGTTATATTATGAACGGGGATCTCATGTATGTGGTAGTGGATACGTCCCTGTCATCCCAGTACTGTGGTTTGTCTGATCAGGCATTTATTATGTATGGGTCACTTGCTTTGAAACATGCCTCTACGCAAAAATGATGAAATTATGTATTTTCAAGTACGTTCTAGTATGCAGCATGTTTAAGAAAAATTTACACGTATGGCACGTCTATGTTATGTAAACAGGTTCCAGTTTATTTCTAGTTCAAGTTCTAGTATGTATGTCCTATTTTGAAGTTGCATGTGGTTTTATTACGTATTATTCGTTACTACCAGTTTATGCGTGTTGAGTCTTTAGACTCACTAGACTTGATCGATGCAGGTGAGGATGTTTATGAGGAGACTGGGGGTGGGGACCAAGGAGCAGGCTTGGATTAAGCGGGAGGCTAAACCCGAGGACCACCATATTTTTAGTTTATGAAACCATTGATTTCTTTTGTCAAACGTTATTTCAAATCTTTTGTTGCAACAAATGGTTGAGACGTACAGTTATATTTGCCAAACTTGAAGGTTTATGATTTATTTATGAAAATTTTAAATTTTTCCGTAAATTTTAAGTAGTAAAAAGTACGGTACGTCACACAGATTGTGTAACGCCCCGAAAATTTAAAGATCCACGCAAACCACATGCATGCAATTATTAAATTCTCTTGTATTTTAATTAAATGTTTTAATTGCATGAATTAACTATATTTTGCATATTTGCATGTTTGAAATATATTTTCCTACATTGTTGCATTAAAATGTATTTTTAAAAGGTTATTCGAGTTGCGATCGAGGAACGGAGACCGACGGCTGAAAAAAAATAGAAAATGTTTTTATTATATAATTGTTTTTAAATTATTTAAATTAAGGGTGATGCTTTTTCTTATTTTTGAAAATATGGGGTTTTTAGGTAATTTTATACGTCGGGACGTAAATTTTATCAGTGTTGGTTTTTCAACAAAAATACGAACTTTTTGGCAACCCGGCTAATAAATTCACTAACTTATTTTAACAAAATTATTTTAAGATTTTAATTAAATTATAATTAAAGACTAATGGGCCTAAATTGGGTGCTTAATAGGCCTAAGTCTTGATTAGTGAATAAATTAGTATATAATACTTAAAACCCTCCCCATTATCCCCAAAATTCCCACGCCTCTTTCTGAATTTTTCTCTCCCCAAAAACACTTCCAAACACACGACAACTCACGTGAATTTGAAGAAAAAAAAATTGGGAAAGCTTCAAGGAGATTTCAAGCCACGGTTCTTGCTCCGTTCTTCGCAATTGTCAACGTAAAATCGTGCGTTAATTATGCAAAGGCACGCCTATTCTTTCCTTCAAACATCATCACACCATATTATGATTTATTGCATGTTTTGAATGAAAAATCAAGGGCCATGATAATTATTTTCGAAATTTCATGCACATGGGTTCTAAACTTGAGTTTTGTTTATCAAAATCATGTATTTGTATTGTGTAAGGAGCTGCCATGATATAGGGTATGATCAAACAATGTTTTTCATGATTTTAGAGTCTTAGAATATCACTAACAACGCTGCAACGAAAACACACAAGCTGGTATAATCCAAGTCCCGAGAGCTTCAATGGGGGCAGCGCAGGGTTCTGTTGTGCAGGGAAGAAGGGACTTGGCCTGGGGGTTTCTGGGCTGGGCTAGGTCGCCTCTTTAGGGTCCTAGGAGGGTGCTTAAGGGCCTGGGCAGGGGCTGTGGCGGCTTGGTTGGCTGCTGGTTCAAGAAGACGTGAGATATGCATGGCAGCAAGTGCTGCGCGTGATGTTACTGTCACGTTTCAGTGCTGCGTGCGTGGGTTCTGGTGGCTGGGCTGGGTCTGGGCTTGGTCCAGGGATGGTTAGGGATAGGTGTGTGGTCGGTGGTTAAGGGCTGGTAGAGTCCTAGGCGGCCAGGAGTCCCAATGCAACAAGGACACTACAAACACACACGTGCAGAATTTTAGGGCGAGTTCCAGCAAGTTTTTGGTCGGGCTAGGGCTTTTTTTAAAGGCTAGGCTTGGTCAATAGGGTCCCTAGGTGGGTTGGCTAGGTTTCGGCTCAAGGTGGCTCGGGCGTGGCTCGAGTAAATCGGGAGATGGCTCGGTGGGTTTGTTAGTGTGTCAAAAATGAAAATTAAAAGGCTAAAAATGAATCCATGGGTCCACGGGGGTGGCTCATGACTTGGAAGGGTAGAATAAATCTTAAAAATGCTATGTTTAAAATTTGGGATCAAAATAACGAGTTTTGGATTTATTCCGGATTTAATCGCCGCACGAAACGCTAATTAATGAGCTAATTAAAACGCATAGTTTTAGGCTTCATAAAATTATGGAAAATTGTATTTAAGCTCAAATAATTATTAAAAGTCTAAGTTTTTAATTTGGGAATTTTATATTAAGTTTGGTTTAATTCAGGATTAAAACGCATTAATACGTTATAGTTAAAGATTAATTTAGAAGTCGTCGAATTAAGCTAAATAAAAATATTAGAAAATTCATGTAGGCTTAAATAACTATTTGGGACATGTTAGAGTAAATAAAATTAAGAAAAAAGTCAAAAACGTGAAATTTTAACTAAAGAGGTAAAACGGTCTTTTCACACCTAGAAATTAGTAAACGTCATGGCAGTGCCCTATTTGCTGTTTTATATGCTAATATGATTATGTAACATGTCTATGAATTTTTATATGCTGAAATATGATTTTTAAATGTTCATGGATTTATTAAGTATTAAATTGGACATTTAAAAGATATGTTGCATTATTGGTTCAAAATAAAATGATATGATATACATGTTTTTATTAAGTGGTGATAACATGTTGAAGGATGTGAGGGATTGTGACTACTACATGTTGGAAATATCGTGAAGGTTATGGTCCCAGTGGGAGCCCGACGATCGTGTTTCCTTGGATACGAATACGAATTCGAATACGAATATGTTAATACGTAGGCCAGGGCCCAGTTGACCGGTGAGAGTGTTGCTGGTGTCCCCCGCCGCCCAGTA
Source organism: Primulina huaijiensis (assembly GCF_012295235.1). NCBI lineage: Eukaryota > Viridiplantae > Streptophyta > Magnoliopsida > Lamiales > Gesneriaceae > Primulina > Primulina huaijiensis. Next base: position 8,780,506 of record NC_133317.1, on the reverse strand, counting down.
CTGTGGTTTTCTTTAGATGGAACCATCGCCCATTAAGATTAAGAATACGAGTCACAATCACGATCTGAATTCAACAAACACGAACATGAACATGAATATGAATATGGACACGAATATGGACATGGACATGAATATGGATACGATATGAATGTGTTTATGTGATATGTTTAAGTTTTTTGGAAAAATGTTTAAGTTTAAAGTTTATGCATTATTAAAAAAATGATATTTTAAGTACAAGTATTTTTCACTATTATATGTTAATTGTATTACGTATTACTTGTTATCAAAGATAGGACGTGTTGAGTCTTTAGACTCACTAGGTGTGTATGATGCAGGTGATATAAATAACTATGATATTTGAGGTCTTGACGAGTGACTTGCTGGACTGTCGGTGCACATAACCCGATGATCAACGTTTCTATTTCCGCATTTAAGTTTATGATTTTAAGTTAAAGATTTTTACGACATTTTATTTATGTTTTTGAGAGGTTTAGTATGGGCTACGCTTTTCAACATTTAGTGCTTTTTAGGGTTGGTAAAACGCTTTATGATTTACTATTTTGACTATTCTCCTTTGGATTTCAAGTTCTAGTTGGATGTTAAATTTTAAAAATGGTGCAAAAGTAATTTATGTATATGTATATATATAGGCCGAAAATGTGAGGGTAAAAAAAAATTCTAGTACTTTTTAAGAAAACGCATAAGCAAACGGTTTAAGAAACCGTCGCTAATTTTGAATTAGCGACGATTTAATTCATACCCATCGCTATATTATTTTAGCGACGGTTTTTAATTTTGAATTAGCGACGATTTAATTCATACCCATCGCTATATTATTTTAGCGACGGTTTCTAAAAACCGTCGCAAATTTGATCTACCACAACGGATAAAAATCGTTGTCGTTGAACGGACTTTCAACAACACACTCAGTTACAACAGTTTTAAAATGGCTACGAGATTTTGCCGTTTATGTAGTAGTGAATAATAGCACAATAAGAAATACACATTAAAAGTTATAACATACCAAAGCTAATACCATGAAGAGTGATGCGGAGGAGCGAAATCATTGTTATATTCTTCATCAGTATCTCATAGATTAAATTGATTTTGAACATTTGGATATTGACGTGATTGTCCATAAGGATATTGATTAGATTCAGATAACGAAAGATCATTAGAATGGGATGACTGATATTGTAATAGTGTTTCGTCACGACGATTATAATATCCGAATCCACGATACATAGTAGAACTATCAGCTGTACTTGAAGATCTATACTCGGGACCATGACGTCCAACACCATGCCATATAGATGATGAAGATTCGCTAACTTTGCCCCTTGCAAGGACTTGCTTGACAGACATCAATAACATCAACACCCACAAGTAGATATGAATAACGAGAAAAGAAGAAAATTGAAGATATAGTAGTACATAGATCCTTTCAATTTGAGTTTAACGTTCCGTTCCACCGTTCCCGTTCCACCCCACCGTTCCCTCGCCGTTATAACGTTGAAGGACGGCGCTACAAAGCATTCACCGATTTGCCCTGGAACTTTGGAACGCCAATGGCTGTTCCCGTTCCGAGACGGGCGTTCCTGTCGCGACGTGGTCGTTCCGGCAAACCATGGAGACAAGTCCAAGGCCTGGAGTTGCCCTCACACCGTCGGCTTCACCTTTGGTCCGAAATACAACCCAAAACAAGCCACAACTCCACCCAACCTCTCGGCCCTTACCACCCGCGGCCAAAGCATGAATCCAGCATGTTTCCCCTTAAATATTACGTGGTTCAGACTTCTAATGACAGCAGTTGACAGTCCCCTTTCAGCAAATTACAACAAACGTGAGTTGGATGTTCTATAATGCAAGGACTTGAAACAAAACTGAAAAATCTTCATGAATAATGCTGAACCGAGAATTCCACATACAAATAAACACATAACAGCATATATATAACGTATATGATGCAGAAATAAAAGTACGTGGCGTGCCTGATGATGTTTCCTACGCAAGAAGATGAAGAAATGAGCAATGGGGAGCGCCGGAGAAATTCCCACGCAAGAATAAGCTATGGCCGATGGGTTGTTGCTTTGGAGATACTGAAACCGAAAAGAAATAATGGTGGAGGGAAAGGTGTCGGTTGGTGGGTTGTGAAATAAAGGTGTAGGGTTAATTAGGTATTAATGTATCATTAACAAGTAAATTAATTAGCTTGTATTTTAAATTAAAAGAGTTTAAGCCCAATAAGCTTAAAAATAGGCCCATTAAATCTAAAAACACACCCGAAAAATATTTTGTGTTGGAAAGTTTTTTGAAAATATTAGGCGAATACTCAAAAAGTCCCCCGATTCGATAAAATTCGCGTACCGTTATAAATAAAAATCATGCGGGTAAAAATACCCAATAAATCTCATTTTTTAAAAATACACTTAAAAACACCTTGTAATAATTAATAAAAATTATTCATGTAATAAAATAATTTTTCCTTAAAATTCTCTAGTCTCCGTTCCTCGTTCGAACGCGAAATGCAACTTAAAACTCTAATGCGTGAACTTTTAAAAATATCATGAAATAAATCCTATCATGTAATAATTATGCATAAAATGCATAAAAATAATTAAACACAAATTAATAAAATAAACATGCATTTTATGCTTTAAAAGAATTTAATAAAATACCAAAGAAATTTAATAATTTGCATGCATGTGGTTCACGTGGACTTTTCGATTTTCGGGACATTACATTTTGTGTGCCTACCTCAGATAACATTTTGGTTGAACAGTGCATGTGATTGGTTTGTATGAGATAACTAATGGATTGAGGGTAATCTAGAACTTGCTTGAACACTTTTCAAGACGAAATATGGATAATATGTAACATAGAAATGATTTAGGCAATCTTTGGAACCGTTCGAGCCTTCGAGCCTACCAAAACAAAATGAAATATCCTTAGTGTCCCATTTTGAGCTTACTAAAAATCAAGTGGTGTGTGTCAATGATATACAGTGCCTCCACTTGTATCTATTCTATATCCCACAACAACTATCAAATGAAGCTTATAAACTTTCTATCCTACCTAATTTTGAGAGAAATAAGTTCATTGGTGTTGAAATGATTCAACCACTCATTAGAAAGAAAAATAAAAACAATTGTGTATAAAAGAGTTGAAAAAGAAACGAAACAAAAAGAAGAAAAAATGAATCAAAAGTGGTGAAAAGAAAAAAATATGGGAAATGGAAGATATTAATGATGAGAAAACAATAAGTTGATGGTGAATGAAATGAGTGAAAATGATGAAAATTCAAATATTTCTCTCAAATTTTGATTTCCATACCCTTTATTGTAGCCATGAGTCGTAGCCTAATGTTTTAAGCCTACAAGACCTATTAACCTTGTCTCATTTATCCAATATACTAGTAGAGAAAAGTTGTTCAAGTCAAGCTTATGGATACCTGAGAAACATAGTTAGTAAGTATAGACTTTAATCATTTGCATGTAAGCATCTCATTGTTTGAAATCATTAATCATTTTTGGTATACATGTGTTGACCATCTTATGAGCCAAATAATCACTAATAAAGTCCTGTGTGATTTGTGTAAGTGAATTTGTATTTTAATGAAATGTGAGTTAAACTGAGGTGAAGATTTCTTGAGTTTATAAGGCGAGTGGGTGTTGTGAATTTATTTGAGTATTCGATTGGGTAAATGAACATTGACATATCACACACGCACATGATTCTTGAGTAATTGTGAATTACATGAAAATGGATAAGTCGGAGGCCGAGGTCAATGTCTGCATATCCATGACTTATAGTTGTTAGCTTTAATTCTTGATTAAATGTTTATTTTTATTTTTCTCGAGACTAACAAAAGTTCAAGTTTGGGGGGTTTGATAAGTGCAAGAATTGCACTTAATTTATATGAGAACCCATTTGAATTATGTTAGTTTCGGACATAATTAAGCTTGGTATTTGTTGTTTTTGTATCGTGCAAGTGATAAACCACTATTGGATGATTGAGGACGATTAGGGACAATTTTGGCGTCGAACGGTTGATGGACGAGAGCCACAGAGCTACTGTGTGCGGGGGACAGGCACCACAGAGCTGCAAATGCAGCGCCGCAACGTTATCATGCCGAGTAATAAGCGCCTAAGCGCTGACAAGCAGCACCGCGGCGCCTACACTGCCGAGAGACAAGCGCCTAGGAGCTGATACTTAGCACCGCAGCGCTCAACTGCCGAACTATGAGCGCCTAGGTGCTAAGGAGCAAGCGCCGCGGCACCACACCGTCGACACATGGGCTCCTAGGCGCTGTCCCAGCAGCGCTGTGGTGCTAGCACGTGCGGAGACTAATCAAATGGGCTTTAATAACGGGCTCGGACGAAACATAAAAGATGAATAGGGTTCAGAAAGAGGCAACAACCGTTTTTGGGAGGAAACCGCGAGAGAACAAGAGCACACGCACGAGACGAAGGATCGGAGCGCAAGCTGGATCGCAACAACGAAGAACGACAAATTTGGGGACAGAAACGCCACTTCTGATTTGTCATCTAATCTTTCGCCCTTTTTTATTTCTTGTGTTGTGATATATAAACTTTCGAACATGCATTGTTTTTATTTAAATTTCATTATGAACTAATTTTCCATTCCAGAGGGTGATGTAACTTTGTAGATACGATAATTTGAATCAATTGTTTATGTGATTGAATTCTTTTTGGTTTAATTGTGTTTCTTTGTTTTTAATCGCTTGTGATTTACTGACAATAAATTATTTGTTGTCTGATTAATTCTACAACTCGGGAGAAAGACTAAGATTATAGATCATTAGAGTACATCGTTGAATGTTTATATTGTTCGGAAGACATATAACTTTAGCGAGACCTAGGTAAGAATATCGTTTGTATTTATCATTTAAACTTAGATTCTTATTAGGAATGTTTGGATCAAAGTTTGAATGATACAATTTATTCTTCATTTGAGAAAGGGAGAATAAAAAAATTAAGTGTTCTTGGCCATTAAATGATTGGAATTCATGAATATAAATGCAACCAAGAATAATTATTGTGGAAACTTAGTGAAATCACTCATCTAGATATTTTCTCTAATGGATATTTTTCCATTCGATGATTAGATTAATATTTATTTGCAATTAATTCGTTTTAAGCAGACCAAATCATTAATTGATTTTTCTAGATAAAGTCGTGACTATTCTAATTACAAGCATTGGTATGTTTATTAATACACTCTTCGCCATTTATTTTTATTATGATCGAAAGACATGTGATCGATTTGAAATGGACTCAACCATCTGGGGCACATTGTTAAGTTCACGTAGTGATGGGCTCGGGCCAATTAGATTCGGGCTGTGTAAAAAATTATGGGGATATGAATTAAGTATTTGGTTGAGAATCACTAAAATAAATTTTCTTAAATATGTTAAATATGTAGTATCAAGATTGATATTTAATCTAAAATAAATATCTATACCTATTTCTAAATTAGAATATTTGATTGGTCTATATTTCATCTACAGTAATAATTTTCTTCATGTTCCAATATCATTAGATCATACGAGTCTTTTATATTTTAATGAAAATCACATCACATGTTGATTGTCCAATGACTTAAATTTCATCATATCACTAGGAATGAAACACTCCAGATGTATCATAGAAAAATCTGGTTAAATGTACAGTATGTTCATAAAATCATCACATCATTTTCAATCCAAAAGATTTTAAAAATTATATCATATTATATTTTAAATTTTAGAAATAACATAGTATCATACTTAAATAATTGTTTTAAATTAATTATCAATTTTCGGAAAGTAATTTTTATCTTAATTTTAGTATAATCTCTGAATTTTTTCACAAAAATTATTTTTATGTACATAATATTGGTAAAAATTATTGTCCATGCACTTGATTAACAGTTGTTTGATTATATTTATCAAGAACAGTAACCCATTTTCTGTAGTTCAGTAAAATCCATGCTTTATTTTTTAAAAAAAAATAAATTTTATTTTGAAAGTTTCTTGAATGTCTTTAGCTAAAATACCAAACCGAGGCTTGTAGATCGATATATTAAAGTATAAAACCAAACCGAAATGAATTTCAATTTCGGATTAGACATTTGTAAAACGAAATCTGAAAAATCTAACTGGATAAAATAAAACTAAATCGACCTCGATATATTAAATATTTACCTAAAATAAATATATTCAACATTTAGCTGAAATAAATATATTTTCTAATAAATTTTTTATTTTTATCAAAATTTGTGATTTCAAAAAAATTAAAATTAAAATTAAAATTCAAATTGAAATGGAATGTGTAAATCAGATGGCTTAACGAAACAATGCGGACTTCTTTTCTTTCTCCACTCTCAGCGGTCGGTCAGCACCCCATCCGACCACAATGCAACTCATATCATCACCCAACATCTCCACCCCAAAATTGCTGAATTTGCATCCATTTTTTCACCAACCATCAAGTTACCACAAATGCAACAATCTCATTCAATTTCGTAGTGTAAATGCAGTGGTGAATGGAGGAGAAAGTGAGTCAGGCTTTTTGTCAGCAGTCGGGCGTGCAATAGAGGAACAAGAGTACAGGAAGGCGAGGGCTGAGGTTAACAGAAAAGGGTTCGATTTAGAAGGCTATTCAATTGAAGGGCTATCGGTTGGTGGGCAGGAAACATGCGTTATTGTGCCTGAGTTGAAGTCCGCTTTCGATATCGGGAGGTGCCCTTTGAGGGCTGTTCACCAGAACTTTCTCTTTATCACCCACGCGCATCTTGATCATATTGTATGGTTTGCTTTGCTATCATCTTTTCACCTTTTTTGTTACATTTTTGTGAAGTAATGTTGCAAAAGTTGTGCTTTATAACTTGCCACATTCAATAATTTATCGGTATTTACGATGCACAATTGCTCATTATGGTTACCTATGCGCTGCTACTGTTTCTTGAGATTGTAATGGAACTGGAATAGCTGACCCCGAGGCTGTTGATGTCAACTGTCTTGCGAAGCTGAACTGTGGACAGTTTCTTGAAATATTTTCAAATATGCAAGTGATAACTACAGATAATGTTTACTATTCTCGATTTTTTATGTGGTTGTATTGTGATTTGAGTTCTTGAAGTTAATAGGTACATTTTGATATACTATGATGTCTGTGCACGGAATCCACTTTTCGTGAGCCATTTCAGGCTGAATGTGTCATTTGGGTGATAAATATCTCAAAATAGTAGAATATGTCATGTTATCTGGAAAATTCCTAGATGGCTGTGCGGGGTGGATAATCTTGGGGCAGCTTCTATATGTGCTCCGCATTCTGTACTTCCCATGATTTTGCACTACTTTATTTGGTTATACCTTAAAGATGGAAATCACAGTCATGTTGTTGTATGCACTGGTTCAGGGTGGGCTCCCAATGTATGTGGCGACTCGTGGTCTTTACAGTTTAAAACCTCCAACCATATTTGTCCCTCCTTGCATAAAGGAGGATGTTGAGCAGCTCTTTGAGATTCATAGGACTATGGGCCAGGTGGAACTGAACCTGGATTTGGTAGCTTTGGATGTAGGTAATTCGGTTATCTACCTTTATTTTTCGTGTGCGATTTATACGTCTCATGTTTAACAGAATCTGAAAATTTTACATAGGTGAAACATACGAAATGCGGAATGATCTTGTTGTGAGACCGTTCAAAACCCAACATGTTATTGCCAGCCAGGTAAGATACATCTACCCAAAAAAAAAAAAGCCTTTCTTCGTTTTACAATATTGGAGAATTTATGTTCTAGTACCTTTTTTATCCTTGTGTCTTATGATTATATTTTTGTAGGGATATGTCATCTACTCAGTCAGGAAGAAGCTGAGAAAGCAGTATGCGCATTTAAAGGGAAAACAAATTGAGAAACTAAAGAAGTCGGGAGTTGAGGTTCGCAAACTATTTCACTAGCTCATATTGCTGTTGTATCTGGTTGAAATTTTAGTGTGTGTCACAAATATGTTCCTTTGTCAGATTACAGATACTCTCTTATGCCCCGAGGTCGCCTTCACAGGAGATACAACGTCAGATTTTTTACTTGATCCACGTAGTGCAGATGCCTTGCGTGCCAAAATTCTCATAACCGAAGTAAGTAGTCTTAATCCCATCAATCAATCGTGCAAATGCATGAATTTGTCTTTTTTTTTGTTTTTGCGGTTTCATCAAATTTTTTGCATTTTCTTAAGGCTTCATTTCATCCCACTGCGTGCGTATGTTGTGGTTTTGAATATTATCGGCAAATGTCACCAAAATAGAAATTACAAATGTTGTAGTGAGCCATGATCTTGTCACCAGCGCTGTGCCAACAAACTTCTCGACCTTTGTGGAAAAATTGAGCCTCTAGTTTTTCACCGGTAAATGTTTCTCTATGGGCAGGCAACGTTTTTAGATGAGAATGTCAGTGTTGAACATGCACGAGAACACGGACATACCCATTTGTACGAGGTACTTGAATTATTCTAATATTTTCCCTGAAAATCTTTACTGCTCTCTTGTTCCATTCAATCAGAACCTTTCTATGATGACATGAGAAGGCTTAATCTCTCCTGAAACTTTAGCTATAAAAGTATAAAACCGAGGAGCCTTTAAAAAGGCACGTATATATTCATGCCAAGATATTGGAAGTGCAGATCATGGAACATGCAGGGTGGATTAGGAACAAAGCCTTGGTGTTGACTCATTTCTCGTCTCGCTACCATATTGAGGTAATCACAGGGGTTGTAATCTGTAAACATCACCCTTCAAATGCTTCATTAATGTGAAATACATACATATCAACGTTAGTTAAATGTTGTTCCTGCTAAGTGGTAAAACATCAAAAATCACTTTCTCCAGAGGGTAAGAGTATGTGAGAACTGTGAAAAGTGATCCAACAATAATATTTATATTAACACATCCTTCAAGGGCAAAAATCCTTCAAGGGCAAAACTGATATCAGGAAATATATACACGAAATAAACGTTCAAGACGTATACATTAATATGAAGTGGATAAATTACACGGAAATATCGTCCAAAATCAACTTAATGAAATATACGAGGCTTTTATACACCAAAGAATTTGAACTTGTGAACCTTGGTTTTGATCTCATAATACAAAACAATAGTTCAAGCTGATGGGAGATTGCCAATGATAACATTAGCATTTTAACAGCAACTTAAAAACAAAAATAAGACTCTTTATGTTCCTATTATGATGATCTCTTTGTATTTCATAGGATATACGTCAAGCTGTGGCGAAATTGCAGACCAAGGTGTCGGCTAAAGTGGTTGGCCTAACTGAAGGGTTTAAATCAATGTACACTTAGGTAACCATGTTTACTGCCAGGTTTTGTAGGCTTTGTAAACTTTGGTTTTTGTAGTTGATACAATATTGTCTAGGAACATTGTTTGCTAGATATCCAGATGTTATGGCAAGGAAATGCTGGTTTCTAACATGGCTTAGCATTGTCAATTTAGTTATTTTTGTTGTACCTTTCTGTTCCATTTTGTGAAAAATGAAGTTCCATCAACAGAGGTACAGGGTTGCATACTAGGTTGATTATTTTATATTATAATGATTTAATATATATTCTCCTTCCAGTTGAACTGAAGTTAGCTACGACATACTTCGGGTCCAGACTCGAGAAACTCCACTAGAAAATAACAAGTAAAATTTTAATTTTTCCGAATTTAGGAGGATCATGGCCCCATCCCCACCCCCCCAGTTCCGCCCTTACTCTAGCTGATCTAGTCATTGAGATCTCGCTCTCAACACCATTTGGGATGCAGCAAAGCTACAAACTCGAGGGAGTCTTTGAAACAAGCGCTCGTCTCAATTTGAGGCACCGCTTCCTGTACTCAAGAGTGTAACATATGACTACTTCAGTGTAAAGTTTACACACACTCTCCGATACCCACGTTACACATCCATATGATGAAACTCCTAGAGCAAGGGCCAATTCTAAAACATGGACTTANTATATAAGGCTTCCAGCCATCTGATATGGTTGATTATCATAACTATGGCATGAATCTTGAACAGAGTTCCAAGTTATGGACCAAGTAAATATGATATACAGGATACATTTTATCATTTTTGGAAAAAAAATAAATCGACAAATTATCCAAGAACAATCAAATACATGGTTTTACTGTGTGGTGTTCGATCATTTCTTCTTTTTACCTTTCTTTTTGTCGAATTCAACTTCATCATCGGTTTCATCGTCGGATGTTGTACCAGAAGGATCAAGCCTCGCGGCATCCACCGCCCATTTGATCACCTTCTCCACTTCATCATCGTCGTCGCCATCGCTTTCTTCTTTACTGGTGCTCTGCTTCTCGTCGTTGTTGTGAGATGGGATTGATTTCTTCAGCGCCGCAAATCTGGCGAACAGATCATCCGAATCTTCCGGTCCATCAATTCTACTCTCGGACGCGGCGGCTGCTGTTGCTGGTATAGATGTTGATTTGGGGTTTAGTTGGGCTTTGAGTGCCTCGTAGCGTCGATCGAGATCTGGGTTGATGGAATATGCCGCGGCGCGTGTAGTGTGAGAATCGAGGCTGAGCTTGAGCAGCACGTCGTCCTGCGCCACTCGCAGCAACTGCTCCACTTCGTCTTCGTCGGCAGCTGGCCTGCTCATTTCCCGGAGTGTCCTTTGCTCCTATGAAATCCCAGTCATGTTATTAATATGTTTTTAAATGACCGAAAAAATAATTAATTAAATTAAATCAATAATTTATAAGTACATAATAACTCTTTTAGACTGTCTCAATTTTATGATATGAATTTTTATTTGGATCATTCATAGAAAAATAAATTTTTATGTCAAAATTTTTACTTTTTATTGTAAATATGGACATGTTTGATCCGTCTTATGAATCTTTATTCATGAGAACGCTCATAATAATTATTATAAATGATGTAGAATAAATGTTTTCATAACTGGATCGATAATCAAGCTGGTTCGTTCAATGGATCGAACAAATTCGACCTGACGATCAGATAAAAAGTGTAATATTATATAAAATAATAATAATAATAATAATATATTTAAATTTTAAAGATCCTAAATCTATATATACGTAATAAAAATATATATTTATCTATTCAAATAAGCTTTAATAATATTAAAATAGTATTTTTAACAAATATCAAAATCAAAATAATTATATATATAACCAAAATTCGAATTTAAAAAATAAAAAATATATGTATGAACCGGTTCATACCGGTCCGACCAGTTTTGATCGATTTGACTGATTAAATAGTTTTTGGGAGTAGTTCGGACTGGATCCGTGACCATTTATCAATTAAACCGACAGATCTATTTCGATTATAAAAACAATGCTTTGAATAACTATTTCGGGATTATGATACAAATTATTTAATTCTGAATCTGATCATAGTTATTTATGTTATTTTTATTTAAATTAAATTAATTGTATATGATTGAGATATTATACGCTATGTATTGAGTGGCTAGTATTAATAAAGCAAAAATCCATTTTAATAACTATATTTGATAAAATCCTTTTCTTAATCCAAAAATTATTCTTTATACATATTTAGCTTTAAATAATCCATTTTAATAACTATTTTTGATAAAATCTTTTTCTTAATCCAAAAATTATTCTTTACACATATTTATCTTTAATTAATAAGCAAAACGTGCATTGTGGGAACATATTATTTGAAATCATCAAATAATTTTTTATTTGGTCAATCCATTAATTGAAATATGATAACAATGTCACTTCATTAGAAATGAATATTTTATATCATAACACATCATTATTCTCACATCATTTTTTTTATTTCTTGTTTCATATAGTCTCTTAATCTTTCATAATTTTTACAAGGATATTATTAAAACCAATTATAATATATATTTACTTAGAAGTTAAAAAATGTTATTTATTCATATTATTTTTAAAATTGATTCTTTTAGTTTTCAATATTTTCCAGGATATCATTAATAAAAAAGAGTCACTTGAGTACAACAAGTGTATTCTCCATAGTCATATTTCTCTCTTGTATTTATTTTCAGTTCCATATAAATTTACCTAATTAATTTTGTGAAATTTGTTGAAATTATATAATTTGATGTGGAATGGTCCACTTGAATTTTATCTATCTAATTAATGATAATAACATTTTACGGACACTCTTTTGAAAAATTGAAAAGCATAATAATATATAAAAACTTTTATATTTTTATTTAGTATGATAAATAATAGTAAACATAAAATATATAAATATAATACACAACTCAAAATCATAATCGAAATTAAATAGAATGATATAATTAATGCAGATACTTAAATGTAGTTTATATTTTCAAAGAACATAAAATTTGAATTTGAATTTGAATTTTAAAAAATAAATTGAAAAAAATTCACATTTAATTACATTTTTATTTCTTATTTGTTTCAAATATTAATACGGTAAGTGAATATATTAATAATAATAAATTTTTCCTTTCATAGCATATTATTTTTGACGAAAACATTTCAAATATGACAAAAAATCTGTTTATTCACTATTTCTGTAAGGTTTAGGAAATTCGAACTACGTAATCTGACTGCATGCAATCTAGGGTTTTATTTAAAATGTGTTTAATGACTTTTATGCATTTTATTGCATAAGTACTACAAGTATAGGTGTCATTTCATGTTGATTTTAAAGTTTCATGCATTAGGATTTTAAATTGCATTTCGCGCTCGAACGAGTAACGAAGACCGAGGATAATCAGAAAAAATATTTTTATTAAATAATTATTTTTAATTATTTAATATAAGGTGTATTTAAGGGAGAAATGGACCTTGGTTGGATATTTTTACTCGTCGGACAATATTTTAAATTGGTACGCAAATTTTATCGATTCGGAGGACTTTTTAAGGGTTCGGGTAATATTTTCAAAAATGTACCAAAACGAAATACTTTTCGAGAGTGTGTTTGAGCTTGATGAGTTTATTTTAGTGCTTAGTGGACCCAAAACCTTTTTTAAATTCATTTAATTTTTATTAGGGCCAATTTATGCATGAATTATCTATTTAAACCCTACATCATCAAACCCTAACCCTAAACCTATTGCACGGCCGCCCCTCCCTCTCATAGCAGCAGCATTTCGAAATAATTTTCAGCAGCCCCTCTTGGTTTTCTCCATAGTTTCAAGAAAGCTTCTTCCCCGCCTCTACGGTGCAAGTCCTACGCGCATACCTTCGAGTTTTGAGCACAAAAACGTTAAGGCACGCCATGTATCTTCTTTTTCTCATCATTCATGTTGTATATATGCTTATATGTGTGCCGTGTATGAAGATTGCTTGGTCCTTGCATGTTAAATGTTTTTGACTTCGGTTTGTCATGAAATACGTATGTTTATGCATATATCTCACGTTTTTTTGCTTTGTGCAAGGGGATGGTAGATGTAGTGTTGTAGGGGATGTATCGCGTGTAGATCATGGATACCTAGGGCTGAGAACCGATCGAAACCTGGCTGGTTTAAAGGTTGAGTGTTTGGGCCGTGTAGAGCATGAAACGGCTAGATGGGTTTAGTTCAGGTTGCAGCGACGCAAGGGTGGTTCCAGGCTATGGACCAGGCTCTGATGTGTCTCAAAAATTGCCTGGGATAGCTCGAGCAGCCGCATGTGGGCTAGGTGATAGATCGCGGGGGAAGAGCACTTTGGCTCGGGCTGCGCTTGTTTGTTGAAAACCGCACGCTGCGTGCATGGGACTACTGGCCGTGATTGATTGGGTCCAGGAAGGTCTGGTCGAGGTCCTAGGGTAACTGTTGGGGTTTGGTCCGGGCTGGTGTTGGACTAGGATCGAACTAGGGCATAAGTTGGCTTAGGAGTTAACTAGGGTTTCGGGTACCTTGGTGCAGAAAAATTACAGCAAGTTCCAGCTAGGTTTTAAGGTAATAAGTGGCTCGAATTGGGTGGTTGTAGGTCTGGGTGTTACTAAGTCATGGTTTAAGTTTGGAAAGATTTGGTTGAGTTTTGGGTTAATTCGGGTTAAAACCGGGACTCCGGTCCAAGTTTTAAAACGAATAATATAAGTTTGAAACGGCTCGAGTCTACGTCTAAGAAATGCTTATTATTATTTTTTTAGGAGTTTGGTTGGATTCGGGTCGAAATTCTGAGGTTCAGGAGTAAAATGGTAAATTAGGGTTTTCAGGGGCAAAATGATCATTTTGCACCTGGGTCGAGTTTTTAGTCCTGGAAGCGCCCTAAACACGATTTTGACATGTTTTAAATGTTTATGTTATCATGTATATGACTTTTTTGAAAGGATGAAAAATACGTTGCATTCTTGATTTTAATGGAAAATTACATATATGCATGATTTTTATAAGTGATGAAAATGATGACACGTTTTGAAGTAAGGGAGTTGGTTGTGACTAATATGTATATTTACACGATGAGCTGTAAGGCCAAGGCTCAGTGGATGGGTAATAATGTCGCTGATGTCCCTGCCGCCGGGTACCACGGTTATACGTAGATGGATCCATCGAATAGAGCTAATACGAAAGTCACAACTAATAAATGAAATTCAATTAAAAGAGATGAACACGTATATGATGATATGTTGAGACATGCTTTGACACGTATGCTTTATTATGTATACGTTTACGCTTTTGCTTTTAAAATCATTAAATGTATGTTGATTACAGTACTTTTCACTGTTGCATGTTATGTATATACACTAGTTATAACGTTACAGGTGTGTTGAGTCTTTAGACTCACTAGATGTGAATGATGCAGGTGAGAATATTGATCGGGAGATTGGAGGTGCCGCAGACTAAGTAGTCAGAGTTGTACGTGCGCACGTGAACCCGAGAACCGTGTTTTCCGCACATCATGTTTTGAGATTGGAGTGATTTTGGATATTTACATACTATGTCTTTTTATTATGTTGTTGGTTATCAAGAGTTCCACATATTTCATATTTGATTCATTTTTAAAACGTAAGCTTGGAGATGACGATTTGTCATGAATTTTAACTGCAATATTCTTACCTGTTAGTTGATTACTAGTATTTTAAAAAACAAATTTGAATTTTCAGCAGTTTTGCATGCATGCATTTAAATATAATTTTCGAGTATTAGCTTACAAAAAAAATTTAATAGACGTTGGAATTTCCATGACTGAGGGCTTGATTATTCCATATATGTGTGAACCTTAAAAAATAAAAAATATATAAATAATACCCTTAACTCAAAAAAATAAAATGTAAAGAAAAAATAATAATAACCTCTTGATAATGAAAAATACATTTTAAACTTGAATCTCCATTGTTTCTATATCCAGGTAGATCGTATTAACGAACTAATCAGAGTTTAAGTGTCAAAAATATTTTTGAATAATTTACCTCACAGGTGATTCTGAACATAGCACTCTTTTTTTTTTTTTTAATTCTGATTGAAAATTTATTGTCTGAATGTGATGGAAAAATCAGACTGAAACATTTATGCAATTTATAATATCAACTAAATATATCATAGTAACACAAAATCACATTCTAAATTAAATTAATTGATATAATAAATGCAAAATTTTAATAGTAGCTTATATTTTCAATGGAGTTCAGTTTCAATTTGAATAAAGATAATAAAACATATAATTCATAAATTACATTTGAATTAATATAAAAATAAATTAAATTCAAATTTGAACTAATTAAGGAATTATATAATCAATATAAGCAATAATTGATGTTTATGCTTTTAAAGAAAATAAAGAAGTCTTTATAAAATAATATCAATAAAAATTACATAATATTAAATGTTTTCAAGTATTTATTGCATTACACCTATTTCAATATTCATGATATATNACACACTCTTGTAACGATGACATTTGTATCCAAAAAGATCACAAGAGAAAAAATCATGTAATAAAAAAAAATAAAAAGATAAAAAAAATTCAGTATGTCTATACGCTACAATCTCGGAAACTACCATGGACATTTCACGTTCAAATCATGGACTTTTGCGATATATTCTGCCTCGGCTATGTCATCTGACAAGTCCGAAGCAATGGACTTGATTAGAACTTCATTCGTGTCCTCTTTTGAGAAGTATTTAATTATCCAACAACAAAAAACCAAAAAAAAGTTCTTTTTTAGAATTATTTTTATGCATCCTCAAACATCGTGTAGGAATATAATAATAACTTGTTTCCTCATGGGAAAAACAAAAAATTCTCCTTTAAAATTATATTCTAGTATTATCGGGCATTGTGAATCTCCTTTTGAATGTGGGTGTTCGTATAAATGACATTTGAACGCATCAATAGCTCTCCCTTTGGGGTGTAAAAAATAAACAAATGATTGGTCCATTTCATCATAACGTGCCAATATTTGAAAGACGAGAAGAATTGATATTTTGCTTAAAAGTTTTGGGAAATTGGCCTTCAGTCCTCAGCCGTCGATTTTTTTTGTGTCCAGTCTCTGGGTACTTTTTGAGTACCACATTTACACATGAAGTGTACCACATTTCCACATGAAGTGTATCACATTTTGTATGACATAGTACCACAATTTTGTGGGTAGGGAGTGAACCCAAAGAAATATTTTGATTGGTGATTTTTCACCAACTTCCCCTAAAAGTTTCACTTTATTTATTTATGGTTTTATACCTACAACAATGACATATGTAGTCAAAAAAAAAATCACGAGAGAAAAATAAATATAATAAAAAAATGCAAAAATAAAACAAATCAGTATGCATATGCGCACACAAGCTAGGAAACTACCATGAAAATTAGGGTTCACATTCAATTCATGGACTTTGACGAATATCGATTCTACCTCAGCTATGTTCTCTGACAAATCTAAGGCAATGGACTTGTTTCCAACTTCGTTATGTGCCCTAATTTGAGAAGTCTTTCATTATCTAACAATAAGAACATCTAACAATAATCTAAAACATTATTGTTAACGGTATATATTCAATTTCAAGCGTTACATATATTAGAGATGAATTATAAACACAAAAGCAATTTCAAACTACCAAAACAATATTCAATATATTACTGCAACGACGATATCTTAGAGGAAACGATTACAAAAACTGTGTGATATGAAAATAAATTATACAATATTGATGTCGAACACTCTGTACTCGTAGAGCAAAACGAAGATAATATTTCTGGCATAAAAACTCAAAAATAAGAAAGTATTCTTTCTCGCGTGGAATCACAAAATGCTTGTATGACATCCACAAATCTAAAATAAATAAATAAACTATCATATTAAGAAAGACCGAGTTTTTCGATCTTCTGTGAACTACATACACAAAATCAATGGACATAACCTAACTTAGATGATTATCTTTTATTAAATATTAAGACTAAAATATAAAATTACAACCGATATTAATTTTTATTCTTAATTAAAGAAAAAAATCAAAATAACTTTATGATTATGTTCACATATAGAAATCTATTTCCACAATATAAACATCAATTTTTCTTCCTTTTATTAAAATAAATTATAAATTCTCAAATATTTCGAAAAATTAAAATATGTATTAAAACTTTCAACTATAATAGTAATTAATTTAGGAAAAAATTATATAAACATTCTCCAAAATAATTTATTTTCAATTAAAATCCAAATTTTAATATCTAATATGTATTAACTGAAAAACTAGAATAACCATAGCACAAAAATCTATGAAAATGAAAAGGAAAACATGTATTCATCATAAGTCATGAATTTTCAATAACTTCACTCGTGATTTTTCTATTTAAGATTTAACTCTTTTATTTAGATTTCAAGACGAAAAGCTATATATTTTTTAATTTCTTATCATTGACTGATTGATCTTGTACTTCTTGTACTGCAAGTGCTCAAAGTAATTCCCTCTTTACAAATACAATCAACCGTCATTCTTACTTAAATAAACGAGCAATAAATAAAAAATAGTAATAATTATTGTAAACAAAACATCAATATATGATAACATATTTTTTTTGAACGTAAATTGTACAAATAATAAATATAACACTAACATCAAAACAACACATTAATCACCTCCTAAACTACACATATCTTATTAGTCTAAATACTGTAGAGAATATATTTATAGAGGACGATTCTCGAAAACGAACAAACAAATAATTAAATAATCGAAGACTTGAAACACGTACGAATACACTTTCCTAAAAACTATATTTGTCCCCTCTCAATGTTACTTAAGGAGTATGACAAATAGTTTTTGGGATATGAAAAGCCTTTGCAATATTTTCTATAAGTAACAATAGAAAATATTTTGGAACTTGGATATGTGTATTGAGTTGAAATAATGGATTTCAATAAGTTATAATAATTAATTTAAACTCATTATCACAAGAACTATTTATAGCCACCGAGGAGTCCTCTTCAACAGCAACAATGAAAGGATGCATCTCTTCTCAAATAATACACGCCAAAGGACACCATGTTAAATTTAAAAAAAAATGAAAATTTAAAAAACTGCATGTGGCAGTTAATCTCAATGGCCATGACATTTGTAGATAATGATTTGAAATTGATATTTTCAACGGACGTTTCAAATGGCTAAGAATTTGAAAATTAATTAATTATATTGAACAAATTCTAACAATCTCCCACTTGTTCAAAATAATTTAGCATCCAACTCATACTCGGTATTTATTAATACAACATAATATCTTTATATTTGAATCACACCTTATTGAAAAAATCACAAAACAATGGTAAAATTAATGATAGCTTGATAGCTTTGAATGATAATTTCTTATTACAATACCAGTGAATTAATCACACATAAACATTCATTTTCACAAGTTCCAATTTCTTGCTCAGTGCTTTTATAGGCTTTGCACTCATCCATTCTATGAACTTTTCAGAAAGCAACTCTCAACTTCCTTTTAAGACGGAACCACCTTTAAGTTCATATAGGTAAGATTCTTCCAGTATCTATGTTACATTGAGATACTTGTTTCTTAAACTGAATCTTATTAAGAACAATTTATGTTCAACGATCTAACTGTAACATCCAGTACCTTTTCATCAAAGATGGTTCACTTATAATAAAATACTGCATACTTTTCACAATCAATAACTTGTTCTTACCCTTTGAACCTTATATTATTCAAATAATAATATTTGGTAGGGTTGCCATTATTGGTAATTTATTTCAATCAAGGAGTTTTAATCCCATCTTCCTCAATGTAGATTTTACTAATTCTCTCATAAGAGACTTAGTAAAAGGATCTGCTAGATTTTCACTAGATTTCACGTATGTGAGAGAAATAATTCCACTTTTAATTAATTTTCTCACATAAGTATGTCTTAAGCTTATATGCCTAGATTTTCCATTGTATATCTCATTATACACCCTTTCAAGAGTGGCTTGGCTATCGCATAATATTGATATTGAACCAATAATTTTTAAAGTCAAAGGTATTTCGTACAAAAGATCACGTAACCATTCTGCCTCTTTTCCTGCTTCGGCTAATGCAATAAATTCTGACTACATGGTGGAATGTGTTATGCAAGTTTGTTTCTTGGATTTCCAAGATATTGCACCTCCTCCAAGAGTAAACACCCACCCCGAGGTAGATTTATTGTCTCCAACACTCGATATCCTACTAGCATCTGTATATCCTTCTAATATAGCAGGAAATTTTGAATAGTGCAATCCAAGGTTCTTGGTTTTCTTTAAATAACCAAAAACTCTTCCAATAGCCTTCCAGTGATCATTATTTGGATTGTTGGTAAACCTACTCAGTTTACTAACAACAAAAGCAATGTCTGGCCTTGTACATTGCAATGCATACATTAGACTACCAATTGCACTTGCATACTCAAGTTGTGCCACTGTCCTTCCATTATTCTTGATTAGTTTGATGCTTGGATCAATTGGAGTACTAGCTTCTTTAATATTCAAATGTTGGAACTTATCAAGCATTTTCTCAATATAATGTGCTTGGTTTAGTTCATAACCCACATTATTTCTTGTGACTTTAATCCCAAGTATAACATCCGCTTGTCCAAGATCCTTCATTTTGAATATGGAAGATAGAAACCTCTTTGTTTCAAATATGCCTTTCATGTTATTACTTACTGTTAACAAATCATCAACATAGAGACAAATAAGTAGGATGCGATTTTCAAAAAATTAATGATAAAGACATTTATCAACAATATTGTGAACAAAACCATTTGAAGTAATATTTTTATCAAATTTTGCATGCCATTGTTCCGGGGTTTGCTTCAAACCATATAAAGATTTCAATAATTTGCATACTTTCTTCTCATTTCTTGGTAGAACAAAACCTTCAGGTTGTTCCATGTATACCTCCTCATCGAGATCACCATTAAGAAATGCCGTTTTTATATCCATTTGATGTACTATTAAATCATGAATAGAGGCTAATGCAAATAAAATTCTTATGGTTGTAATTCTAGCAACAGGGGCATATGTGTCAAAATAATCGATTCCTTCTTGTTGTTTATACCCTTTAGCTACTAGTCTAGCTTTGAATGTTAGAAGTGTTCCATCACTATGATACTTTCTTCTAAACACCCACTTACAACCAATAGGCTTAGAACCATAAGGTAAGTCAACAAGTTCCCAAGTGTGATTTGATAAAATAGAATTCATTTAGTCATCTACAGCATCTTTCCAAAAACTAGAATCTCTTGAAGACAAAGCTTCTTTATATGTCATAGGATCACTTTCAATCTGTAAGACAATTGGAATTGTTCTCACTATTTCTTTTCTACTTCTTTCTACTAAGCACAGAGATATTAATTGAGAATCAATCTCATTAGGATCTATATATTTTATTTTCCTTGTTCTTTTGCTTTTCCTATGCTCAAAGGTTTGCTCAATAACCTTAGTAGATTTGTCATTTTGTGATCCATATACAATTTCTCTTGAGATTTATTGTATAGAACTAATTTCGTACGATCTTCCGCAGTTAGTGAATCCTCAAAAAATTCAAAATCCCTAGATTCTATTATAACGTTAGATTCTAAATCTAGAAGTCTATATACTTTACTATTTGTAGCGTATCCAACAAATGCACACTTAATTCCTCTTGGACCTAATTTAGTCCTTGATGGGTTCGTGTTTTTGCAATAAGCAAGACACCCCCATACCCTTAAGTAACTTATGTTTGGTTTTCTTCCTTTCCATATCTCATAAGGTGATATATTATTCTTTTTTAGAGGAATTCGATTCACAATATGACATGCATCTAGCAATGCTTCTCTCCATAAAATAAATGGCAATTTTGCATTTAAAATCATAGAATTTATCATCTCTACACATGTTCGATTCTTTCTTTCCGCCAAACCATTTTGTTCGGGAGTTCGAGGTGCGGAACATTGATGCAAAATTCCATTTTCTTCACAAAATAAATTAAATTCATTTGAGAAATATTTACCACCTCTATCACTCCTAAATATTTTAATCTTTTTATTAAGTTGGTTTTCTACTAAAGCTTTATATACTTTAAACATGTTAAAGGCTTCATCTTATGTTTTATTAAATAAACAAAAGTGTACCTTGAATAATCAT
Organism: Primulina huaijiensis; assembly: GCF_012295235.1. Classification (NCBI taxonomy): domain Eukaryota; kingdom Viridiplantae; phylum Streptophyta; class Magnoliopsida; order Lamiales; family Gesneriaceae; genus Primulina; species Primulina huaijiensis. The sequence goes on along the minus strand of NC_133317.1, from coordinate 8,758,919 downwards.
CTATGAAAGTTATAAAATATCTATTTCCTCCTCTTGTTAACATTCCATTTAGTTCACAAATATCCGAATGAACAAGATCTAGAGTTTTAGTATTTCTTTCAACATTTTGAAATGGTTTCTTAGTCATCTTGCATTTAACACAAATTTCACATTTTTTAAATTTATTTAAATCACAAGATATAAGGCCACATTTAACCATTCTGTTCATTGTAGATTTTCCTATATGTGCTAATCTACTATGCCATAAAGAAATAGAATCAATCATGTAAGCAGAAGAAATACGTTAATTTATTTTATTGTCACTAGTACATAATTTGATCATCCCATCACAAGAAAATCCTTATCATATGCAACATGGACTGTAGCACATGTGTCATACCACCAACCTAGAATTTTTCCTTGAACAACATTAACATGACTTATAGTTGCCACAATGTTGTCCATTTCCACGGAGTTAATCTTTGCCTCTTTATCACTTGGTTTCTTTTTAAACCTGCAATCTCGAGCATAATGCCCGGATTTCCCACAAACAAAGCATGCTCCCTTGGACTTCTTTTTGATTTTATCTATGGATTTTTTCGGACCAAATGGATTTCCTTTCCATTTATTATTACTGTTGAATTGCGTAGGCTGTTTTATGACGTTGGCTTTAGATGTACCTTCATAAGAATTTTCATTCTTATCTCTAGTCATAGATTCTTCCTCAATACGCAAATGCTTTTGTATTTGTTCCAAGGAAAAATTTTCAGAACTATGAAGAATCTTTTTCCGGTAACTTTTCCACGTAGATGGCAATTTTGCAATGATTGCACCCACTTGAAAGGATTCCGGTACTCGATCTTGACAGCCCTCATTTTGTTAACAATAACTTGCAATTCATGTACTTGAGGCAACAATGGTTTATCATCAAGAAATTTAAAATCAATGTACTTTGAAATTAAAATTTTCTTCGTACCTTCTTCTTCGGCTTTATACTTGTTTTCTAATGCTTTCCATATTTCTTTAGCAGATGTGGTGTTTGTGTAGATATCGTAAAGACGATCGGATAAGGCGTTTAAAATATGACCGCGACACATCAAATCATCTTCTTGCCTTTTCTCTCTTTTAGCCCTTAGTTCTTTATCTTCTCCATCCATAGGTGCCGGAATTTCTTCCAAATTTGGATCAAGAATGTAGAAGATCTTCATTGCTGTAAGAAGAAATTTAAGTTTATCTTGCCATCTCGTAAAATTCGTACCATCAAACCTTTCAAGTTTGACCATGTCTTGATTCATAAACTTCAAGGTTGCCATGTTTGCTCCACTCTCCATGAATCGTAATTTCAGATTTGCAAGGACAGATTATAGTTTTTAGATTGTCGAGAATATATTTGTAGAGGACTATTCTCGAAAACGAACAAACAAATGATTAAATAATCGAAGACTTGAAATACGTACGAATACGCTTTCCTAAAAACTATATTTGTCCCCTCTCGATGTTACTTAATGAGTATGACAAATAGTTTTTGGGATATGACAAGCCTTTGGAATATTTTTTATAAGTAACAATAAAAAATATTTTGGAACTTAGGTATGTGTATTGAGTTGAAATAATGGATTTCAATAAGTTGTAATAATTAATTTAAACTCACAATCATAAGCACTGCTTATAGCCACCGAGAAGTCCTCTTCAAAAGCCACAATGAAAGGATGCATCTCTTCTCAAATAATACACGCCAAAGGACACTATGTTAAATTTAAAAAAAACTGCATGTGGCAGTTAAGCTCAATGGCCATGACATTTGTAGATAATGATTTGAAATTGATATTTTCAACGGACGTTTCAAATGGCTAAGACTTTAAAAATTAATTAATTATATTGAACAAATTCTAACATAAATACACACCTACTTTTGGTCCAACATTTTCACACACTATCCACACAAATCCATACAAAAAACGCACACCCAAGAATAACAAAGGACCTAAATGACTGGAATAACTCGTAAGACTAAAATGCTAGTTTATCGAAGAAACCATCAACTGTACATTAACGAACCACAGAAATTAAAGCTTCCTCTGCACCAAATCAATCACTAAATTTTCTTCTACCACAATGCCCTTCCGATGTGATCACCATCCAAATCAGGTGCTACCAGGCTTTCCATAAAGGTCGTTGCTTCAACTTCAAGCCTGCATCCGAAATGATGAACCTCAGTGTTTCTCGGGTCGTATACTGCCAATGAAGTTCCATAGTCGAATACTATCTTCCCATCTTCTTTAAAAAATAATGGCGTCGGGCCAAGGAGCTGATGTTCCCTCAGATTCACAGAAAAGAGGACGCGAACCACTTTAGTCCACGATGCCTGGACACCGTATTCGTGCATCAGCCATATATCCATATAGGTATCACGTTCACAAGATACAGCAAGGCAACCCTGTAAAATGTTTACCTTATTTCTCACATCATCATCCTCAAAATTAGGTGCAGCAAGCTTCACAAAGGTGTCCGATGAAAGATCAAGGGAAACGATAGCCCATTTGGTCGGTCTATTCAGATCTTGTACTGACCAGTGAATGGCTCCATTAAAAAACTTACCCGACCCATCAAATATGTCACCAACATCAGGCCAATTTGACAGTGTCTTCCAAGAGTTGGACCTCAAACTATAAACCTTGAGTTGAGTCTGGTATGTGTCCATATTGAGCATGACGTTGAAAATCACCACCACTTTATAATCATCATGCAACTCATCATAAGCAAGACCATATGTCATGCTATAGGGGTCGAGCACATTTGTACCAGAATATGGTAAAACTTTGGATCTTCTCGTCGTTGGATTCCATAAAACCATGGTGTTAGGAGTTAAAAGAACACAGACCAGACCATTGCAAGAACCCAAAAGCCATATCTCATCATCTGCCCTGAAATAAGGAAAATCCAACCACACAGGGTGAACCAATAAAGTTTCATCGGCTATAGGGTAAATGATGCCACCAGAAACACGATCCTTGACAGCAATATCAAGAGAACAACTGTACAAATCCATTGGAAATGTTTTGGAACCGAAGATGAGCATATCATTTTTGGTTTGAATCTTGAGATGGGCCTTCACAAATTGAGGACTTGAAATCAAAGAAAACCATCCTTTTGACACGGAGCTAAAGCGTACAAGAGACTTCACAGGTAATCTCACGAGTACCTCCATGATAATATCTAGGGGCAATGTCCTTCCAGTTCTTGTATCATCTTCCAAATTTGGTGAAATTAGGCTTTCACAGTGGGTAATACCTTCAACTTCAGAATTGTCACTAAAATGGTGAATATGCGGATTTATACGATTATACACACTTAAATTTGGCCCATAATTAATCAGTATCCTGTTGTCTGTCGACAAAAACATTGGACATGGTCTAATGTACTCATTATCCATCAAGTCAAGAAAGAAGGGTGTGCAAGCCACTTTAGTCCAAGATTCTCTCACACCGTATTCCTTCATCAACCATATATCCATGTGAGTATTTCGTCCACAACGTACAGCTAGAAAACCATTTAAAACCTTTACCTCGATTGTAACATCATCATTCTCAAGATTGGGTAAAGGTATCACCGTAGAAGTGTCCATTGCAAGATGATGAGAAACAATCTCCCACTCAACCGGTCCGTCATAGTGTGTGACCGACCAATGTATGGCTCCATTCAAATACATACCAGACCCACCAAATGTTTCACCACCTGGCCAATTTGACAAAATCGTCCAAGAATTGGCCCTCAAACTATAAACCTTGATCTGAATCTCAAGCACGTGTGACCCTGTAACACGCTCAAAACTGAAAAACTGCACTACCTTGTAATCAACATGCAACTCATCATAACCAAAACCATATGTCAGGCCGCAACAGTCAAAATCCATATCTGTACCACAATTTGGTAAAACCTTAGATTGTTGTATCGTTGGATTCCACAACATCACAGTGTTAGGAAGCAGTGACACGCAAACCAACCCATGACAAGAACCCAAAAGCCATATTATATCATCAGGCTCGAGAATAGGATAGTCCCAACACACAGCCTGAACCTGCAAATGTTCATCCATTTCTGGGTAAATGTAACCACTTAAAACAGAATCTGCCACTGCGCTATGAAGAGAACAAGTGGATAAGTCTATTGGATACGTTCTGGAACCGAAGATGAGTCTATCAAGAGTGTACACATTGTTTTTGATTGCATACTTGAGGTGGTCCTTGGCCAATTGGGAACTTGAAATTAAAGAAAGCCATCCCTTTGAAACCGTACTAAAACGCTTAAGAGACTTTGCAGGTAATCTCAAGAGTATCTCTGTAAATATTTCCGGTGGCAAAGTCCTTCCAAGGATAACTTCATCCTCCAAATTTGGAGAAACAAGTCTCTCAGTGCAGGTAATAGCTTCCACTTCAAATTTATTACCAAAATGATGAATATTTGGATCCCTTGGATCGTACAAGCTTAAATTTGTTCCATATTTAACTAGCATCCTTCCATCCACCGGCAGAAACAATGGACATGGTCTTGTAAACTCATACTCCCTAATATGCAGAAAGAATGGGATTCTAGCCACTTTAGTCCACAGTTTTTTCACACAACAGTCCATCAACCATATATCCACGTGAGTGTTTCTTTCACAACATACAGCAAGAGAGCCCCTTAAAACCTTCACCTCGACTTTGACATCATCATCATCAAAAGCAGGCAAAGGTAACACCGCAAAAGTGTCTGTTGCAAGATCTTGAGAAACAATCTCCCACTCAACCAGTCCATCGAAGTGGTGGACTGACCAATATATGGCTCCGTTCAAAAACTTTCCAGACCCACCAAATGTGTATCCACCGGGCCAATTCGACAAACTCTTCCAAGAGTTAGCCCTCAAACTATAAACCTTTAGCTGAGTCTCCACTAGGCCTGCGCTTGGAACATGCTCAAAACTAAAAACTTCCACCACTTTATAATCATCGTGCAAATCATCATAACCGAAACCAAATGTTATGCTGTAACATTCCAAATCCAGAACTGTACCAGAATTTGGCAGTTTTTGGAATTTCGTTGTGACACATGTCAATCCATTACAAGACCACACATGCCATATCACATCATCAGGCTCGTACACGGGACTATCAAAGCAAACACGTTGAACGAGTAAATTTTGATCAAGCAGAAGGTAAATGTGGCAACCAGGAAGAGAGTCATCAACTGCAGATTGAACAGAACAAGTGTAAAGATCCATCGGAAATCCCTTGGAACCAAAGACGAGTCTATCATCACCACATACACTATTCTTGCTCGAATTCTTGAGCTGGGCCTTGGCAAAATCGAATCTTTAATTTTTTTAAAAAAAGCCAAGATTTGGAGACGCACCTTAGTTTCAAGAGGGATCTCGCCGGCATCCTCAAAACATTGTTTAGTTTTAACGTGATAATTCCACTGGTTTAGTTCAATATTGATTATATTTCATTCTTTCCATTTCTTTGTAAAATCAGTGGAAATGCATATATATATATATATATATATATATATATACACACACACGCAATATATATAATATTTGTTAGAGCTATATTTTTTTTTTGGGTTATGGATTATTATTGTTATCCGGGTAGATTTGAAAGATTTGTAACATGATTACTGATATGAAATTTGCCTAAGAACATTGACTTTTTACATTTTTTTTTAAATTTATAATATATGCTGTAATCAATTGAGAATATGTCCCTCATCACTCGTGAAAAGATATATTCTGAAACAGATAGGCGCACCTCAATCTTCAATGAAAGATTTGTGGGACCCACGATGGTGAATCTCATGGGACAGTACTTGTTTTCATTTGTATACCATAAACGGAGCTAAGTACTCTACCGACACAATTAGTAAAAAAAAAACAAGACATTTGAAACGACACAATTGGTTGGGCGGATGAATTGATTGAAATAACTTATTGGAAGTGAATTATTGAATTTTATGTGATATGACCAAAAAAAAATAATTGTTCGGATAAGCATATGTAAACAATCATATATCAGTACTCTATTTAGCTCGTAAACAGGTTCAAATAATCGGTAGAGATTAAGTTTTTGTGGGTTATCATTTGCGTCATGAACACACGTCAAAGGCGTCGGGGTTGTCCGACATAAACATTTCGACACTCGAGTCAGAAAATAATTTAAAGATGTACTCTGAAAGTTAAACATAAAATAATGAGAGTGTATTTTGAATAATAAGTCTTACATATTTATTGACTTTTTAAAAGTGTCTAATAAGCTTGGACCTTTGCAAGTAATTTGGATTTTAACAATAACGCTGTGTTTGGTAGGCTTGATTAGGTGAGTTTATGTTTTTTTAAACCCACTTAATCTCATGTTTGGTAGGATTTTTATTTAACCAAGTCAATCAATCATATAAATGATTAGCTTATATTAACTATGATAAAATAATTACTCCTCACCCCTTAGGATTATTTATCCAACTCTTAATTCATCCTATTTTTTCAATTTTACACTTTTTCTATATCCAAACTCACCACCACTTCCCGCCAACCACCCCCGCCGTCGCCGACCGTAGTCGGTCGCCGACCACCGCCACCCCCAGTTCCATCGCCACCGCCAGCCGACCACCGTTGCCGCCGACCACCCCCACGGCCGACCGCAGCCGCCGTCGCCTCCGACCGGCTACCACACCGTCGGCCGAACCGCCGTCGCAATAGTAGAAGGGCAATTTAGTCAATTCATCAAAAGATTCTAAATTATCTCATTGGTAACAATCATACCAAACATAATATTTTTTTATTATTATCTAATTCAATCATTTTCTTTATCATTTATCTCTTAATCATTTCATAATTTTATCCTCCAACCAAACGAAACAATAATAAAATTGGAATATAACCCATCATTATGAAAACCATTTTTTGTTTCGTTAATTTGTCAAAAATATCAAATAATACATTTTGTTATTTACTAATCATGCACATTTATTATTACACAATTTTTAAATTAGCCTTTTGCGCATTTTGGAATACTAAAATATTAAGTGTGAAGCGTGAATAGAAATCTATGATTTGAGCAAAAGCAACAAACAAAAGGTTGACGCATGAAAAAAACGGGTTTTTAAGATAAAATTTCTGAAGTTGACCATATTACTTTTACCATCTTATCCCCAACAAAGTCCATCATTTGCCAATGAGACGCAACTTGATCCATAATATGTTAGTCCATAATAAATATATACATTTAATCTTAAATTTATTATATTTATGTATTAATTAATTAACTAAATAGAATTAAAATCTCAGTAAAAATCTTTTTACGCTTAAACTCATTCTGAACATAGTTAAACTTGTAAAATTTGAAGATCGACTCTCAGATCATGCTACTCCAATTTATAAGAACCTTGCTAAACATACTTGAATTACTGCATCTTATCATTTGGATGCAAAGCTGTTGTATTTGTCTCGTCTCCTCCAAAGCCTTAATATTAAAATATTACGATATATTAATATTTCTAAAAACTTTGTATTGGAAATTAAAACAAATAAACATCATACACAATATTCAACTCTATCAAAAAGTAATTAAACAATTGGATGCTTATTTCTTATGCTTTTTATTTTAAACCATTCTTGTTCTTTATAAAAGTTTAGAGCATTTCCCTCTTCTTTTCTTTTTTTTTAAAAAAAACTAAATGTGAAAATTTATTTTTATGTACATATAATTTCTTAAAATTTTTCATATCAGAGAATATTTGTGGTATATATGATATACTACGTACAAAATTTCGAAATTAAGGACTTGAAATGTGACAAGTATGGTAGACTTTGGCCGAGAAAACTAATCACTAGAAAACTATGAAATTTGTATTTATATTTGTGGCGAATATGATAGGCTTTATTTTTTGTTCTTAAATTTTTTTTTCATCAAATAAGATTTTTAATCAAATTTTATGAAAGCTCAAGGTTGCAAGAGACACAAGCCACTATGTCTTGGCATGAAAGAAATAATTTATTCTTTTATTTTTTTACATGAGTTTGGAATCTCTATACTAATGTTATTTAAGATAATATATATATATTAACTCTAGATATGATCTTTTTTATTTAAAAGATTTTATTTCCTAATAAAATTTTAATTTTCATGTTTTGTGTATATCTATTCAAATAATCATCTATAGGTTAAAGAGATTAAATATGTTGAAGGATAGATGCTGTAAAGTAGAGAGACGACGAGAGAAAGAGCAAGGAAAAATGGAGCACGTGTGTGTTGCTTCAAAAAATCGAGTAATTAAGTCTCCTCATGTTTTTTTTATGTGTTCACGTGGAGTATTAAAGACATTCGAGGACAACACTTGATTAGGATGCAATTTTCTCTCTTGATTTGTTAAGAGAATGAGCTTTTTGTTATTCACTAGTATTATTTTTATGTGTAAACTTATTATTTTTTTAGTGAATGAATCTTTTGTATTGAGACACCGCACAAGTGTTTTTATTTGTGCATGTTTATTTGCATCTTGATTTATTTACGTAAATTTTTTTGTTTTAAATTATTCAGTTGCATGTTGTTTTAGGTGTTACAACACCACATTCAACACTTACATCTGAAACATACATTCTTCAATTATATCGTACTTTTATGTTAAACTATTCTTTCAATAAGTATCAAAGATTCTGTCACACCACATTCCTTCATCAACATCTAGAGTTTATACATATATGGTTGAGTTTCTTTCATTCCTTCATCAACCATTTAAGACCTTTAGCTCAATTATAACAACATCAAAGAAAAACATTTCTTGGCATGAAAGAAAGAATTTATTCTTAAATTATCTTTTATTTTTTACATGAGTTTTTAATTTCTATACTAATGTTATTTAAGATAATATATGTATTAACTCAGATATGATCTTTTTATTTAAATGATTTTATTTCCTAATAAAATTATAGTTTCCATGTTTTGTGTGTATCTATTCATGAAATAATAATCTCTAGGTTAAAGAGACTATATATATTGAAGGATAGATGCTGCAAAGTAGAGAGCCNAAAAAAAAAAAAAAAAAAAAAAAAAAAAAAAAAAAAAAAAACAGAGCACGTCGTGTCTATCGAATGTTTAAGCTTGATTCTAAGAGCGACAAGTGTTTGTTCTGTGGATATTTAACTAATAGTCGTATCTATCAAATGTTTAATATAAGAACTAGGATGACTATGAAATCAACTAATATTATGTTTAATGATTTTGCAGATTTGACAGGAAAGACGATTGAGGATAAATATACTTTTAACGTTAGCCGTTATTGGTACCCTATAATATTTTAATCATAAGTGTTCTAAAAAATATGAAGCGTGAGGAATCAGTAATGTCAAGCTTCAAGATTTTAGAAGTTTAATTTTTTTTAATAATAGATTAAGAATGAAAAACATTTTTATTATTTATAATTTTATTTATATCAAATTAATCAATAAATTAAAGAACAGATAAACATACAAAATTTAAGAATAAATTTATAAATCTTAGAAGGTTTTTTACGATCAAAAGTAATCATCAAATAACATTTAGATGTCTTTAGAGATTTTTTTTTAAAAAAATTATACTTCAAATATTTATTAATTATTATGTAAAACATAAAAAAAATAAACTTCAACTTAAAATTCAAAATAATAAAATTTAACTTTAAATTTTAACTAAAATGCTCACGATTTTTCGCTTTTAATGTATTAACTTGAGTTAATCATTTTTCACGCTTTTTAAACACTGATATTAATACGAATCTATGACTACAAATCATAATGATTAATGCAAATCAAGCAGCATATTTGAACAAAGTAATTGAACAAATTAATAATCAAACACTATGCATTGATTTAAATCATCAACTCTTGGCCATTCTTTCCTGTTTGGTACTAAGACTGAAATCATTAAAAAATTTTATGTTAACTTTCATGATGGATGCTCATCAGCTAGTGTTTGTGTGTGTATATATATATAATATAAATTTATTTCCTAATTCTTTAGATTGTAAGTTACTATTCTTAATTTAATATATATATGCATCAAATAACATCTTCACAAAAACTCCTATAAGACCGTATAAAAAAATATCACTTGGCACTTTAAGTATAAACTGAGTCAACCCATTCTCTCGAATATAGATCCGTAACCTTCGGACTTTCTCTATTTTTTTTTTAAAGTTGGAAAAGTTACAAACAGGTCAACATGATATCTAGTTTCAAACTTGAAACCTTACCCACTGTTTTTTGGGTGCACCAATTCTAGTTAGAGCTAGATACGCCATTAGCCTATAACCCAAGAGCATTATGGCCAAAGCGATCACAGATATGGCTTGCCCATCCAACCCCGCAGCCTTCACCGATGGAATATACTCAAAAGAACAGGATTTAATCACTGAACACGGATACGTTTCGCCCAGCTTGTGCTGTGATCCCAGCAAGATCTTCAAAGTGCGGTGACTAATCGATGTGTACTTGAACCATCCAATGAATCCGGGCACATGCTGAACAAAGAATCCACTGCCTAGGAAGAATATTAACATTACAATCGATTCAAGAGTCATGGCTAATTTCTGGTCCATAACCATCGCGCCGATGGCAAGCCCGAGCCCTTGAGGCTTGAGAGCATAGCACGCTATACAGCAGAATCGACAGCCCGAATAAGAAAGACCTGGCTGTGGGTTTCAACCCCACCATCCAGTAGGTTATGAGGAAAAATATGGTGGGTAGGAGTAATTCCATTGACATATCGCCCACGTTTTGTGCCATGAAGTAGGATGATAGACGGTACATGCCGAAAGATCTTTCTTTTCTAGCATTAGATGTTCTTGTGGGATAGTGAAAATGGCCTGGAACAGAGGATGGGAGCCCCAAAAGCACGTGTTGAAGAATAAAGGCCCCACCAGCCGTTGATTTGCGTTTAGAAATGAAAAGATCGATTCGTTAATTTCTAGAAGTTACATGCATCGTGTTCTGATGATCCATATGACAGCACTTACCTGATCTTGGACGTGACTGATGTCAGATTTCCACCACAAACATCCACACAGGAAGGATATGATGAGAACCTAAGAAGGACCTGGCTGTAGGTTTCAACCCCGCCATCCAGTAGGTTATGAGGAAAAATATGGTGGGTAGGAATAATTCCATTGGCATATCGCCCACGGTTTGTGCCATGAACTAGGATGATAGACGGTACATGCCGAAAGATATTTCTTTTGCTAGCATTAGATGTTCTTGTGGGATAGTGAAAATGGTCTGGAACAGAGGATGGGAGCCCCAAAAGCACCTGCAGAAGAATAAAGGCCCCACCAGCCGTTGATTTGCGTTTAGAAACGAAAAGATCGATTCGTTAATTTCTAGAAGTTACATGCAGCGTGTTCTGATTATCCATATGACAACACTTACCTGATCTTGTACGTGACTGATGTCCGATTTCCACCACAAACACCCACACAGGAAGGATATGATGAGAACCTAAGAAGGACCTGGCTGTGGGTTTCAACCCCGCCATCCAGTAGGTTATGAGGAAAAATATGGTGGGTAGGACTAATTCCATTGGCATATCGCCCACGGTTTGTGCCATGAAGTAGGATGATAGACTGTACACGCCGAAAGATCTTTCTTTTGCTAGCATTAGATGTTCTTGTGGGATAGTTAAAATGGCCTGGAACAGAGGATGGGAGCCCCAAAAGCACGTGTAGAAGAATAAAGGCCCCACCAGCCGTGGATTTGCGTTTAGAAACGAAAAGATCGATTCGTTAATTTCTAGAAGTTACATGCAAAGTGTTCTGATGATCCATATGACAACACTTACCTGATCTTGGACGTGACTGATGTCAGATTTCCACCACAAACTTCCACACAAGAAGGATATGATGAGAACCTGCGCGATCCTGAGGTCGGATAACATTGCTGCTTTTGTTCTTTCACATTCTGCTCAACAAGACGGAGAATTGATAGAAACCAAGTGTTTTGCTTTTGCTCAAATCTCCAATCCTCGGTTGAACAAGAACCTGGTCTTTAATGGTGACGAGGTCTGCCTTCGCCCTCTCACGCAGATTGTTCCCATAAGCATGAACAAGTGCTTTCTTAATATCCTTTTGATTGTCATGTGAATCTGTTGGGACATCGTGTTCTCGCACCCAAGACGCAGTGGAAGTTTAAAAAAATTGTTTTTGAGCGTCGTGTGTTCAAAAACATTCATAAGATGTTCTAAGATTTTTACCTTTGCGTTCTTAATGTTGGGTAAGAAGAATGTGAAGCAGAAAGCAAATGTAATAAAGAAGAGGAAAATGATAGACTGGAGTTTACGTGAACATCCACTTAATTAATTAAAAACCATTTACATATGCTATTTATAAAACAGAGTAAAACAAACAAATATTAACCACTAAGCCACTAATCCCATTATCCAACTATGAGATCCACTAAAGCTTAACCAAATTGACTAAGCAATACACTTGAGCCACCAGCATGACACGTAGACTAACTAAACTAAGACTCATTCTTCAATACTCCCCCTTGATTCAAAGTAGCAAACACCAAGGAAAGCTCTAAAGTAGATAAACTTCTCTTTTGGCATGGACTTTGTCAATATATCTGTCAGTTGCTCATGATTGTTACAATACTTCAACATTATCTCCTCCTTTGCAACCAAATCACGAATAAAATGGAAACAAATATCGATATGCTTTGTTCGGGAGTGAAATTCTGGATATTTTTTCATAAAAATTGCTGCTTTGTTGTCACAGAAAATCTCAGTGGGTCCTTCTTGTTCTTGTTGAAGTTCAGCTAACATTCTTCTCAACCAAATGACTTGACATGCTGCTGCAGTGGCTGCGATATATTCAGCCTCTGAGGAAGATAATGCTACTGTGGCTTGGTTCTTTGAGCTCCAAGTGATTACTCCAGACCCAAGAGTAAAAATAATTGCTGAAACACTTCTCCTATCATTCAAGAAACTTGCCCAATCGCTATCTGTGAAGCCACATAATCTGAAATTTGAAACTTTTGAGTACCAAATCCCATATTCCATTGTTCGAGCAATGTAACGCAAGACCTGCTTTGTTGCTCCAAAATGAATCTTCGAGGGATGTTGCATAAACCTATAAATCATACCAACAGAAAATGAAATATCGTGTCGAGTGTGTGTTAGATAAATCAAACCTCCAACCAAGCTCCTAAACCTTTTTGCATCATCCATCTCTGCCCAATCTTTATGCTGCAATTTTTCATTGATATTCATTGGAGTGGCATTAGGTTTACAATTCATCATGCCAAATTTCTTAAGGAGATCGTTGGCATATTTTTGTTGCGAAATAAAAATCCCATCTTCGCTTGTTGAACTTCAAGTCCAAGAAAATAATGTAGTAAACCTATGTCCGACATTTCGAACTCATTCATCATAATTGCTTTAAACTCACCCACAAGAGAATTAGAGGATCTTGTTTAAATGATATCATAAACGTAAAGGAAAACGATGATAAAATCATTTTTACCTTTTTTCTTCACATACAAATTAGGCTCATTTTCACTTCTCATAAAACCATTTTTTTTTGAAAATATGCATCAATTTTGATATACCATGCCCAAGGAGCTTGCTTCAATCCATAAAGCGCCTTTCTCAACCTGTAAACTTTTGTTTCTTTGCCTTCAACAATGAAACCTTCTGGTTGTGCTACATAAACCTCTTCTTGCAAATTTCCATTTAAAAATGCAGACTTAACATCAAATTGATACACATTCCATTGTAATTGAGCAACTAATGCCAAGATAATTCTCTATGTTTCAAAATGAGCTACTGCAGAAAATGTTTCTTCGAAATCAATGCCATATTGTAGTGCATATCCTTTAGCCACAAGCCGGGCTTTATGCTTTTGTATGATACCATCTGCACCAAATTTTGTCTCGAAAATCTATTTCAAACCAATTGCATTTTTTCCTTCCGGTAAATCCACCATCTCCCATGTCTCATTCTTTTGGATTGCTACCAATTCTTCCATCATTGCTCTCTGCCATTCTTCAGTTTCAGCTGCTTCTTCATATGAAATAGGATCTGAAACATTAAGAGCAAAGTGACAGGATTCATATATATCAGTCAAAGATCTAAACCTTTTCTGCAGTATTTAATCCGAAGAGCTTCGACTTTGTGATTTGCAGGGAGAATTTGATGATGTTGAGGATGACGAAATTGGAGAAGCCGTAGAAGAACTAGCTGGAGAATTTGTTGAAGTTGGCTCTTGAAGTTCATTTGAAGATATTCCATTGATCCAAGGAATATGTTTCTGCACTTTTTCGTTGAAATCCCAACTTGCATTTTCGTCAAAAACTACATCTCTTCTCACCAAAAACTTTCCATTAAGAGGGTTGTATAAACTATATGCTTTAGATTCAGTGCAATAACCAATAAAAATGCATTTTCAAATTTTTCATCAAGTTTTTGATGAAATTGAGAATTGACCAGAGCATAAGCTATACAACCGAAGACTCTTAAATGACTTACAGATGGCTTTGTGCCACACCAAGCTTCGAATGGAGTTCGATTCATGACAGACTTTGTTGGAGATATATTCAATAAATATACTGATGTTGCCACAGCTTCAGCCCAGAAATCATTTGAAAGATTTTTGGCTTGCAATAAACTTCTCGCCATCTCTACAACAGTCCGATTATTACGTTCAGCGACGCCGTTTTGCTCAGGAGTGTAAGGAGCTGTCGATTCCCTGTGAATGCCATTTTCTTCACAGAAAATATTTAACGCTTTGCACAGAAATTCTCCACCCTTATCTGTGCGAAGGACTTTGATGCAAGATTCTTTTTTTTTTTTCCTCAACTTTAATTTTAAAGTTCTTGAATTTCTCATATGCTTCAGACTTGTTTTCTAAAAAATAAACCCAACTCATGCGACTATAATCATCAGTAAAAAGCAAGAAATAACGACTCCTACCAAAAGATTTAGTCTGCATAGGCCCACATAAATCGACATGAATTAATTCAAGACACTTTGAAGCTCTCCAAGCCTTTCCAACAGGAAAAGACTTTCTAGTTTGTTTTCCATATATGCATCCTTCACATAAACTGATAGAACCAATCTTAGGCAGTCCGAAAACCATACCTTTATCACTTAATAATATCAGACCTTTTACGTTGAGATGCTCATAACGCAAATGCCATAGAATTGAGTCAACTTTTCCATCAGCAACAAGAACAAAATTCTCAATGCGTGAAACTTCCAGTGGGAACATTTTGTTTTGCGTCATGTTGATGGTGATCAACGTATTTCCTGAATTCTTTTCCTTAATAACACATGCACCGTTATCAAAGGAAATAGAATATCCACATGACATTAATTGTCCAACACTAAGCAAATTATATCCCAAATCAGGTACAAATTGAACATTGTGCAGTAGCTTTATTTTACCATTGGTGGTTTCAATGCCTACTGTACCTTTCCCTTCAACTTGCACATCTTTACCATTCCCAAGCTGCACCTTCAACTTTTGTGTCTCATCAACCTCTTTAAACATGGATTTTGTGCCTGTCATAAGGTTTGAACAACCGCTATCTACAAACCACACACCACTTGAATTATTGTCATTATTAGAATGAACCATAAAAAGCTTACTTTCCTCTTCATTCTCTGCCACATAATTCACTTGCTGGTCTTTGTTTGGACAATAAGCTTTTACATGCCCATATCCCTTGCACTGATAGCATTGAACACCATTCTTGTTAGTTCTTTGCTCACTGGTGTACTTCGATTGCCAGTCGAATCTACCTCTGCCTCGTCCTCTACCAAAACCTCGACCACGACCATGACCACTGAATCCTCATCTTCCACGGCCTCTAGTTGTTGAGATTTCAATTTCTCCAAGTTTTGAGACTGCCTCCTTCGCTTGAAATGCCTTTTCTTCATGTTTTTCAAGTAACCTGTTAATTCTTGACTCATGGGCTTGCAAAGACCCCATTAGTTCATCAAATGAAAAAAATGACAAATCCTTAGATTCTTCTATTGCAGCGACAACATGATCAAATTTCTGATTTAAACTTCTCAATACCTTTTCAACGATGGTCTGGTCAGTAATCTTCTCTCCGTAAGATCGCATTTGAATGATTATTGCCATTGCTCTTGACAAAAAATCAACAATTGATTCTCCCTTGTTCATTATCAATGTTTCAAAGTCTCGTCGAAGTGACTGCAGCCGCACCACGATGATTTTTGAATCACCTTGAAATTTTTTCTGCAGAATTGACCATGCTTGCTTTGACGTGCTCGCAGATGCGATTCTTGAGAAGATGCATTCATGAACAGCCTGCTGCATAATTATCAATGCCTTTGAATCTCTCTTCCTATTCTCCCTCAATCTGCTTTCTCCATCAGGATCGATAAACCCATGTTCTACCAAGTCCCAAAGATCTTGAGATTTGAGCAGAGTCTTCATACGAATACTCCAGAATTCATAGCCTTCTCCTTTAAAAATTGGAATAAGTGGTTGTGCAGCACCCATTGTAGAAGTACTGTTGGCTATGAAAGTCTTTCTCAAAGTGTATCCATCAACTCACGTGTTTTCACTCTACTCTCTCTCAAACCTGGCTCTGATACCACAAATGTTGGGGAAGAAGAATGTGAGGCCGAAAGCAAATGTAATAAAGAAGAGGAAAATGACAGACTGGAGTTTACGTGAACATCCACTTCATTAATTAAAGACCATTTACATATGCTATTTATAGAAACAGAGTAAAGCAAACAAATATTAACCACTAAGGCCACTAATCCCATTATCCAACTATGAGATCCACTAAATCTTTACCAAATTGACTAAGCAATAAACTTGAGCCACAAGCATGACACGTAAACTAACTAAACTTTGACTCATTCTTCAATACTTAACACTTGGACTCCAAACTATTCCGGTGTTTAAGCGGATATAACCCTTCTTGTTAATCCCTACGAACGGCTCTTCTTCTTTGATCGCCTAATTAGGTCCACGATCGAAGACTGTCTTCCTTTCTTGGTTTGCACCAGAAAATCCAAACGATTTATGCGTTGAAAATGTAGACTCCGAATTTCCAAAATCCGGAGATGAAGCGACGCAGCGGTGGAAGAAGGGAAGTGGCCGAAACTTTCATAAACAATTTGTGAAGTGGCCGTGAGTTCCATGTTTATAACCATGGATTTTTGCTTAATTGATTCTTAATCAATCATTAACCAATAATTATTGATTCTTAATCAATAATTAAAAAATCAAATTTTTTTTTGGTTGCAAAATTTCTTCCAAAATTCAAGAGGTGGCCGTGGGTTTCTTTGTAATTGGGAGAGGAATTTTTGTGAAAAATTGTGGTATTCAATTATGAGTCATAGTGGTGTATGTATAGAGGTTGATTCTTAATCCCATAAAGAATCTCACTCCCACAAAGACTCTAATAATTTCATTATATTAAAACTCTCATATAATTAATATATAATGTATTTATTAATTTTTAATAATACATGATATAATAATACCATATACACATATTTTATATCACCATATAAAATATATATGTACATTAATTAAATTAAATAATCATTATTTAATTTATAAATTAACTCCTTAATTAATTTAATTCTAGACTCCTCTAGAACGTATATGAGAATTTGTGCATGTTAGTAGTCTACACCACTAGCACAATCATATAATTAGTAAATTTCAAATTCACAAAAAAAAATAATTTCGAACTGATTATAACCTCGATCGACGATCTGAGAGCGCCGATGTACCAAGGATGCAAATCTTGTTCATATAATGAAAATAAAAAATTTCGAAGATCAAAATTTTCACCAACCATATTTGGCAGCTGCCAATTTTAGTGAACTCCTTCACAAAACAGGCAGTTCCACTTGACTTATTTATTTAGCAATCATGCTAACTTCCATTTCTTCCATCCTATGAAATCAGCTCATAAACTCCTTTATAAAATTCTTGTTTGATCTCCATTAAATTATAGTCGCCAAATTCCAACTCTTTGAAATTTGACTATCTCAACGGGAACACAGAATCCGATGCTTGTGTGACCCTCAATGGTCCAGGGATACAACTAGCCGTGGGTTCACATCTCCATGTGATTCAGTTTATTCTTATTCGGACTTGCCCTAGTCAGCCTCATTCTTTTCATCAACACCTTGATCAAGAATGTCAGAACGCATTTCTGATTGCACCAATCGGATCATGGTAAAAGCATCTAGTAGCATCGCCCCATGATCCCCTAGATATCACTGATAGTGTCTGCAAGAACCTTTAGTCATGGTTAGCGTATGAGATGGTCCCTTCATCACATATATCCTGATCGAATCTACAATCATTGGTATATCAAGAGTTGCATATAAATTCGATAACGATGCGATTTATATTTGAGTACTAACAGTGGCATGGTGTGTGCAAATAGGAAAACACCTTTCCCTAAAGCACATTTCTTGCTCTGACCAGAGACTCCTTGCACTATTAACTCATCAGATCACATAGGATATCTTCACCTGTAGGCGAACTGTGAATCCCCGACTACAATGTATTTGCTCCTACGTATTTCGAAACTACACCCAACCTCACTACCTGATGACCCTCGATGGAGTCGGTAAACGGATCAAAATGCATGCTAATACGTATATCCTCTACAATGTCCAGGGTCAAAGGGCTAATGGTGTATAACCATAACCGAGGACTATTTCACTCGATAAGTGAGAACCACTTGGACAATCCGAGGGAGGGTTGTTCAATGCATCATCATATGATCACTCATCCATGTAAATGGACATCTCCATGCCCTTGCCAATGAAACATGACATTTACATCACAGATGCTAGTCTCGAGCTCGAGCGACCTTTATCCTTGTTTTAGGCGGCTGATTCGACTAAGAACCTGTTTAGAATATACGGTACACTTCCTAATGAGTTTCATGATTTTACGTTGCGACGCAGATCTCGTGGTACCTATTGCATATCCAAGGACTTTATCTATGCAGCTTGCTTGGGTATACATATAAAGTATAATGACATAATCGAATGAAATCATAAAATATTATTAAAATAAAAGTTGTTTTACATCAGAGTCAATAAAACAGGAGCCACAAGTTGGCTTGCCGAGCACTTACTCTAACAGAATCATCTGGTGAGACCCCTGCAAAAACATTCGATCATATGCCTTGTCACTATACAAGATTAAAGAAAGTACTTGATCAAAATTCAATACCCTTGGCAAGATCTAATAGGAAATCAGCAGGATTCATGACGATGGATGGGGCAAACTCGATATCCGAGAAATAATCCAAGGCAGACGATCCCTTCCCATAATACAACAGATTTCCTTCAGACAATTAAAGAATCTTCTGAAACTTATAAAGCAGCTTGCTCGAAGGATGGTGGATCGTCATCACTATGGTTCGTCCTCCGTTAGCTAGCTCACACAACGTAGACACGATCCTCATGGCGGTCGTGGAATCAAGATCGGATGTTGGCTCTTCAAGAAACATCAGGCTTGGATCTATCAACATCTCTTGACCAATACTAACTAGTTTCCACTCGCCCCCGAGACTCCCCTCAATTGAGGCCCTCCAACGATGCTATTACTGAACCCAGAAAATTCGAGTTGAGTTACAACAGCTTCCGCGTGCCACACCTTTTCCTCCTTGGGAAGAGTCCTCGGCAAGCGCAACAACGCGATATAGATGTGGGAATTTATAAAATAATTTTAATCAACTATTTATTTAAGCAAATGACTTCCTCAAATATATTTGAAAAATACCCCGAGACCAGGGTCTCTGTTACGATCTGCTGAGGATAGTGGAAGTTATCTTGTGTAAAGAATCCCATGTTCTATTTCAAAGCGCTAGAAAACATCTTGCTGTGGTATGTTACACTGTCGGAGGTTAGGCCGCCGAGTCGACCGCCTAACTTACAGCTGCCGAACGGCCCCAACATGGCTAGAATTTCACCCGGAAGCACAATGCCGGATAGGCCTTTCAAGATTGTCTTCTCTTCGGATTTTGGATTTTTCTTCAAGAATACTCCTCTTGTTGGAGATTTAGTAAAATAAATCTATAAATCGTACGATTAAATCCATTTATCACAACACGTTAGAGATTAATGTCGAATTATTAGAAAATATAAATAACAGTAAACGCGTACTATAATCTATTGATTGATCTAGTGTATAAGTTATGGATCTTCCAAGACAATAGAGAATAGACCACCTTATTCTTGTCCTAGATGGGAGAATGAGAGAGATCTAGAATATGTGTCTCGTATATATTCTGTGTTATTTTGTGTGTCTCGGGTGTCACGTCTCTAGACTGGAGTTAGTCGACACCGGCGTTGTTCATCAATCACACAATCGAAAAACAACCAACCTCGTAACACAATATAAACCGAAACAAGTTTATTCCATAAATTCCCAAAAATAACATTGTCTTTACAGAAGAAAAATAAATAAAGTGGAAGAGTTTTAAAAGAAGAAAAACTCTCGAAACCTATGCACTAGTGATCTCGAGAATCACCAGCCCTAGAATTGTTCTGATTTCTCTTGCTCAATCTGTTTTTCGGATTTATCTGGGGAAAGAATAGTAAGGGATGAGTGATATGATCATAACTCAGCAAGTGGGGGCCGTTCGAGCACAACAAAAACAACATGCAACATTTTCGAAATATACAATGTGCATAACATGAATCATACAACATGCATACTATCAACCAGACACTGAGATTCCTCTACTTTATATGGTTTACTGATATCAGTCCCTAATTTTTACTCCTCTAAGGGGGCGAGGTCATATAATGGTTACATCCCTACCGCGCAAGGGTCATATCATATATTTGGGATTCCCTCCCATATCAAGTTGAATCTTGAAAGTGTCAACACATACATCATGCGACAATCGTAACTAGAAGGAGGTAGAAGAAGAATTTGCATTCGACCGAATTTTCAAAAAACGAAAATGCATATAACCAAAATTAAATATTTAAAACAAGCTCACTTACCTTGGATTTTGAAAAAAAAAAACTTGAAAAGAAGGGGGGTGGGTTCCTGCACTGGAATTTTTGAATTCTTACTCCGGATCTGGACTACAGCAGCGTTTCGATAATCGGTTTCGATAATCGGTAGAACTAAGAGAGAAAAATCTCGAAAATTTCATAGGGAGGACTAGAGAGAATTCAAAAATATAGATGAATTATGATGTGTGATTTTCGAATGGCATTGCTCTCCTATTTATAGGGGTTGGCTGTTATTCTGATCATACATAATACTCGCGTTTGAATTTTCGAATCAAACTTTAAATCTAGGATAATTATCATTCTTTTATCTGTGATCTTGGATAATATTTCGATAATATTTCGAAATCTAAATATCCATCCCTTGGATATTTATAAATTTATACCTAGTCCCAGCCTGCAAAATTTCGAATTTTGTGTCCAAATTTCCAATACTCATTAGATCTTTTGTTTTCCAGTACAATTAAATCCTTTTTCTTAAGTCCCAAAAATTTCTCTTAGTAATTAGAACTTCGTGGTAAATTTTCCAAAAAATAGTACTTTTGATTTTTCCTAAAATTCTGGTAGGCAAACTTTTAAATTTTTTTTTCCCATGCTTGCATTTTTATATCGTGTAGACTTTTCCCTGTATGCATAATTTCAAAAACTATACATTAAATACATCCTTGAATTCGAAATCTAGGGATCATATTATCCTTTGCTTGATCTTTATCCAGGTATATCAATATCATCTCAAATCTTATATCTTTATCTGGTAAGAATCTTTCCAACTTTGAATTTATATCTCCAACTTTACCTCCTTATATCTAATTTCCTTATTTAATTTCTTGGATTGTGATAGATTTATTTACTATCCCAAGTTCAAAATATATGCACGATATTATCTTAAATCTCGAGCTCCAAAAATATTGTACACTGTACAATTATCCACATTACTTTAGATAAACTTGCAAATCTTACATCTTAAATAAAATAATGAGATAGATACTCAAAGATTGCATAATCCTAGAACAATTGAATTACAAAAAATATATTATCATGATTATACAAAATCTTGGGTTTTACATCCCTCCCTCCTTCTTTCGTCCTCGAAACTTGTGTTGGCTTGGTCTATGAAAAGGTACGGGTATTGGTTCCTCATTCTCTCTTCTAGCTCCCACGTGGCTTCTCTTTCAGTGTGGTTAGACCATTGCACTTTGATGTAGGAAATGATTCGTCGCCTTAGCAATTGGTCCTTGGTGTGCATGATTTTGATGGGAATTTCTTCGTACTTCAGCTCTTCTCCCAAATTATTTTCGATCATGAGCGGTTCCACCTCCAACACGTGGCTTGGGTACGGGATGTATTTCTTTAGTTGGGGCACATGGAATACTTTATGGGTTCTAGACATGTTCGACGGCAGTGCCAATCTGTACGCCAATGTGCCAAATTTTCCCAAAAATTTCAAAGGGTCCCACATAACGGGGGTTCAGCTTCCCAGCTTTATTGAATCGGATAACCCCTTTCATAGGCAAGACTTTTACGTAGGCCTTCTCGCCAACTTTGAATTCCTCCGACCTTCTTTTCAGATCTGCCCAACTCTTTTGTCGGTCTTGAGCTGCCTTGAGTTTCTCTCAAATGACTCTAACCTTGTCTATTGTTATCTGTACAAGCTCGGGTCCTACAACTGCTTTTTTTCACACTTCATCCCAATATAGGAGTGACCGGCATTTCATTCCGTACAGAGCTTCACATGGAGCCATCCCAATACTGTTGTGATAGCTGTTATTATATGCAAACTCGATCAATGGTAGATGATTGTCCCAATTGCTACTGAATTCTAGGGTGCACGCTCGCAACATATCTTCTAGGATTTGAATTGTTCTCTCTGTTTGGCCATAGGTTTAAGGATGATAGGTCGTACTAAGAGTAAATTTTGTTTCCATGGCCTCATGGAAGCTCTTCCAAAAACGTGAGACGAACCTCGGGCCTCTGTCAAACAGGATGCTCACTGGTACTCCATGGAGTCGTGCAATATTGTCTATATACAGTGTAGCCAACTTGTCAAGATTATAGTTCATGCGGACGGGTAGGAAGTGTGCAGATTTTGTAAGTCTATCTACGATTACCCATATTTCGTCCTGACCTTGCCTTGACTTTGGTAACCCTACCACGAATTCCATGGAGATATGCTCCCATTTCCAGTTAGGTATCTCCAAAGGTTGCAGAAATCCTCCGGCTCGCTGGTGCTCTGTTTTGATCTGTTGATAGACTCGACATTTGGAGACAAATTCTGCCACGTCTCTTTTCATTCCATTCCACTAAAAATTCCTCTTAAAATCTTGGTACATTTTTGTACTCCCTGGATGAACTGAGAATTTGGATTTGTGTGCTTCTGTCAGTATTTCTTGGCGAAGGTTATCGTTTTCTGGTACACACAGTCGCCCTTTCATCCAAAGGACTCCCTTGTCGTTGACTCGTAGGTCTTGAGACCTCCCTCTTTTAACTTGCTCCTTAAGTTTTGTTAGCTCGGGGTCTCGGTCCTGATTTAACTTGACGATTTCTTGCAGACATGGCCGGGCAGAGAGTGAAGCTAGGGTGATCTTACCCCCATTTTTCTGACTTAAAGCATCGGACAGTTTGTTTGCTTTACCCTGATGGTAACTTATGGTCAAGTCGTATTCTTTCAGTAGTTTGATCCACTGCCTTTGCCTCATGTTTAGTTCCTTTTGAGTAAACAAATATTTGAGGCTCTGGTGGTCTGTGAAGATTTCACACTTGGAACCATAGAGATAATGCCTCCAAATTTTTAAAGCAAGGATAACTGCTGCTAGCTCAAGATCATGCGTACGTAGGGTAATTCCGCTCATGCTATATCAAGTGCCTTGATGCGTAGGCGATTACTCTTCCTTCTTGCATGAGTACGCATCCCAAACCTTCGTTAGATGCGTCACTGTAGATGGTGAATTCCATATCTTCAGTGGGTAAGATTAGTACTGGCGTGGATGCGAGCTTTCTTTCAATGTCAGAAAACTTTTCTCGCAACCTTCATCCGAGATGAACTTGGAATTCTTCTGAGTGAGTTTAGTCCGTGGTATGACTATTGAAGAAAAAACTTCGACAATCTTCTTGTAATAACCTGCCAGTCCAAGAAAGCTCCTGATGTCCATGGCGTTCTTAGGTTTCGGCCAATCTGCAATTGCCTCCACTTTCTTGAGATCCACTAATACTCCTGATTCAGAGATCACATGTCTTAAAAATGATACACTCCTTAGCCAGAACTCACATTTCTTGAATTTAGCTTAGAGCTCCTTCTCTCTCAGGGTTTGTAGTGCAAGGCGGAGGTGCTCTTCGTGATCTTTCTCATTGAGAGAATAATAAATGAGGATGTCATCAATAAATACCACTATGAACCGGTCCAGGAATAGTTTGAACACTCTGTTCATTAGGTCCATGAAGGCCACATGCGCATTGGTCATCCGAAAAGGCATCACTGTGAACTCATAATGCTCATATCTTGTCCGAAAATCTGTCTTGGGGATATCTTCAGCCCTGACCTTCAATTGGTGGTATCCAGTCCTCATATCCAGTTTAGAAAAGACTGCGGCTCCGATAAGCTGATCAAATAGGTCGTCTATCCTCGGGAGAGGGTACTTGTTCTTGATTGTGATCTTGTTCAGTTATCTATAGTCGATGCACAATCTCATACTCCCATATTTCTTCTTTACAAAGAATAATGGAGCTCTCCATGGGGACACACTTGGTCGAACTTGCTTTTTGTCCAGCAATTATTGGAGTTGCTCCTTTAACTCCTTGAGTTCAGCCGGCGCCATCATGTTAGGTGCCTTAGAAATTGGTACAACACCAGGAACTAGATTAATTTCGAACTCAACCTCGCGGTCCGGGAATTTCCCTGGGAGTTCTTCTGGAAAAATATCCGGGAAATCATGTACTATCGGGATGTCATCTAGCCTCAGTTCGACTTCTTCCTGCACTTCGCCGACCATTGTTAGGTAGATATCTTCTCCGGATTTCATGGTCTTCCATGCTTGGGAAGCAAAAAGGAGTGACTTCCATTCCTTTGATTTACCATGATACACGATCTCAGGTTTCGAGTTTAACTCTTTTCCCTTTACAGTCCACTATTGCATTGTTTTTTGTTAACCAATCTATCCCTAGAATGATGTCGAAGTCGACCATAACTAATTGTATGAAGTCGACAATGAAACTCTGATTATCGATACTGATTTTACAGTCCTCGTGAATATCATGAGTTTTAATGGCCTTACTTGTAGGTGTGACTATTCGAAAAGGCTCAGCTAGTGATTCGGGATTAAGTCCTAATTTCTTAGTAAACCTCTTAGACACAAAAGAGTGTGTAGCACCACAGTCAAACAACAAAAAAACAGGTACTTTTCACAAGCAATAGTGAAAATATTGTTTACTTAAAATAACATTTCAAGAACATGGATAAACATAAACGTTTTCCTTTCATCATAAACATTTTTCTTTTCATCATATACGTATACATTTTCATTTTCGTTGAATTCATATAGTTAATTGTGACTTTCGTATTAACTGAAGGTCGATTGATCCATCTACGTATTACCAAAGTACTGGGCGGCGGAGACATCGACGACACTCCCACCCTTCAACTGAGCCTTGGCCTTACATATCATCGTATCATCATAATCATCGTATTAGTCACAATCACTTCACTTCCTTCAACTTTCCATATTTTCATCACTTATAAAAATTAAAGCATGTATAAATCATTTTTCTTTTAAATCAAGCATGCAACAAATCTTTTAGCATTAACGTTTCATCATAAATTCCTTAAACATTTAAAATGAACATATTAACATATTTTACAGCATTCAGTGCACTGCCAGGACGTTTGCTATTTTTTCAGGTGTAAAATGACTGTTTTACCCCTAGACCTAAACTTTCTCGATTTTGACTTTTTCTTGCTTTCATTGACTCTAGACCATCCCAAATTATTATTTGAGCTTAAATTAAATTTATTATATTTTTATTTAGCTTAAATTCGAGGCTTTCTATTTATTTCATAATTATTAATTCATAGAGAGTTTAATTCCCGAATTAATTCAAACTTTATTATTACATTTCCAAATTTTATACCTATACTTTCATTGCCTAAATTATCCTTGTGAGCCATGAGTCACCCCCGTAGACCCACGGTTAAATCCCAAGCTTTTAAACTCTAAAAATCGAACCCTTAATTGAACCCCTCAAGCCAACTCTCGGTTTCATCGAGCCATGCCCGAGCCACCTTGAGCCAAACTCTGACCAGACCTCCCATGGACCCTACTGAACCCTCTGGAATCAGCCTAACACACACTGCAACTCCCTGCACATTGCAAGAGCCGCGCGACTTAGTTAAAACCCTAGCACTCTACGCAACTCGGCTAGGACTCCTACCCTCGAGCCACCACCGAGTCCTCACCCTTTGGAACCTCTCTAGACCCCCTTTAGACCTAGCCTAGACCCCCTGGCCAAGCTGTAACTGACCCCGCACAGCTGTTGCTCTCGGCTTGCATGGGGAGAGCCCTATCACGCAAGGACTCCTCCCTAGCCGCTGTGCACGAGTCTTAGCGTGACTAGGACTCTTCTTCACACCTCAACACATCCAGCCCGAGCCCTGGTCAAGCCCTGGTTGAGCCGCATGCTATGGTTCCTTCTAGCCGAGACCCTAATGCACCATCATGCGGTTTTTTGTTCATGCTTGGCTCGCCTACGTCCAGCCTTTGTGTAGCCTTGCCTAAGCTCTTAAACCCTTAGAAATTCATTACTTTTTATTCTCCTAGGATGGCAGCCCCTTTATGCAACATATACATGAGTTTTGGGTCATAAAAACATGAGCTCTAGACATGCCAAACGAAATTAATTGCAAGGTAACCATATTTTTCATGCAAACATAATTCAAAGCAATAATATGGTGTGATAGATGAGAAAGAAAGAATTAAGACGTGTCTTTGCGTATTTTACGCACGAAAACGTTTTGGCGATGCGAAGAACGACGACGTAGAAAATCGAATAGCATGTGTGCAAGCTTAGGCCCATTAGCATGGTATAATAGTCCCATTAAGCCCATTGAGTGATATTTAAAATATTTTGTTTAGGAAAGTTCGTGAAAATATTAACCGAGTTCTCAAAAAGTTCATATTTTTGTCGAAAATCGAATACCGTTTAAAAATACGTCTCGGCGTATAAAATCGCCTCAAAACACCCCATTTTCAAAAATACCATTTTAAATTCACCACGCATTAAACAATTAAAAATAATTATTTAATAAAAATATTTTTTTTTCATACATCGGTCTCGTTTCTCGATCGCATCTTAAATAATCTTTAAAAATACAGTTTTAATGCATCCAAGTAGAAAACTACATCCTAACCATATAAACATATCTAACATAATTGATTTATGCAATTAAAATCATTAAATTAGCTATTTTCTATTTTCCATATACGTCATCTTATTTTTGGACCTTACAATTCCTCCCTTCCTTAAATAAAGTTTCGTCCTCGAAATTAGAACTTACCGAATAACTCCGGGTAGCGACTCCTCATGTCCCTCTCGGTCTCCCAAGTAGCTTCATCTTCCGAGTGAATTAGCCAGTGGACATTGATAATTGGTATGACTTTGTTTCGGAGTCTTCTTTCTTGTCTACCCAAGATTTGTATGGGTATTTCCTCATAAGTCATGTTTGGAGTCAATTGCAGAGGTTCGTGATTTAGTACATAAGAAGGGTTCGACATGTACTTTCGCAGCATCGAGATATGGAACACATTGTATACTCCGGATAGCATCGGTGGTAACGCCACCCTATAGGCTAGTGTTCCGATCCTCTCCAAATTCTCAAATGGCCCTATGAATCTTGGGCTAAGTTTTCCTTTCTTGCCAAATCTCATAAAACCTCTAATAGGTGCTATTTTCACAAATACGTGGTCGCATACTGCAAACTCTAGCCTTCTTCGTCGCTTGTCGGCATAGTTTTTATGTCTGCTTTGTGAAGTCTTCATCCTCTCCCGTATCTTGACTACTAGCTCCGTTGTTTTCTTGATCAAGTCCGGACCAAATTCTCCTCTTTCACCAACCTCGTCCCAATGTATGGGTGATCTACACTTCCTCCCATATAGTGCCTCGTAAAGAGCCATTCCTATTGATGATTGATAGATATTATTGTAGGTATACTCCACTAGTGGTAACTTAGGCTCCCAACTTCCTTAAAAATCAATCACATGAGCTCGAAGTATATACTCCAAAATTTGAATCACTCTTTCATATTGACCATCGATTTGAGGATGAAATGTTGTACTGAATAATAATTTAGTCCCCATCGCTGCATGCAAACTCTTCCAGAAAGATGATGTAAATCTTGGATCTCTGTCTGTCAGAAACGATATACACTGTAATCCCATGCAGTCGAACTATCTCTCGAATATACAAATCGGCATACTCTGTCACGGTGAATGTCGTCTTGATAGGTAGAAAATGCGATGACTTCGTAAGACGATCGACTATCACTCATATTGCATTATACCCCTTGATAGTCCTCGGCAATCCCACTACAAAATCTATGGTAATATTTTCTCATTTCCACTCGAGAATAGGAAGTGGCTTAAGCTTCCCCGCTGGCCTCTGATGCTCGACTTTAAATTGTTGATATGTCAAACACTCGGACACAAAACGCAGGATGTCTCGTTTCATAAGCGGCCACCAATATAATAATTGCAGATCTTTGTACAACTTCGTGCTTCCAGGATGAACGGAATATGGCGTGTCCTGAGCTTCCTTCATAATGAGCTCTCTCAAAGAATCGCAAATAGGAACCCAAAGTCGATCTCAATATCAAACTATACCATCCATCTCAGAATACAGCTTCCGACCCTTAACTTCATCTCTCACTCTCCACTTGTGCAATTGCTCATCAGAAGACTGTCCCTCACGGATTCCATCTCTCAAAGTCTATCGTACTGTCATGGTGGCAAGATTAGGAGCCTCGCCCCTAGCATATACCGTAAGCTCAAACCGCTGAATCTCAGACTGAATTGGTCTTTGAAGTGATAATTGAGTAATAACTGCTGTCTTTCGACTCAATGTGTCCGCCACTACATTAGCTTTTCCCGAATGGTAGCTAATATCACAGTTGTAGTCTTTCATCAATTCAAGCCATCTTTGCTGTCTCATATTCAACTCTTTTTGAGTGAAGAAGTATTTCAAATTTTTATTGTCGGTGAAAATCTTGCACTTCTCCCCATATAAGTAATGTCTCCAAATCATCAATTCAAATACTACCACTGCAAGCTCAAACCAAGTTTCAAGGCGTCAATATAAAGAATATATTCTCCTTGCCCCGATGGCATCGTTAACACTGGCGTTGAAATCAGAGCTTGCTTCAACTTGTCAAAACTCTCTTGGCACTCGGATCCCCATATGAACTTTGCATTCTTCTTTGTCAAGGCGGTCACGGGTACCGCAATAGATGAGAATCCTTAAATAAACTTTCGATAATAGGCCGCTAACCTCAAGAAACGTCGGATCTCGATTACGCTCTTCGATACTGACCATTCTTTCACTGCCTCCACTTTACTCGGATCAACTTCAACTCCATCCCTAGAAATGATGTGTTCTAAGAACGCCACTCTCTCAAGTCAAAACTTGCACTTGCTGAACTTAGCAAACAACTTTCTATCTAGCAACAATTGCAGAGCCGCTCTCAAGTGCTGACTATGCTCTTCCCTAATCTTTGAATAAATCAAGATGTCGTCGATGAAGATTATAACAAATTGATCCAGATACGGCTGAAATACGCGATTTATGAGATCCGTGAAGATCGTTGGCGCATTGGTCAACCCAAATGGCATGACCATAAACTCTTAGTTCCCACATCGAGTCCTAAAAGCCGTCTTATGAAACTCCGACTCTTTCACTTTCAACTGATGGTATCCCAAACGAAGATCTATCTTTGAGAATATCGATGCTCCTGCCAATTGATCAAATAAGTCTTCAATCCTCGGTAAGGGATACTTACTCTTGATGGTGACTCTGGTTCAGCTCTCGGTATCAATGCAGAGTCGCATACTACCATCTTTCTTTTTCATGAACAAAATCAGTGCGTCCCATGGAGAACAACTAGGGCGAATAAAACCCTTGTCCAGCAATTCTTGAATTTGATCTTTTAGTTCTTTCATTTCAACTGGTGCTAGACGATAAGGCACTTTATAAATTGGTACAGTGTCCGGCATCAACTCAATAGCAAATTCCACCTCTCGATCCTGTGGAATACCAGAGACGTCCTCAGGAAAGACACTAGGAAAGTCTCTGACGATTTCAACATCCTCTTGCTTCTGACTGACAGGGGCATGTGCTGCAGTAACGCATGCTAGAAAAGCTTGGCATCCTCATCTCATAAGCTTCCTCGCGAACATACAAGAGATAATGTGCGGCATTTGTTTGTTTCTTGCTTCCTCAAATACAAAAGACTTCATGCTGGGTGGTCGAATAGACACTGACCTCTGCCAAAAATATATCGAAGCTCCATTCATTGATAGCCAATCCATGCCAAATATGATGTCAAATTCAGGCATAGAGAGTATGATAAGGTCCGCCCGAACCACATCTTTTTGCAATCGAAGCTCCAGATTCTTCACAATGCTAGCAGTGACCATTTGATCACCGGAAAGAATAGAAACTTTGAAACTCAATCCTATATCCTC
This sequence comes from Primulina huaijiensis, assembly GCF_012295235.1. Taxonomy (NCBI): domain Eukaryota; kingdom Viridiplantae; phylum Streptophyta; class Magnoliopsida; order Lamiales; family Gesneriaceae; genus Primulina; species Primulina huaijiensis. The sequence continues at coordinate 8,728,168 of NC_133317.1, read as the reverse complement.
ATGTATAATATTTTGTCACTTGACGAAAGTCTCAGATATGAAAGAGAGTGTAGCTCCCACTTTGGGCATGATTGTATATTTTCGAAACTTAAGTGACTAAATTGCAATTAATCAAAACTTAAGGGACTAAATTGGAATTAACCAAAACTTATGGGGCTAAACTGTAATTTCTGAAAAGGTTAAGGACCAAAATGAAAATTTTCAAAAAAAATAATGACCAAAAACGCAACTTCCAAAAATTTAAGGGGCCAGAATAGCAATTTTTGAAAATCTTTGGGACTAAAATATATATTTCGAAGAATTGAAGGGTTAAAATGCAATTTTCAAGAAATACTAGGGTCCAAGCGAGTAATCTTCAAAAAACTTTGGGAAAATAATGATAAAAATTCCTTAAGCTTCAATATGAATAGATTTAAAGGCGTTTTTGTCACAGGGAGGATATTCATTCTAAGTGTAGCTACCTATGCATTGCTGGGGAGTTTGCAATTTGGCCTTTAAAGATTTCGAATTCTTTACAATTTGGCATTGCAATTCTCGAATATTGCACTTTCGTCCCCAAAAGATTTCAAATTCAGTCCAAATAATTCTTTAAAATTTTCGAAATTTACGAAATTGATCCCCAAAAATTCAAAAACTTGACAACAACCCTAAAATTTCGGTTTTTGAAGTCAAGTCCTTAAAATTCCTAACTCAACAACCAACATAAAAATTCATGCATTCGAGATAGTAAATAAATGAAACTTTTAAACGTAAAGGTTACCGGTGATCAACGTAGAGTCTGGCTCGACTTCTGTCTCCTCTGCATGCATCACGTAGGCCCTGTCAGTAGTGGGGTCCTGATTCCTCGGGTAGTCAAGCACTTGAAAGTCCTCCACATACACTTGCCATAGTGTAGTTTGTTGCACTGTTTGCACGGCGGTCCTCTCTCCGTCTTAGGAGCCCCTGGTGCCTAGGGTGGCCGCTGCTATCCAGGCCTCTTGAACATACACTAGGGCGTCTGCTACCCCTTCTTCCTCGGTGGCCCTGAATAATGCTTCTTCTGCGGCTGTGTGCTAGCCTGAGTCTGATGCCTCTTCCTCTGCATCTCAAAATCGATGTCCCTCAGTGCCTGCTCTTCCTGAAAAGCACACGCGGTGGCCTTGTCATAGTTCGCTGATCTCATCAACATAACATCCCGACGCAAGGTAGGTCTCAGGCCATCCATGAAATGCCTCAGCTTCTGAGCGACATCTCTAGCGATAAGGGGCACAAAGTGGCAGCCCCTGTCAAACTTCTGAATAAACTCTGCCATAATAAAGTCCCTATGGCGGAGACTCGTGAACTCACACGACAGCCCGTTATACAAACACAAGGAAAGACGTGAGTATGAGTCAAAAGAAAGCATATTTCATGACAAACCTTTGCACAAGTGATGCTATATAATAAACCAACGAATTCTTCATGCAAATACATATACATCAGCACATATATATGGTGTAAATGATGAGAAAAGAGATACATGGAGTGCTTTAACGTTTTTGTGATAAAAACTCGAAGATACGCGCGTAGGAGTTGCACCGAAGAGGTGGGGAAGAAGTTTTCTTTAAAACCTAAGGAGAATTCGAGAATGGCTGCTGATTTTTCTTTGAAATGAGGCTGCTGAATGAAGAAGGGGGCAGCCGTGTATAAGGGATTTGGTTTAGTAAGGTTTAAGTAGGAAATTAACACACTAATGGCCCTAATTAAAATTAAATAGTTTTTGGGCCCATTAAGTAATAAAATGTACCCATCAAGCCCAAACACATTCTCAAAAAATATTTCGTTTTGGTACATTTTTTTGAAAATATTGTCCAAACCCTCAAAAATTTCTCTGAATCGATAAATCTGCATACTGGTTTAAAATACGGCACGGCGAGTAAAAATACCCAACTAAAGCCCATTTTTGAACTTCCCTCTTAAATACACCTTATATTAAATAATTAAAAACAATTATTCAATAAAAATATTTTTTTCGATTATCTCCGGTCTCCGTTACTCATTCAAACGTGAAATGCGACTTAAAACTCTAATACATGAAACTTTATGATAACATGAAATAAACATCTATCCATGCCATACTCATGCAACAAAATGCATAAAAATTATTAAACACATATTTTAAATAAAACCCTAGATTGCATGCAGTCGGTTTACGTAGTTCGAATTTTCTAAACCTTATAAAATACATCCTTGAATTTCAAAATCTAGGGATCATATTATCCATTGCTTGATCTTTATCCATGTATATCAGTATCATCTCAAATATTAGATTTTCATCTATTAAGAATCTTTCCAACTTTGAATTTATATCTCCAACTTTACCAACTTATATCCAATTTTCTTATTTAATTTCTTGGATTGTAATAGACTTATTTATTATCCCAAGTTCAAAATATATGCACAATATTATCTTAAATCTCGAGCTCCAAAAATATTGTACACGGTATAATTATCCACGTAACTTTAGATAAACTTTCAAATATTACATCTTAAATAAAATAATGAAATAGATACCCAAAGATTGCATAATCCTGATACAATTGAATTACAAAAAATATATTATCACGATCGGGACCATAACATTACATATTCGACCATCATAGAAGACTTAATTGGGCTGTGTTTCTATACATAAGGTGGATCATAGCAATTTATTTAATACTTTGGAAACTCATAATGAATTAGATCACCTTATTAAGTTCTTTATTAGATAGCTTATCAATGTACAAATAATTAAATTATGCGAGCCCACGAAATAACTCCAACACCTCTTTCCCCCTTCATTTTGATCTTGTAAACAACATCCATGAACAGTGTTTAAATCAAGTATAGCAAAGAAGTAAACCATTCGAATCGAGCAGAATATAAAAACGAATCTAAAATTTGAATCCGAGAGAGAACCCAATATAAGTATATATTTTACTCCATACCATCAAGTGAAGGGACACATGACTTTGTTGAAGATGGTTGTGCTCTCGTTTTCAACAACATTGCTGGTTTGTGCTTCCAAATCCGCCATCGCCATCTTCGACGCTTCTGACTTTCAAATGAATGGAATGTGCATATCAAATAGACTTCATATATTCCTATATCACTTGAAAATTTGACAGATTGTGTTGTATTTGGTAAAGAAATGATTATGAATATCAAAGGGTATGAAAATCAAATCAAGATTGCATATGATAAATCTGCATGGGAAAGAAAATAATTCAAATCTGTTTAAATGTCTACTTCTTTTTAGTTATGTGTTAGTCTTTAAACCATGTATTTTTAATCAATATAATTTTAGTCCTTTTCATCCAAATTATGTAACTAATTGACGAATATCATTGCTAAAATTTATAATTAACTCAAGTGTAAATCTCGATAAATTTTTCATATATTTATAAAAGTTTAACAATAAGAATAACTAAAATTGATTAACCAACATAATTACATGAATATTTTTTTTATTTAAAGAAACATACAAAACTAAAAATGTCACACATTAATACTTGTAAGACTAAAATTGACATTTTGCTATATATATGTGTCATAATGATTATATAACATAAAGTTCATTGGTAGTATTAAGGTCTCAAAATATATTTAAAAAAATCACATATTCTGTGATAAAAAGTCACAAGCATATATAACGTAAAAGAGAATATGATGCAAAAANAAAAAAAAAAAAAAAAAAAAAAAAAAAAAAAAAAAAAAAAATAGAAGGTAAATTAAGAACAAATGTTCATCTAAAAGTAAAAACCACAAAAAATGGGGAAAATTGAAGTCAACAAAATCATTTAAATACTAAACGTGTATATATTAGTTATTCAAATGGAATGATATGATTATTTTAAAAAAAAAACTGAAATGAAATGAAGTTGGATCGAACATTTGTCGTTTTACCACAAATTATAGCTGGTGATAATTGTACAACTCAAGACTTTTAAACTGTGTAACAACACATCTGATAGTGATATCAACATGAAAAATTATTGCACCCCGACAAAAGATACAAATGAATTATTTGAATGGAAGAAAATATAAGACACATAATATCATTTTGACAAGTTTTGTCCTATTATGATAAATTCTAAAAATAAAAATATTCACATTTTAATAATTTCAAAGTAATTCACAAAAAAAAATCTAATTATCTTCCAATTAATAATAAGCTTTGCGTAATTAAAAAAAACAATAATATTTTTTTGTAAAAAAACTATAAGCTATCTTCTTAAATTCTTTAATTCAATTAAAAATCATCAATTAGGATTTTTATGAAACAAATTAAATCATCATTAATATGATTGTGATTATTTGAAATACATATATCACGTTTAACTTATGTTATACATGTATTATTTGAAAATAACTAAGCCATTCTCACAGTATCAAAAACTCGAAAATATAGTCATCCAAATTCTTACGACAGTGTACCTTTTATTATATTTTCTTCCACCAAACTAGTGATTTTTTTCTTCCGAAAATTCGAAGAAGTGTGAACTTCGAATTTTATGATATTATATGTTTTGTATCTCGAAAGATCCTCACGAACCATTTACACCCGAGTGAGCTGAATTTTAAAATAGCGCTACCTTGCACATCAGATAGTTTTCGTCTTCTATTATTTGGTGTTACTAACGTTTTGTTCGTGACGTAGTTGAAGATCCACTACCTTTATCTAAGAGTTCACAAGAACAACGTATGCTAATCCGGATCCGACATTCTGCAAATCCCTAAATTTTTCTAGTCTAGGTAATTATTTTATTTGGCTACATTAACAATATATTTATAATTATATATATACTATTATATTTGTTGTCCCTTCTAAAAGTGCAAAGACGTCAAATTAAATAATTTTTTGAGTTACAAAAACAAAAATCTTAAATTGTGCATCTTTATTTTTAATTAATAATAATTCATAATTAATAATCATAATCATATTTATAATTGTTGGATTCAGAATTTCGGAGTTCGACAAATTAAGCAATTGAAGATTGCAGAACTGATCGGCTCAACTGAACTTATTCGAACTGAAATTACCTGAACTGAAGTTGCCCGAACCAATAATTAATGTGCAAAATAATCGAAGGCAATCGAACTGATAAAAGCTAACTGAATATGTTAAGATAACTGAACTATCAGTTAAAAAAGTTCAGTTATACATTCAGCTAAATTACTCGGCTATATTATTGTCAGAAGAATGTTGACATGATCAGAAAGTATAAATCAACAGATATAATTAATTCAAATGCATTCAATATTACCGTTGGAAGCAAAGCCTATGAATAGCCGAGAAGTTCAGCTGAGAAGAAGATTTTGGGTGGACATTTATCATGAGTAAAATCTTTGAACTCAAGCTTTCAAAATCAGTTACAAAAAAGCTCACGCTTATCGGATATATTCATAGCTTTCATGCTATCTATTGAGAAAAAGCACTAGCACATCTTTGTTGTATTCGATCTTTTAAGATCAGTTGTACTAAGAAATCCTATCAGTTGTGTACTAATAAAGTTGTAAAACTACTAAGAGTTTCAGTTTGGCAGTGTTTAAGACCAAAATGAAGTGGGTTATTACAATTTCTGTAATTAATCAAAGTCTTTTAGTAAATTTCTATTCTTGTGATATAAGGGGTGACGTAGGAGCATTTAAAGTCTCCAAACATCTGTAAAATCTCTGTGTTCTTATTTAAATTATTTTTAAGTATTTAGCTATATTAGTTAACTAATTGACATTGACAACAAGATTTTGAATGTAGTTTATCACTAAACTAATTCATTCCATCGAAAAAGGTTTGAAAATCTTAAAGTGTTTATTCAACCCCCCGTCTAAATACTTTCACCCATATATTCGATCCTAACAAGTGGTATCAGAGCAGTTTTCAATCTTGTTTCCGAATACCTTCTATCTATACATTTGTTCACCATGTCGTCTTTCAACAAAATCCACATGTTCTCAAGAGAAGAATTTTATGACTGGAAGATCAGAATGCAGGCTCACTTAGCTGAACAAGATGATGATATGTGGTACGTCATAACTGACGGACCAATGAAAATATTGAAAGAAAATACAGCTATCGCCATAACTGAAGGAGCACCCCATCGCATCGAGAAACCAAGAGAAGAATGGAAAGCTAAAGAAAAGAGGAAAGCCAACTTGGACAATGTAGCAAAAGACATTCTGTATAAGACACTGGACAAGATTACTTTCAGTAAGATCAAAATGTGCATAATAGCAAAAGAAATTTGGGAAAAATTGATTCAGTTATGCGAAGAAAATGAGCAAACAAAAGAGAACGAACTCTCAGTCACTGTCCAAAAATTTGATAACATCAAGATGAAGACTGGAGAGTCAATGATTTAATATCATGAACGAGCAAGCAGAATTATCAACAAACTGAATGCACTCGAGAAAGTGTATTCAAATAAAGAAGTTGCGTTGAAAGTTGTTCGAGGTCTTCCCAAAGAATGGGATGTTAAGACGATGGCTATGAAAGAATCGAAAGACCTGAACAAAGTAGAACTACACGACTTTTTTGCAAATCTCAAAGCCTATGAATTCGAACTGCAGACGAGAGAAGGATAACCTTCAACGCCACCAGTTACAGCTGCTCTCAGTGCCTTAAAACTGGAACCAACTGGTTCAACTGAAAAGAACGTGGAACAGCTGAGTAATGATGCCATGTCATTATTCGTAAAAAAAATTTAGAAGATTCATGAGAAGAAATCAAGGTTCCTTTCAAAGACAGTATCAAAAGAACACATCTAAGGAAGAACCAAACTCTTGCTACAACTGTGGCATGACAGGACATTTCATCACTGAATGTCTTAAGCCAAAGAAGGACAGTCGACATTCAACTGAAAAAAGAAAGAAGTCAGTTGAGCACCGAAGAAGATATAAGAATGATAAAAGATCATTAAAAATGAAACATGAAGTTTTGCTGGCCGAAGAGAATAAGTCAAAGTGGGCAGAGACTGATAGCCGAATAATTAGACTCTGAGAGCTCGAGTAGCTCAAGCGATGAAGATGAAGTAAAGCGCTTAATGACTAATGATGCAGAACTGAAATCAAGCAGTGAACATGTATCTGATTTCAGTTCAACTTATTTTTCAAGAGAAGAACTCATCTCCACACTGCATGACATGGTTAATGAGTATCATAAGCTTGTTCTTTCATTTGAAAAAGCCAAAGCTAAGCAAACTGATCCCAAAGACACAAAGCTAAAACTGACGAATCAGTTGACTTGTTGAGTCTAAGAAGGGAGATTGCTAAGCAAAAAGCTGAAATGATTGAGAATCAGTCTTTAATTCAGCAGTTAAAACTTGAAAATTCAAAACAAACTGATCTGATTAAAGCTTGGAACAAGTCTTCAATCACGCTGACTGAGATGCAAGATTTACAAAAATCAGTTACTGATAAAAACTGTTTTGGGCTTTAATAGCCATGATGAATCCTCTGCAAATGATACTATGCCAAAGTTGAATGAGTGCAAAGGGAAATATATTAACTTTGTAAAGTCAACTATGGTACATGAATTCTCAGAATCAAGTAAACTTGCTGTGCAACCGAAAGAAAACAAGAACAAGGCCAGAAAGTATGGAATTAGATATAGCCCTAAGAGTTCAACTGATTTGAGAAGATGGTCACCTAAACGGTTCAGCTACAAAAATCAGAACTCTAAGAATGACTACTTCAATTACTATAATTGTAAGCCAGTTCAGAAGAGATATTGGATGAACAATCAGTTTAAAAACGTTAAAAGTCATATTGTTTCATCTGCACACTACACATCCAACACACACGAGCCGAGAAAAATCATTTGGAACACAACAATTGGAAAGTCAGTCAGACTGATCCAAGTCTGGGTTCCAAAAGGGCTAATAAGTTTAGGACCCAAATAGATGTGCGTACCAAAATTATTCATTGTGTGTGATTGCAAGTAACAGGTACACACAAAAAAGAATCAGTATGGTATTTGGACAGTGGATGCTTGCGACATATGACAGGGGATGCTAATTTGCTATCCCAACTGATCAAGTACTCTGATCCAAACATCAATTTTGGAGACAACTCAACAGGTGGAACTGTGGGTAAGGGTAAGTTTATCCATGATAATATTATTATCAATGATGTCTTACTCGTTAATAATCTGAAGTATAACTTGATTAGCATTAGTCAGTTATGCGATAACAACTTTTCAGTTAAGTTCAACAAACACACCTGTACAATTAAAAACTCAACTGATGACATCATCATAACTGAAAATCGTTGTGGTAATACCTACAAAGTAAGTTGGACTAATCAACCTAATGCACCAGTTTGTTTTGTAGCTTCTAAATCTTCTAAAAACTGATTGTGGCATAAAAGGTTGAACCACTTAAATTTGAAATCCATCGCTCATCTGAGTAATCATGATCTTGTAACTGGTCTGCCTAAAATTGAATTTTCAAAAGATAAAATTTGTTCGGCATATCAGTTTGGTAAACAAGTAAGATCTTCGTTTAAAAACAAGGGTAGTAAATCTTCCTCCAGATGCTTAGAATTATTACATATGGATCTTTTTGGTCCTATGCCAGTTATGAGTTTAGGGAGAATGAAATACACCTTGGTAGTTGTTGATGATTTTTCAAGATTTAATTGGGTTATTTTTCTCAAATCAAAAGACCAAACTGTTGCACAACTGATTAAGCTTTTCAAAATATTATTAAATGAAAAATCAGTTGGAATTGACAGAATAAGGTCTGATCGAGGGACTGAATTTATCAATCAAAATCTTTCTCAATTTTTAGAAAATACTGGAATCAAGCATGAGTTCTTAGCAGCTAGAACACCGCAGCAAAACGAAGTAGCTGAAAGAAGAAATCTAACTCTTAAAGAAACAGCTAGAACAATGCTTGCTGATTCCGGTATATCTCAAAGATTTTGGACAGAAGCAGTAAACACTGCATGTTATATTTAAAACAGATCAATGATTAATAAAAATCATTTGAAAACACCGCATGAGATCTATCATGGACAGAAAAGTGTAGTGTCCTACTTCAAAATATTTGGCTGCAAATGTTTTATTCATAATAATGGCAAAAATCATTTGCAAACAATTGATGCTAAGTCTGCTGAAGGAATATTTCTGGGTTATTCATCAGTTAGTAAAGCTTATAGAGTATTTAATAAGTGTACTTTAAATGTAGAAGAATCAATTCATGTTGTATTTGATGAATCTGCACTAACTGATAAGCCAACTGATCCAGTTGAGCTAACTGACCGCTTTATAGATATCAGTTGGGAGGATGATAGTGAAGAAGAGGTTCACATCAATCGAAACATCCTTCAAATACATGAATAAGAAATAGTGGATCAAATAGTTGAACATGAAGCTATTCCTAATAATTAGTTGGTGGAACAATACGATGATATTCAAATACAAACTGAAGTTGTTGCAACTAAAACTAAAACAAATGTTCAGTTACAAAATGAAACAGTTGCTGAAATTGATCCAACTATTCCCAACTACAGATGGAACAAATCACATCCACAAGAATTGGTGATAGATAATCCATCTGATCCGTAAGAACTAGAAATCAAATGTTCAATTCATTTGTTCATTCGGCATTTGTTTCTCAAATTGAACCAAAGAAAACCGATGAAGCTCTGAATGATCCTAACTGGATAAATGCCATGCAAGAAGAGCAAAATCAATTTACCCATAACAATGTCTGGACTTTAGTTCCAAGACCACTTTCAAAATCCATTATAGGTACAAAATGGGTTTACATAAACAAACTGAACGAAGATGGTTCAGTTGTGCGCAACAAAGGAAGGTTGGTGGTACAATGATATAGGCAAGAAGAAGGAATAGATTATGATGAGACATATGCATCAGTTGCACGACTGGAAGCAATAAGAATATTCCTCGCCTATGCTCGTTCAAATACTTCAGAGTATATCAAATAGATGTCAAAAGTGCATTCCTAAATGGTCAGTTACAGGAAGAAGTCTATGTCGAACAACCACCAGATTTTGTAAATCACTCTTTTCCTGATCATGTTTATGATTTGAACAAAACATTGTATGGTCTAAAACAAGCTCCCAGAGCTTGATAAGAGACATTATCTGTAAGGCCCGAGATTTTATCATTTTAATCCGAGATTATTTAATTTATGAATTTTGGAATGTTGAGTCATATTCCATGGTTTTACAATTCCATAGGATTGAAATCGAATTAAAAGATTGAGCGGGGGCCGTTTTGCCAATAGTGAAAAGTTGAGGGACTAAAGTGCAAATATTGGAAGTTGAGTGGGACACATGTCTTGCCATGCACTTCAACGTGTAAACCATCTATCCAAATTCAGATTTCCAGTAACGAGTTGAGAGAACCATAGCCTAAACCCTCAAGCTTCTTCATGTGTTAGAAATTTGATTTTTCAAGTACCGGCGATCTAATTTTTTATCCGAGCACAGTTCTGAGATCCTCTCGTCAAGAGCTACACAAGGACGTAAGTTTTATTATGTTCTGTTATCATTTGAAATTATGATATTGGGGGAATTATTATTTGATCATTATATGGTGTTCTGGATATGTTAGATATCGTAGAATCGAAGTCCGATCGAAGAACAAGTTGAATTTGGAATTGTTATGATTTTTCAGATTATATTGAGTGAAATTGAATAGATTTGGATTATGGATTGATTACAGATGGTATTGGATATGGGTTATGAATTGTAATTGATATCTGTTGATATTGTATTGACGGGTATACGAGATAGTGCCGTTATACCGTTGATTTGAATTAAATTCAGAGTAATCAGATTCAATATTGAATTGGGAATGGAATAGTGATATTTTTATTCTCGATATGTCATTTCAGATTTACAGAGACAGTCTTGAGTTCAGAACTTATATTGCTTCAGACCGAGACTACGAACGAAAGGTATAAGTCAATGTGGTATTGGGAGATCGACTTGAGTAGGACATACTTGAGTTTCCCTAAATCACATACTGATTGTTATTAGATGCCTTGATTTGAATTGATATGCTTGTTTCTATTGATTTATAGGAAGCATGTTATAGGCGAGTATTAGACGAGTAATCTTGTAACAGAAGTGCCGGATAATGATGGAATCGTCATTGGCACATTGCACTCTGTTACAGGATAGTGTATTAGCGAAAGTGCTAAGGTCTGTGACGGATAGGTCAAGACACTGGATGTTTGGTTATATCGATGTTGATTAGAATTGGAGTTTCTTCTATCACGGATATTCGATATGGAATGCCATCATCTGGAAATCGGGATCCCTAGACTAGGATTGAGTCTAGTCTGAGACGTGGAGTCACGAGTTTATTTACAGTTTTATATGGATTCATGTTTCAGATTTGACATTTATTTCTGATATTTACTGCATGATTTTATATTGATTATATTATCGCATGTTCGTTGATTTATACTGGGATTATATTCTCACCGGAGTTATCCGGCTGTTGTCTTGTTTGTATATGTACATGACAACAGGTGGGGCAGGATCAGGGTCCAGGAAATGAGGAGAGATCGTGATTAGAGTGGAGACTTCGGACTTTGATGTATATAGGGTTTTGACACTTGACATTAGTAGTTGAACCTTAGTTTGAGATGTTTGTATGTTGTATCAGATTTATACTCTCATACTGATATGTATAGGAGTTTGATTCCATTACGTTCCATAATTAAAGAAAAAAAAATTTATGACCCTAATTACTGGATTAGTAAATTGATCCTAATGATGATTAAGAATTGATTAGCATCCGGGTCCCCACAACAGGTGGTATCAGAGCAGTAGGTTCCTGAGATTGAACTAGATCAGAGCAGTAGGTCTAGAACTGCAGGTTCCTGGAGACGGAGATAGAAGCTAGTGAGCGGGGTAGATTCTGCTTTTGATTGCTAGCATGATTACTGCTTTTATTATTACATGTTTACCTGATTATCTGATTTGATTGGTAAACTGTTTTAATTGAGAATGAATCAGAACCGATTCTTGATCAGCAGTAAGATGATCGGAGGGGGGATTGAATTGAAACAGATTTGTTGTATTGGTTACTAATCCTTTTGCTAATAAGATATGCCTCCCTGAAGAGTACCAGAACAGGGCAGTACTTCGGCTAATCCGATGGATGTGACAGCAACACCGATGGAAACGCTACTGAAGAGATTTCAGTTGTTCAAACCACCAACCCTGAAAGGAACAGAGACTTCTGTTGACTGTGAGTGTTGGTTAGATGACATTGAGATGCTGTTTGATTCGTTGGATTACACTGATGAGTGGAGAGTTAAACTGATTGGGCACCAGCTGGATGATGTTGCAAAGAACTGGTGGATCACGACAAAGAGAGCGTTGGAGCATCGAGGTACGAATATCACTTAGAATGTTTATAAGACTGAGTTCTATCAGAGATTTTTCCCAGTGTCGTACAGGAAAGACAAGGGGGCAGAGTTTGCAAATCTGAGACAAGGTCAGCTGAACATTGAAGAGTATGTGGCCAAGTTCTCTACTTTACTGCGTTTTGCTCCACATGTTGCTGAGAATGACGAAGCTGTTGCTGATCAGTTCATTAATGGCCTGAATCCTGAGATTTTTACATTGGTGAACACAGGGCGACCGAACAACTTTGCTGATGCCCTGAACAGAGCAAAGGGAACTGAAGCTGGTCTTATTAGACAGAAAAGAGCTTCGTATGTTCCTTCAGCACCGAGACCACAGCAACCTCCTCCCAGATTTGAGAGTGGTAGCAGCAGTAGTGGAAAGAAAGATTTTCTGAAAGCCCGAGGAAAACAGTTTAAGAAGTCGGGCAGCAGTTCTTCTAGCTCCAGTGGTTCCAGACAGAGCCAGAGTTATACCGGAGTTTACTGCAGAACTTGTGGAGGGAGACATCCCACTGAGCAATGCCAAGGAGTGATTGGTAGTTGCCGCATCTGCAGACAGCAGGGACACTTTGCCAGAGTTTGTCCACAGAGAGGTTCCCAAGGATCCCAGGGAGCAGAATCAGTTGGATCAGTGGCTCAGACTGATAGACGATCATCAGTTGTACATTCTTTCCAGCCACCACCATCCACCCAGTCACAGCAGAGGCCAGGAGGAAGCTAGACAGTTAGCCAGCCTCCTAGACAGCAGGCCAGAGTATTTGCTTTGACAGAGGAGCATGCTCAGGAAGCACCAGACGATGTTGTTGCAGGTAACTGTTTTATTTCTGGTTATCCTGCTTATGTATTGATAGATACTGGTGCATCTCATACATTCATATCTGAGCGATTTTCATTGATGCATTCCTTGCCTGTTGAGTTATTATCTATTGTAGTATCAGTCTCTTCACCTTTAGGGAGAGGTCTTATATCAGTGACATCTGTTAGATCTTGTATACTGCGGTATGATGAGCATGAGATTGAGTTAGATTGCATTGTACTTAGGTTGTCTGATTTTGACTGCATTATCGGTATTGATATGCTAACCAAGTACAGAGCTATCGTAGATTGTTTCCATAAGATTGTGAGATTCACACTTGACATGGCTGATGAGTGGAAATTCTACGGTAAGGGTTCTAGAGCTAGAATTCCTTTGATATCTGCATTATCTATGACTCGATTGTTACAGAAAGGAGCAGAGGGATTCCTTGTCTATTCAGTTGACGTACTGAAATCGAGCTCATCATTGGCTGACTTGCCAGTGGTGTGTGAGTTTGCTGACGTCTTTCCAGATTAGATTCCGGGATTGCCTCCGATTCGAGAGATAGATTTCAGCATTGAATTGGTACCAAGTACAATTCCGATTTCTAGAGCTCCGTACAGAATGGCACCTATTGAATTGAAAGAGTTGAAGGAGCAGTTAGAAGATTTACTGGCCAAGGGATACATTAGACCGAGTGTTTCTCATTGGGGTGCTCCAGTGTTATTTGTGAGGAAGAAGGATGGGTCAATGAGACTTTGCATTGACTATCGGCAACTGAACAAGGCTACGGTAAAGAATAAATATCCTTTGCCTCGTATCGATGATTTATTTGATCAGTTGCAGGGTTCTTCTGTTTATTCCAAGATCGATCTGAGATCTGGATACCATCAGTTGAGAGTCAGAGACTCTGATATCTTGAAGACAGCATTCAAAACCAGGTATGGACATTATGAGTTTATTGTCATGCCGTTTGGTTTGACGAATGCTCCAGCTGTTTTTATGGGTCTGATGAACCGTGTGTTTCAGAAGTATCTCGATGATTTCGTGCTTATTGTTATCGATGATATTTTGATTTATTCGAAGAATATGATTGATCATGCTGAGCATCTGAGAATTTTGTTGAGAACATTGAGAACTGAGAAATTGTATGCAAAACTGTCGAAATGTGAATTCTGGTTGAGACAGGTTGTATTTCTGGGTCACATCATATCCGGAGATGGTATTTCTGTTGATCCTAGTAAGGTTGAGGCCGTGATTTCTTGGCCGAGACCGACATCAATACCAGATATTCGTAGTTTTATGGGTTTGGCAGGGTATTATCGACGATTCATTAAAGATTTCTCCAGAATTGCTAAATCGATTACGCAATTGACTCAGAAGAACTCTCCATTTGTATGGTCTGAAGACTGTGAGTCCAGTTTTCTTGAGTTGAAGAAAAGACTGACCAGTGCTCCGATCTTGACTATTCCATCAGGTACTGGTGATTTTGTCGTTTATTGTGATGCTTCTCACAGAGGATTGGGATGTGTTCTGATGCACCGGGGATATGTCATTGCCTATGCTTCGAGACAGTTGAAGCCACATGAAACTCGCTATCCAATTCATGATCTTGAATTGGCAGCTATTGTATTTGCACTGAAGATATGGCGACAATACCTATACGGTGAGAAGTTTGAGATTTATTCTGATCACAAAAGTTTGAAATATCTATTTTCGCAGTCAGAACTGAATATGAGACAGAGAAGATGGCTTGATTTGCTGAAAGACTTTGATTGTGAAATCAAATATTATCCGGGAAAGTCCAATGCAGCGGCTGATGCCCTAAGTCGAAAGGTATGTTCTTTATCCTTATCGACGATTGGTGTTTCGAATTTGATAGAAAATTGCTGTTTGTCTGGATTGGTATTTGAGACAGATAGTAGACCATTGAGATTATATGTTGTTCAAGCCGAACCAGAGCTGATTTTGAAGATTAAAGCGGCTCAGAAAGTTGATCAGAATGTACAGAACTCGATATCGATGGTCAGAGCAGGGCATCGATCAGAATATCAGGTACGTGAGGATGTACTGTATGTGAATAATCGATTGGTTGTGCCAGATGTTTCAGAGTTGAGACAACAGATATTGTCAGAAGCGCATAGCAGTCGATTCAGTATTCATCCTAGTGGCAGAAAGATGTATAATGACTTGAAAAGAAAGTTCTGGTGGAAACAAATGAAAGTTGATATTGCAGAGTTTGTATCCAGATGTCTGAATATCCAGCAGGTAAAAGCAGAAAGAAAGAAACCAGGAGGTCTACTGCAGAGTTTGTCTATTCCTGAATGGAAATGGGATCACATTTCCATGGATTTTGTGACGCAGTTACCGAGATCCTCCAGAGGGTGTGATGCGATTTGGGTAGTGATTGACCGATTGACCAAATCAGCATGCTTTATTCCGAATCAGATGACGTACAGATATGACTAGATGGCAGAAATTTATGTCAGAGAAATGGTCAGATTGCGTGGAGTGCCGAAGTCGATTGTATCAGACCGTGATCCTCGGTTTACTTCGCACTTTTGGCAGAGTTTGCAGCAGGCTCTAGGTACGAAGTTACATCTGAGTACCGCATATCATCCACAGACTGATGGACAGTCAGAGCGAACTATCCAGACACTGGAGGATATGCTAAGAGCTGCAGTGCTTGATTTTAGCACTGGATGGCAAGAAGCATTGCCACTTTGTGAGTTTTCGTACATCAACAGCTATCAGACGAGTATTGAGATGGCACCGTTTGAAGCATTGTACGGCAAGAAATGCAGATCCCCTTTGTATTGAAACGATGTCTCTGAGGTACCTGAGATTGGACCTGATATGATCATAGATATGACTGAAAAAGTAAAAATGATTCAGAAGAGAATGAAGACAGCTCAAGACAGACAGGCCAAATATGCCAATGTTCGACGGAGACCGTTGGTATTTGAAGCAGGAGACCGAGTATTCCTGAAGATTTCACCTTTCAGAG
This sequence comes from Primulina huaijiensis, assembly GCF_012295235.1. NCBI lineage: Eukaryota > Viridiplantae > Streptophyta > Magnoliopsida > Lamiales > Gesneriaceae > Primulina > Primulina huaijiensis. Next base: position 8,711,973 of record NC_133317.1, on the reverse strand, counting down.
GAGTTGTCAGATTTGGCAAGAAAGGGAAGTTGTCTCCACGTTTTATTGGGCCGTATGAGATTCTCGAGAAGATAGGAGACCGTGCCTATCGACTTGCATTACCGCCTTCTCTATCTGGAATACATGATGTCTTTCATGTATCTATGTTACGGAAGTACCTCCCCGATGATTCTCATATTATTCAGCCAGATGAGGCAGAACTTGATGAAAGTCTGAGTTATGTTGAAAAGCCGATTCAGATTATTGATCGTAAAGAAAAGAAACTCAGAACGAAAACCATCCCACTTGTGAAAGTCCAGTGGACTCGTCATGGCATTGAAGAAGCTACTTGGGAGACTGAATCAGATATGAGACAGGAATTCCCAGAGTTATTCCACTGATGTGAGTTT
>NC_133317.1:8707102-8710175 GCF_012295235.1 Primulina huaijiensis | reverse complement strand
CGGGATCCCTAGACTAGGATTGAGTCTAGTCTGAGACGTGGAGTCACGAGTTTATTTACAGTTTTATATGGATTCATGTTTCAGATTTGACATTTATTTCTGATATTTACTGCATGATTTTATATTGATTATATTATCGCATGTTCGTTGATTTATACTGGGATTATATTCTCACCGGAGTTATCCGGCTGTTGTCTTGTTTGTATATGTACATGACAACAGGTGGGGCAGGATCAGGGTCCAGGAAATGAGGAGAGATCGTGATTAGAGTGGAGACTTCGGACTTTGATGTATATAGGGTTTTGACACTTGACATTAGTAGTTGAACCTTAGTTTGAGATGTTTGTATGTTGTATCAGATTTATACTCTCATACTGATATGTATAGGAGTTTGATTCCATTACGTTCCGCAATTAAAGAAAAAAAAATTTATGACCCTAATTACTGGATTAGTAAATTGATCCTAATGATGATTAAGAATTGATTAGCGTCCGGGTCCCCACATTATCAAAATTTTTAACTAATCATGACTTTTCAGTTTGATAAAACTCTGTTCAAATTTACGAAGAACAATCATGTTTTACTTGTGCTAATTTATGTTGATGATATTATTTTTGGGTCAACTAACCGCAAATTATGTGAGAAATTTGCTAAGTTAATGCAGGATAATTTCGAGATAAGCATGATGGGTGAAGTGGTGGATCGGTTCTGGCACCTATGAGGGTGCTTCAAACACAATATTCTCAATGCGCTTCATTAGCTTGTGTTCTAAAAATGTAAACACCGTTGAATTAAATCGTGTTTGGTTTAAAACCAAGCTGAAGACACTCGAATAATCCTTCGTTAAGAAAGCTGACTAATTTGAAAGTCTTTTAACTTGTGTAAACTGAATAACTGAAATAAGGGGAATCAGTTCTTGCATATATCAGTTCGCTTATGGTGAGAACTGAACTGATAATAGTTCGAACTGATCAAATCAGTTTGAAAACAATAGTTAAACAGTTAAGTACACAAGATATGTTAATGGATGTTCGGAGACTTCAACAGCTCCTACGTGACCCCTTCTACCACCTCGGGTAGGACCTACTAGAAAATTTTGATTTATACAATGTCTTGTACAAACCCACTCAGCTTAGGACTTACCATACTGCCTAACTGAACTCCTAGTCTAGACTGAAGACAACACCTTCTAGCCAACACTTGTTTAACGTCTATGTGTTAAAGACTATATACACAAGTTTAATATATTTGTGCAAGACTCACTCAACTTATCAGTACACTCAATTCTCTGTATATGTGAGTGATCGTGTATGTGAGTGTGTGAGAACTGATACGAAAGTGTTCTCACTCACTGAGGGAAAAATGCTTCTAATCTAAGCTGATAACACTTTGACGTGTTTCCTCAAATCTGGAATGATTGCTTCTTGAAAGCTGATATGAGTTGAGCGTGCCCTTTTTCTTTTTAAATCTTCACACATTTCTCAATATATCTTCACACATCAGTTGATGTTCTTAGTCTTGTATTTATAGAGGCTTCGACGTCGTTCATCAAAACTCATCAAATTTGTCCGTTGCAGTTTGAATCTGTCCCTCGATATTTGTGTCTTGTCCTTTCTGACAGTCATTCTGGAACGTCTTGACTTTAAGATCTGCTGCAACGTCCATTATTGTCCTTTGTGCTACTACTTAAATTATAATTCACCCAAGTGTATGTTGTCTACGAGATCGATCCACAGAGAGGTTATTTTAAGTTTAAATTTATTAATTTATAAATTACCAAATGCAATAATGAAGTTTACAAATTATAAATTTGTCAAGACTCAAAGATTTATTATTGATTTATTTAATATTGTTTAACTAAAAGTAAAACAAAGAAAATTAAACCACCATAAATAATGGTTCTAAGAAAATTAAATATTTAAACACACACACACATAATATAATATAGTTCCCACTATAGAAAATACCGAATTAACCGATATTTTATATATGGTACCTATGATTATATATATAACTATATAAATATATAATTGCATAAAGTAAATGTTAAATTAAATCATTACATTTCATTTAGAACAACCGGCAGAGCCACGCTATTGCCTAAATGAAATATATGATTTAATAAGTTAGTTGCGGTAAATTAAAAGTTAGATGCGAAAAATAAAAGTTAGTTGCGGGAAAGTAAAAATTAGTTGCAGTAAAGTAAAAGTTAGATGCGAAAAATAAAAGTTAGTGGCAATAAAATAAATTTTAGATTGTTAGATGTTAGTATTAAATCATAATATTGATAAAATATTTATTGTATCAAAATTTAAACAACAAATCAAGATAACCACTTCAATGGTATCAAGCATTTGATGTAAATTGATAACAACAAATAATTCATTTTTATACCTACAATAAAAAGAAGTTAGCTAAATGAAAAAAAAATAAAGAAAGAATATACAAAATATAAACAATCTTACTTCACCAAAAATCCATCCTCTTCACCTTGACTTTGCTCAAAACAGCAAACATGTAGGGCATTGTCTGTAGATAACTTTGGCCTCTTGGTTCACCTCATTTGGTTAAATATATAATTATTTATGATTTTTTTACTATAAGCTAGTCATAGTAAAAGTAAATATGTCCTCCTTTTGATATTTGCACAATTTGATCATCTTAATTAACTTTTTAGGCATTCATGTCTTCTTCAAAATTGTAGATAATTTCTCAAAGATTCCAAACATGTTTGAATCACCTCCATTTGAATTGTGTAGCTTGAGTTATCATTATTTTACCAACACATAGAAAACCTGAAAATAAAGCATATTTAGTAAGATATTTAAATATAAACAAACAATATTAAAATAACATAATTTTATACTTTTAATGAAACTTAAATTTGAAAATACAGGTCTTAACATATAATAAATTATTAATTTTAAGTTTCATCACACCCTCACACTATATTATTACTAGTCCCTTAGTAATAAAATTTATCGAAAAATCACAACTTAGATTCTTTATTCTTTTTATATATTCAAATATACAAACATATTCATTTTAAAAATAAAATCATATACTGATTTAT
>NC_133317.1:8706460-8707089 GCF_012295235.1 Primulina huaijiensis | reverse complement strand
TATATATTAATTTTTAAATTTTTTACGGTAATATAGTCAAAAAGATAATTCACACTACCAATCATAACATGTATAATATCAAGAATATTATTGTAAAAGCCTCAACTCCATATTCTTTCAGGTCAAAATATTTGATGAATAGCTTATTTTCACTCATGGAGTTGGAATGGATATTAACTCTCATTGAAAAAGTCTAAAAATTAAAGCAGACAATTAAATAAACTAATATTGAAAACAAAATAGGAAAATTTACAAAGAATAAAATCCACATTTTTTTCTCTTTTCTTTTTTCTTATTCTTTTTTTTTAATCCAAACCTTCTACCATAAATGTCTATATATATAAACATTTATATAACGGATACATCCGACAACAAATCTTTTTGTTTTTTTGGTTTTAAGAACACATTAATAGTGCATCAATCAAATCTAGAAAAAAAAAATTACAATGAATAAAGTACTTTGCAGTCCGTTATTTATTTATTTATTTTTAATAAATATTTTTTTAGGGGAGTTATATTCTTGTAATTAATCATTTTTTAATAATCAATAAAAGTTTATTAATTTTTTTTCTCATTTCTCACCACTTACTCACAAAAGATGTGTGAATATGTATAATATATATGTTGAT
>NC_133317.1:8374182-8388904 GCF_012295235.1 Primulina huaijiensis | reverse complement strand
TTAAATGTCCTTGTTCATTTAAGTTGGCCAATTAAATTATTATGTTATCTTAAGGGTTTTTTTGTAATTCATTGTCCATCTTAAATGAATTTGGACATTAATACACATTCCTCTTTATTTCTTAAATTTTATGCCAAAAAATTATTATTTTACATTTCTTTGTTCATTTAAGTTAGCAAATTAAATTAATGTCTTTTTAAGGATTTTTTGTGATTCATTGTTTATCTTAGATAGATTTGGACATTAATTCACATTTTTTATTTTCTAAATTTAATGTAAAAAAATTATTTATTTACGTTTTTTAGTCAATTTTTGTGATTCATTGTCCATTTTAGATATATTTGGACATTAATACACATTTTTTTCTTTTTTTTCTAAATTTTAAACTAAATTTATGATATAATCTTTAAAAAAAAATTAATCAATATAATCTTTATAATAAATATGAATTATATTGATAGTTTATTATCATTTGTTATATATTACAATTTTACATATAAAATTTTTTAACTGAGTATTACATATTATTTTATTTATATATGTTTTTTACTATATATATTTATTTGAGTGGTATTATGTTAAAATTTTATTTCTCTTTAATACACATTCTTTTTTTTTTTAAAAAAAATTTAAACTAAATTTATGATATAATCTTTAAAAAAAATTTAATCAATATAATCCTTATAATAAATATGAATTATATTGATAGTTTATTATCATTTGTTATATATTACAATTTTACATATAAAATTTTTTAACTGAGTATTACATATTATTTTATTTATATATGTTTTTTACTATATATATTTATTTGAGTGGTATTATGTTAAAATTTTATTTCTCTTAAATTATTAATCGCCAATATTAATTTATAAATGATTGATTCTGATATAAAATTATTTATCTATAATATGTATTCTAAAAAAACATAGAAATTAAATAAAATCCGCAATGTGTTAAAAGTTAGCAAAGCAAAAGTGATATTTACCTTGATANTACATATAAAATTTTTTAACTGAGTATTACATATTATTTTATTTATATATGTTTTTTACTATATATATTTATTTGAGTGGTATTATGTTAAAATTTTATTTCTCTTAAATTATTAATCGCCAATATTAATTTATAAATGATTGATTCTGATATAAAATTATTTATCTATAATATGTATTCTAAAAAAACATAGAAATTAAATAAAATCCGCAATGTGTTAAAAGTTAGCAAAGCAAAAGTGATATTTACCTTGATATATAACAAGTTTAATGATTTTATTTTAACATTATTATGATAATTTAGTAAATTAAGAGAATTTTATTTGACGTTTGTCTATGTGTACTCTATTTAAGTAAATTTTAGTTTTGATTTTGGTAAAATTCACTATTCTGTTAATTTTATTTTTATTATTTTTTCATTTTGAATGATATTTGAATGAAAAATATTTTTGCTGATTTATCATTTAAGAGAGCTGTATTATGTCGCAGATTGAAAAATGTCATATAAATAAGTGAATATATATGATTTATTGTCATCATGTATTTTTATGTATTATGTTTTGATATATTTAGATTGATAAATACTTATTAAATGATGTTATTCAAACGATTTTAAACATTATCTAATTTTCGTGATTATATTTTTCATTATTAATCACCTACGTGCATCGCACGTGTTCATTCCTAGTATATATATATATATGTGTGTGTGTGTGTGTCAGCCACGATCATTAAAAGGAAAAACAAGAATGAATTATAAACTCGACAAAGAATCTGAGATTATAAAATTCAACCCTCAAAATATATAGCAAAGCAATCCGATGAATCTGGAGTGGAGTTCCAGGACAAAGACGAGAATCCCAGTTCAAGAACAACATAATACAAACTCGAATATGAACTGAATTTATTTTCAAACAAAATAGAAGTGCCAAAAATACGAAACTCCACGGAATCATATCAGTGCTGCGAGGGTCACTTAACCAAGCAAATCTTGATAATAGAAGAGCTCCCGATTCGATGAAGCGCAACAATAGCATCACCCGGCTGGCAAAGGCCTCTTTTTGTGGCAATTTTCATAGCACCTTCCAATATGACTTCAGTTGATTCAGCATCTGTGGCTTTTGCAGATCCTTCAGCAAGAACTGGAATCAGTCCCCGGTATACCAGGCTCTGCCTTGCTGGGGTTTCGTCACTAACAGCCCAATCAAAGGAATCAGTAGTCAGGACCGGGACAACCACTGATAAGATTGGGACTGCAGGTCTGTACTTGGCGACCAGTTTGGCAGTCGTTCCGCCACGTGTCATCACGACAATGAGTTTTGCTCTAGCTTTATTTGCAGTTCGAACCGCAGAGGAAGCGAGTGATTCCAACGGGCTCATGGGTAGTGGGGTCGACTTGATCATTGATTTGAAGATGGCTTCATAGTCGAGAGAAGATTCTGCCTCAAGGCAGATGCGCGCCATGATTTTCACAGCAAGTTCGGGATAGGCTCCAGCAGCACTTTCTCCACTTAGCATTACACAATCTGTGCCATCCAGGACAGCGTTTGCCACATCAGTTGCCTCGGCACGTGTAGGCCTTGGAGACTTGATCATAGACTCGAGCATCTGAGTGGCGGTCACCACAGGCTTTCCAGCAATATTACACTTGTATATCATCATTTTTTGGGCCAAGAATATCTTCTCGACAGGAATTTCCATTCCGAGATCACCACGAGCAACCATGTATGAATCGGACTCACGAAGGATTTCATCAAAGTTGATAACTCCCTCTTGATTCTCAATCTTGGATAAAAAAAAATATTGATGGTTAATAAATAAGCCACAAGTTTATAAGAAAATATTGATAGAATTCTCAAACAAAACAAAAAAATAAAGAAAAACAGTGAATGGTTCATTCTTGGGGGTTTGAGGGCCCAAAAAATGAAAACAGAAGATATTAACAGAGTAAGTTTGTAAGACCCATAATTTGTCTTTGTAGCAGAAAATAATGTGCATAAAATATTTTGATTCGTACAACAGGCCAAACACATCAAATTTGATTGCTTAGCCACATAGGCTGATACGAACAATAGGGCCAACTCATTACTCCACAGCGGATTGATGGTATCACATGGGAAAATAATTATAATAGTTCTCAATACCTTGGACATTAACTGAATACGCTTGGCATGAGGACCGAGAAACTTACGAACATTGACAAGATCAGAACCCTTGCGCACAAAAGAAAGGGCAATCATGTCAATGTTATTAGGAACACCCCATTCAAGGATATCTTCTTTGTCCTTGTCCGTGAGTGTTGGAAGGTCTACGACAACACCAGGCAAATTCACATTTTTCCTCTCACTTAACATGGCCGTGTTCTCACAACGGCATCTCACAGTTCCACTGCCAGGGTCACATGATAAGACCTTAAGTGTGATGGTACCATCCGCACAAAGAATGGAATTTCCAGGTTTCAGATCAACCGGCAACTTTTGGTAACTCATCGAGATCATTTTTTCATCTCCTTTTATGCTGTAATCAGTGGTTACTGTGATTTCTTGGCCTTCCTTTAGTTGAATAGGTTTCGCATCCTTTAGGAAACCTGTTCGAATCTCGGGCCCCTGAGAGATAATACACGCAAATAATTGAACATTAAGAATTCAAGAAACTAAAATGCCATTTTAGGGTGTATATTTCAGTTTAGACGGTTTCGAAGGAATGAAAGCAGCTGGAGCTAAGTGATACAAGATCATTGCACCACATCCCCGAAAATTCATGAAAATGGCAAAAAGTGACAGGACTAAAGTCAATGCCTCAAGGACAAAAGGCTATCAAAGCTGAATCAACGTAACAACAATTTTTTAGATGAAAGATCACAAAATCAAGTCCAAGAGAACTAAATTTGGATGTGCCATACATTTTCTTAATACAAATGCTGAAATAGGCTCACCCAAAGAGGTAGCAGCTACAAGTCAGTCAGAAAACTTCATAATATGCTTGGTCTCGTGATAAATGCTTCGCATGGCGTATCAGGACCAATAAGGACATACATATAAATCTGATCTCTATCTCAATTTTTCGAATATGGTAGCTGAGCAAAAGACGAGCAATTGCACGCCAATAATATATTTAACACCATTCACATCAGCCGATATAGTTTTTGACAACTAAAGAATTAAGTTATTGGTTAAATATAAACATCAGAATCATAAGTTAAATACTGAAATACAGAAAAAATCTCTACAAAACTGGGACGAAACGCAACACTAAGCAAACCACAAATTTACACAAACAAACGGATATAAATTGACAACAGACCTTCGTGTCAAGCATGACGGCGCAAAGGATCTGAGTATTGTGCATAGCAATCTTCAGAGAATCCAGAGTCTCCTGATGGTACTCGTGGGATCCATGCGAAAAGTTGAACCTTGCAACGTTCATACCTGCCCGGAGAAGCTTCTCCAGCATCTCCACCGATCTAGAAGCTGGACCCAAAGTACACACAATTTTCGTCTTGGGGATCCGGCCATCGGAAGGAATATCATTCAGGATTCCTTCAATATCTATATTCGCCATTTCTAAATGCCCAACTCTCTCCAACGCTAAAAATAAACATAATCCATCGAATCAACAACCTCAGAGGCGTATTCCGTACAGAAATAATTTCAAGAATATACTTTCCAAATCCAAAAGTACGCGGAGACGAATCATACCACACAAATAAATCCAAAAACATATTCTTTCACGTGAAACACCCACCAACATTCTTTCATTTTCTTCTAACTAAATCGAAACACACACACACACACACACACAGAGTTGACTAAAGATGAAGAAAAGAACCAAACCAAAACGGTCATTTCAACAACAAAAAAAGATATGGGTTCTTCTGATTCCTTAATTAGTTGAAAAACTAAAGATTTTTCAGCAGCAAAAAGCCATAATCTCATCACTCAACACGTACAAAAACAAACACAAAAGTATTGTCTAAAAACAAAAGCGCAGAATATTTGAAACAACAATAAGACTTCAGATCCACAACACTTGAAGATTACACCGAACAAAAAGTGGGTTAATAGAAGGAATCAGAGTTAATTCGAAGCTTGAAGAAGAAGGTACCAACCACCTGGTGTCTGAAAAGCCTCTTCGTCGCAGCTGGTTTTGTTTCTTGCAGTGTGCAGAAAAAGTCAGCAACGTCGAATTTTAAAAGCCTAGTCCAATCCAAGTCATGTGTCGGAATGGATCAATTAATTAATTGAGTAATATTATATATTAATATTATATATTAACATATATACGTTCTCAAAAAGAAACAAAAATTTGTTTTTCTTATATTTGAACTTATTGGACTTACATGTTTTTTTGGGTACTAAAAAAATTATATATAAATACCAAATCTGAAACAAACGCTACTCAAATATCATATAGTATGAACAAATTTTCAATATTTTGTACTTATTTTTATGCAAGATAAATGTGTTATTAATACTAATATTTATTATGCTTGTTTGGGTGCACAAAAATTATATATTAGTACAATATCTGAAGTAGTTGTTATTCAAAAATAATATATCATTTCCATATTTTTAACTTTTTGTATGGATTTTCATCCGAGAAAATACATATGAACCCAGGGAGTACATATACATTTTGCTGTGAATAAGATAGTTCAAAAACATAATTTTCCTGACATGGATTTAATGTAAATTTAAATTTGAACCTGAGAATTTAAGCAAATTTACCTATAAATTTTAAACATTGCATTTAACTTTTTAGTTTAAAGAAAATTTTGTTCTCTCCGTTTTTTAATAAAAAAATATTATCAATTTAATTTGCTTTAAAATGCAATTTTCTAGGATCCGCGAGATATTTGACCCCAATCAAATATTTGTTTTGGTTTCGACATTTCTTGATTTTCTTTAGAGTGAGTCTCATGTGAGACGTGTAACTCTATCGATATTCACAATAAAAAGTAATACTTTTAACATAAAAAATAATACTTTTTCATGGATGACCCAAATAAAAGACCCGTCTCACAAATACGACCCGTGAGACCGTCTCACACAAGTTTTTGTCTTTTCTTTAACTATTCATAACATCAAGATCAAACCAAATTTTCCATTAAAATTTGTTTTTATTGATTGATAGTGTGATAAATGTAGTGAAAATCACATTTTTAAAAAAAGAAAGAAAGAAAGGATGGCCTTCAAGACAAGTTTTTTTTTTTGGCAGCCATTGATGAAATGATAGAAAATGTTTGTACTTCGTACATGGGTCTCACCTTTTTCTGTTCCGTTCGGGTTTTTTTTAAAATAATTTAATTTTTAAAAATTAATTCAAAATAATTTTAAAAAAAGGATTACATACGAAGCGCAGACGTTGCTCCCACGTGAACTTCATTCGCCACGTGGCGCTATTCCATTCGCCCGACTCAATTCCCTCTTCTTTCCTCCTCTTTTCTTTGCCGTCTCATTTTCGCATTTCTCAGTTTCTCCTTTCAGCACCGAAAATTTTTTGAGACAAAAATTTTTTGAGACGAAGTTGAGAAGATCTACAACATAGTTCAGAATGGCAGATAATCGAAATCCAGAAAATCACAGTGTCCTCTATTTACAAGCGACACATATGTCATCAATAGTTTCTTCCTTAACCGTTGATGATATTGTCAAAGTGAAGAGGTCAGACAATTTGATTTGAAAGTTATATACTGATAATTACTTACACAGTCGTGTACTGACATATTTAAATCATATGGGTTTTTATGGAGTTTTAGAATGTGATTCACAAGTTTATGATAATCATTTGATTACTGCGCTCGTTGAACGTTGGCGACGCGAGACACACATGTTTCATTTTACATGTGGTGAAGCAACAGTCACGTTACAAGATGTTTCAATAATTTGGGATCTAACAATTGATGATGAAGCAGTAACTGGAGTAGATGTGTCACATAAAGTTGAGGAATGACAACACATATATTTGGATATGTTGGGATTTTTGCCAGCATCAAAACATTTGAAAGGTGGTCATCTGTCTATGACTGCACTACACGATCATTGCATGTCTAACCTTGTTAATGATGATACTTCAGAAGTAGATGTTGTGAAATTTACCCATTGTGTTGTGTTAATGATTATTGGAGGAATAATGTTCCCTGACTATCAAGGAGAGTCTGCTAGACTAATATTTTTTCAACTGCTACGAGATGTTGATAACGTGAAGTCTTATATTTGGGGTAGTGCAGTTTTAGCATTTCTATACCGTGAGTTGTGTAACGCGTCACGTATAGAGAAGACTACAATGGCTGGACCTTTATATATCCTGCATGTATCGTTAATGTGATGTGATTATTTAACACAATTTTTTTGTTAAATTTTTTGAACAATTTTTATTATTATAAGCAGATATGGGCATGAAGCATGATTAAATGTGTTAATCCCGATCGAGATGGGTTAACATTAGTTGTACCTTTCGTTGATACGGATGCTTTTATTCCAGTTTTCCCATATGGTGTACGGTAATATTTAAAAATTACTGTGGTAATATCATATATGTCTTGTATATTTTCTTGACATGTAAATCTTTTTTTTATAATTGTAGGTGAAAATTTGGATTTAGTTACACACATTCGCCAACACATGCTGTAAAAATTATAAGTGACTCTCTAGATCGTATGAATAATAATGACGTATTATAGAAATTTAATATTTAATAGTAATTAAATGAAGACTATTTTGTTTTGATTAATTGAATATTTGATTTCAGCATATTTATTTTTTACAGTTTAATTGGATCGTTTACCAGAAGAATGACATAGATTGAAGACGATTATTGATTCATACGACAACAAAATATGGCGATGTGTCTGTCCCCTTATATGCTTTGACATCGTGGAGATGCATCGTTCTAATTGGGTCATGCGACAATTTCGAAGACGAAAATCAATTCCAGGGTCTGCCGTCGACAATGACGATATGCATAATATCACGAGAATATGACATCGAAACACTGATTGGAGAGATTATCATAGAAATTCAATTGAGTTGTGGAATAATATGCTGAGATATGTTCCTAAAGATATGCGACACGGGCGATCGATGCAAACTGACAAAGACTACTTCCAATGGTATAATCGAATAACTGTGCGCACCATATCACATGCAGTTACTGTCGTTGGTTTTCAACCACATCCGTACAATACTTTAGTTGGACAATTTAATGTTCAACAAAATTTCGGTACGTCTTCTCCTTTTTCGCATCACTCATCAATCAGGTGGAGAAGTGACATGGTTAAGCAACCAAGTGGGTTTGCAGGAGCCTCTACTATTATTACGTCAGCTGAATTGAATATTGTAGGAACCTCTACTACTCAACCTGATTTTTTTAGTGATTCAGGGTTTGCTGACTTTCATTCGTTTGGTCAGCAGGATTTTCAGACTCCTTATTGGTCGAACACACAAAGTTTTACGAATTTGCTTAATGTTGGACCTCAGCATATTGTGCATGACACTCGACCACAGAGGAATGTTATTTCACCTATCACTTATCCAGGTTACTCAAATGAGGAAAATCCTGAAAATGTAGGATTGCGTAGAGGGACGAGAAGACACAATCCACCTGATTTTGGAACATGGAGTCATTTGTATCATTTTAATTATGACGATGATTCTTCTACTTAATTGTAACTATATAATTTCTATTGTTGTATATTTTGTATTTTTGCATAGTCTAAATTGTATTATAAGTTGTTTCCATCGATTGAGATATAGCACAACAAAGAAACATAGTTAAACCATAATGAAATTCAATAATAAAAACATACACCTCAACTTATCGTTTCATAAAAAACACGTGATCCATAATATTATTTCATAACAAACTTTAAACGAATGTTTGAAATTACAAATGTTTGAAGATTTTGACATTGCAAAACAATAAATTACAGAAACGAAAGGATAAGATGCCAAATCAGAAAAGGCATCAGGACTCGCTGTCCTCGCCTGACAGCTCAACCCCGTCATCCTCATCATACTCAAAATCATTCTCGACGGGTCGATGTAAAAATGATGGGGGGTGGGGGTGGGGGTGGGGTGGAAATGGCTCTTTGGAGGCGCTAGTCGTAGGGAAGCGCTGCGCAAGCACACGATTAAAATCATTCACGTAATCAAACTGCTCGCGTGTCATCTGCCACTGCTTGCGTGTTATCTGTCACTGTCTCCTCATCATGCGCTCTAGGTCATCAAGACGCTGGTGTGCGGTCTGTCCCCTCTCTGCACGTGCATGTCCTACGTGTCGTGCCTATCTGGCGAGCTGTGGCTGTGCTCCACTCCCTGAACCCTCGCCCGAACCACTCTCAATTCGCCTCCGTCTTTTATCTCTCGGGATCTTTCCATAAATTAAAATATCGCTTTTCTTGTGCAAGACTGGCTCACTATCATCCCATATAACCCCAGCTAGGCGGCAGAGCTCCATGATGGTCGAAGAATGGGGCATGCTAACTGTGGATGTGCCCCGTGCCGCCTGCAGAATCGAATTCATAATCACCCGACCTGCATCCACTTTCTTCCCGGTGATGATGCAATACACCAATGCTGCTTTCGTTTTTGTGACATTAGAAACATGCCCAGATGGCATCAACCGCGCTGCGACAAAATGGTACCAATTATATGCCTCCCTACTCATGCATGTCGCAGGAAATGTGACCGGAGCTCGCTGATTATTTAGCTTCCAAACTGTGCCCTCACAAAGTGTGTTGATTATCGTCTCATAGGGATAGGGCTGTCTCATAAATCTCGTGTAATCGTCGTTTTCGTAGTCAGGCATGGAGTACAACGAGTTAATAGTCCTGCTGTCAAAGGCAACCATCTGCCCCTTACTCTCACGTGATAGTCCTCATGCACAACCATCAAGTTAGCGTAGAATTCCCGGACAACTGACATCACAGCATCTGGTGGTGGCTTCAAAACTCAGCCCAATGCAAATGCTGAGCCAGATTTAATGTGTCACAACCCTGGACGCTCTGATCCATCCCTCTTTCTCGCTGCATGTTTTTCTTTTGTAATTTAGTATAATTTTCAGCTTCAACTGCATCCCAAAAATGTCGTCTATCAAAACCAGCATGAGACGACTGACCATCCTCAGAATCAACTTGCTTGCTTTTCTTCCTCGGTGGCATGTTATAAATGGCGCTAATAACCTACAACTTGTCACCAACGAAAACGTAGCAAACACATAAATTGCCTATTAATAACTACCACTTCATTGAAGTATTATATCGAACACGTTATATGCACAAACTCTATAACATTATTAATTCAAAAATCGACATGAAATTGACGAATGATTCATAACACGAATAATGTTACCTTTTGTTAAAACCGAAATTGTATTGCACTTGGTGGAGACTTGTGGAAGCTGATTGCTTTTTAGTGGGAGGAGAAAGCGGGAGGATTTGGTGATGTTAAGGAGGTGGAATGAGTGTGGGGAGAGGAGATTTTTTTTTTATATAGTTGTTAGGTATCGCTGCGTTGCTGTGTTGTAGAGCTGCGCCGCTATCACTTCGGAGACAAGCACCGAGGCCCTAAGATGTTAGCGCCTTGGCGCTAAGATATTTAAAAAAAAACGAAATTGTACAACTAGACGCTGAATAAGGGGGAAAGTTTTTTCAACTCTATCTTTTTTTAACAAATAAGTTGCTTAAATATCAGACGTTAATACAAATTAAAAAAAAGGCTTCAGCGTTGTTGTCTCTCTCTCTTAAACCCGTTGTGTCCATCTAATTTCTAATTCGAGTTGTTCTGTCTCTACCAACTCTTCTTCTTTCACGTCTAACCGGATTGTGCCGCAACTCGAAAGTTAGAGGATCCCATTATTGCTCATCTGCAAGAGGTTGAAATCTGCCCTCGTACGTTGCTAAGTACTCAGATATGTTATACCATGACTGCACAAGTGTCGTGGGATCCAAGGAGTGATACTTAGCTGTGCAAATAGCATGAGAACATGGGATGCCAAAAATCGTCGATTTACCACATGAACAATCACTAGTTGATAACTTGACGACCTACATATGTTGGCCATGACTTGGTTTTCCTACCGTTGCAACCGACGCAGTTTGCTCACGTACATCGTATTTGGAAACACGATGTTCACTAGATTTTCTTGCTTATTTCTGATACTGCCAACATGCATAATCTGACCACATCTGATTTTCCTGAACCATACGACCACCTCTTGTTACACGTTCAATGAAATATTATACGCATCTCAGAAGTGTCAAATGTACTATGGCAGATAGAGGAAGTCTACGAGCACCCTTCAACACACTGTTCAAACACTCCGACATATTGGTTGTCATCACCCCACGACGCCAACCACCGTCATGAGCCAAACTCCATTTTTTTTAGCAATTCCAGCTAAATATCAGTGCGCCAAAATGTTTTTTTTCTCGATTGCATCCATTATTGCTTCAAACTTACAGATTTGATTTTGTGTGTCTGCCGCTCAGCATAAATCTTTCAAATGCACGTCTTTGAATTTAGCGTTAAAGTTTGAACACACATGTCTCAAACAAAAACGATGCACACCGTGAGAAGGTTGAAAATATGGTAGATCTTCATTTACTCGCACAATTCCCTTATGCCTATCAGAAATAAGACACACATCATTTTCACCACGAACAACATGCCTTCCTAGGTTCTCCAAGAACCATTTCCAAGAATATGTTGTTTCTTCATCCACAATAGCAAATGCTAGCGGTAGAACCTGATTGTTCGCATTCAGAGTGACACC
Source organism: Primulina huaijiensis (assembly GCF_012295235.1). NCBI lineage: Eukaryota > Viridiplantae > Streptophyta > Magnoliopsida > Lamiales > Gesneriaceae > Primulina > Primulina huaijiensis. The sequence continues at coordinate 8,377,136 of NC_133317.1, read as the reverse complement.
AATCAACATTTTGTGCTTCTATTTGGTATACAAGTGTGTATCATCGACACTAATTATTTTTCGACAATGCCGAAACCCATCAACACACGGCTTGAATGCCCAGAAAACATAGTTCAGTGTCTTACTAATTTCAGTGTTGGCTCTGAGATGCTTCCACTCCACAGCTGTTCCCGGATTATATTTCGACAAAGCACACATATATTTTGGAAGTAATTGAACGGAGCTCTCCCATGTACCATAAGCAATTTCCATAGCACGTTTCAAACTTCGCAATGCCTTCGTGTACGAGATTTGATATCCATATTTATCTTTCACATTTTCGATGATATACTTAATCTCGTATGAATGATCACAACGAACAACTCCCAATAGCGTATGTGCCACCATATCACTGTTCAAATTCTTATGGTCTATATCAACAGAGGTAGATATATATGTGTGAGGGCTGTCATATTTTGTTATTTTCCAATAACCAGTCTTGGCCTTCAAAGAAGCGCGAAGTCCCCATCAACAAACGACCGTAGAAGAATTATTTTTGCAACGTAACTTCCACAAACTGCGTGTGCTGTCTACGACACGGTACTCACGCCTGACCACTCTAACTGAATAATCCTTCACGGATGAAATAAGATCATTATTATCTTTAAATAACATATTAACGCATAATTCACCTCTATCAGGATTGTAATAGCTTGTTTGCACTCCAGAAGGTACATCGACAGAATCAACAGGCTCTTCCCTAAAAAATTTATTGAAAAATGATGGCATTTCAGAAGTGTTTGAAAGAAATGGAACCGTCTGCCTCTGTAATGTGTCACGTGGTGGTTGTCGAGATGATGTCCCCTTATCAGGATTTGTAAAAGTATTCACTTCAACATCATCATCCACTTCTTCTTCTTTAGAGTCGCTATATGATATATCGGGTTCAGAATCAGTCCTCCAAATATCATCATTAGTGGCCAGGACAACGACCACTCGTATCTAATGTCCGATTCGACCAATACGGAGCATGATTTTGTTCCGACAATACATTGATATATTGATCCCAAGACCCACTTACGTCATCGAAATTTATATTACCGAGTCTTTCAGTAACTTGTGGAACATAACCTTCTTGATCATGGAAACCACTATATGTTGAAGTAACGGGTTGGTTATAGAAACCTGAATCGGATGCATGTGGAACGTAGGATTTAGGATAATCAAATCCAACATGATGCTCAATTGAATTTGCTTCCACGTATAGATGCAAAATATGCATATTGTCACATTGCATTATAAACTGTAAAGCATCGTCATCAACGAGATTGACTTCAATTTCATTCCAAAATGCTCTCTCCATGAATGAATACTTGATTGACATCTTCAGAGAAAAATTCGCTGGATCGATTGCTAACATTTTATGCACAACTTCAACTAACTCCATCAAATTAATAAATCGTAACACTCATATTGGTCTAACAAATGGAATTCTATATTCAACCGATCCATTATCGCTAACTACATGACCACCAAAATATAAGAATACGTTGATGGTAGACATTTTGCCAATGAAATTTGAGAGAAAATTTAAGAGGAAATTGATAACTCATTCGTCGAATTTTTCATCAATTATATAGACGAAGAATGTGAAGACTATTCACATTTCAATTATTGAAGTTCATAAGTCAAATCAGATGTTCAGATTTCACGTGAAATGTTCCGGAAATGAATGGAGAAAATGAAGCGAAGAAAATGAACGGATAATAAAATTCGAAATAATAATAATAAAATTAATATAATATGACCAGCGTCCGCGCTTACGAAGCGCGGATGCTGGTACACGTGGACAGCGTCCGCCGTGTGTGTCGATGCACTAGTACACATCATAACTCTTAGAGATTAGACAAAAACTTGTGTGAGAAAGTTTCACGGGTCGTATTTTGTGAGACAGATATCTTATTTGGGTTATCCATGAAAAAATATTACTTTTTATGCTAAGAGTATTACTTTTTATTGTGAATATCGATAGGATTGACACGTCTCCCAAGATTAACTACTGCTTAGATTAATACTTACAACACTACTCACGTACTAACTTATACAAATCCCTATTTCTATTACTCTATTTTTGAAACCTTTTTGTGCATGTAGATATGCTTTCACGTTAACGGGAAGGTGTTCTAGGTTTCTTTTTTTTAAAAAAGAAAAAAAGAAAAACAGAAGTAGAGAATAAATCAAAATCCAATTTCACATGTAATATTACATTTGGATATTTTATTATTTATTATTATTATTATTATTATTATTATTATTATATCCTAGACGAAGCATTTACAGTTCGCCACGTCGAGGTTCACTAATTTATGGCGCATCCACACGTGCCACATCAAATGAGGCATGGGTGACACGATATCATCCTCTCGAATATGCTTTGTATAGTCCTTTGATTCTTTTTTTTTTTAAATTATAAGATAAGATCTTAGACTCCGTTTGGTATGTGTGATAGGATAAGTAAATAATTAATAATTAAAATAATTAAAAAATGAGAGATATCGATTAATAGTATGGTGGGATAAATAAAATGATGTTTGGTATGATTTTAAAATAATTGATTAATTTTGTAAATTTTATTGCAATAACCAAAATGCCCCAAGTGTTAGTTAAATATATATTCTTAAAATAATTAGATAGATAATTAAATATTTATAATTATAATTTACATTTATTAAAATTAATTTAAATATATTTATTAAAAATAAATTTGTAAATATGCATTTACTTTAATAATTAAAATAGCAATAATATTTTGAATTTTAATGTTAAATAAAATTTAAAAATAATTACAATATTATTGTTTGTTTAAAATAATTATAAATATTCTTAAAATAATTTGATAGATAATTAAATATTTATTACGGTAATCATTAAACAAAATAAATTAGAATTTAATAAATATTTATTTTCATAAAAAA
>NC_133317.1:8333814-8374168 GCF_012295235.1 Primulina huaijiensis | reverse complement strand
AAATTTATAAAAATTTAATTTAAGATAGATTTGCATTACAATTTATTTTATTTAAAATGATTAAAAATAATAAAAATATATGAAATTGATTTATAAAAAATATAATAAAATTTTAAATATTATATTAATTATTAAACTTTCACTCATTTTAATTTCATATTATATTGAAAAAAACAATTCAAGGGTATTATGGTTAATATACAATTTTATCATTATCACTATTCAAAAATTATATATTATCACACCTTTANGTTAACAAAATGTCTAAATTCAATGAAAAGCTATAGACTGAACAAAATATGAATGGCTTGGTTTATAGTCTACCTGTGATGTAGAGATACGAGAAAATGAACCTTCCACACTTACATGTTCAGTGTCCGTTCCTCGATCTACACACAAAAAATTTACGTTCAGAGTTGAAAAGATGAAATATAAAGAATATTAGCAATCACAGGTGCCTGCTAGAGGTTGCATCCACACAGAAGTTTATTTGGGGAAAGTAGTGGCGATTTCAGCAAATTTTAATGGAACTAACAGAAAATATATGATGTCTATATTGCAAAAATGTATTAATTTTCAAATGAATATTTTATCGATATAGGACCATCATCTTGAGAGTTAGAATATATTCGTAAACCAGGTCAGCCGATCCGTTTTAAATTTAAAAAAGACTCAAGTAAGCTCATTATTTTTAAGGGATAACACCTCTGCAGTAGACAAACCATAAGAGACACTTTGGTTGGTGACAAGATTTTTGAATAAAATTTAATAATCTCTAGATCCAATTTCTTTATGCGGCGTCATATTATACATCCAGTTCATGTACAGGGATATAAACAAAATTAATTTCTGAAATTTATAATGAAAGAGATTAACGCTGCATAATTCGCATAGTTAAACTTTAGTCAGAGTAAAATTAGAGACAGATGGCCTAAACAGTGAAGATTTAGCGAAAGTATTACTTACTCGAAGATTGCCTGCACGTTACTCATTTTCTGCGAGCAAGATGAAAAGCTCCTCATCAGTTATTGCTCCCTTTTCCATAGTCCTTTCCAAAGCTGTGAATCCTGCAGCATCCTTTATAGACACACATGCGCCTCTAATACAACAAATCAGGCACAATATAACATGATCAGATAAACGCTACCATTAGCTGCAAAGAACAGGAAGTTACAGAATTACACAATACGGAAGTATATTTTTTGTTTCTTGGCGCATGGAGGTGCGCTAAGGGGCTGGGGTATCGCCAAAGTGCTAGGACGAGTATTAAGGGATTGGAGGTGTCCAAGGTGCTAGGAGGAGTTTTAAGAAGCTGGAGGCGTGCCAAGGTGTTAGGAGGAGTGCCAAGGGGATGAAGGTGTGCCAAGGCTCTAGGAGGTGTGTTAAGGAGCTAGAGGTGCGCCAAGCTGCTAAGAAGTGTGCTGAGGAGTTAGGAGTTGGGAGTTGGAGGGTGGGTTAAGTAGTTGGAGTTGTGCTATGTCTAGCCAAGGGTGGTGGAGAAGAGCTGTGAGGTGTGGCAAGTGCGGAAGTGAGCTACGAGGCATGACAGGTGTGGAGGCGAGCTATGAGGTGTGATGGGCAAGGAAGGAAGCTAGGAGGTGCGCTAACGAGTGTTGGATAAGCCAAGGAGCTAGGAATGAGCTTAGGAGTTGAGGATGTGCGGAGGAGTTACACCGAGACAACCTCCTAACTCCCTTCTATCACTCTATTCATTCCGATAAAAAATAATAGCACGGGTCGGCTTCGATTATCAGAAAAGAACCATCTATTTTAGTATCACTTAAAAATATAAAAAAAGGAACAACATTCAAATGTCAAATAATCATTTAGGGTTAGATTTCATGTATCAACATTCTGTACAGGTTTCAATCAAATATCAGGAAAGAGTATCAAAACAAAGTTCACCCATAAATCAGGCAACAAAGGTCACCTAATACCAACTTTAAGAAACATATAGGGTTTTAGCACACTAGGTTTTCGAAGTCATGGGAGACAGAATATCATACTTTTCACAATGCCTGACACTTACATCTCTAGGAACTATTATCCTCAAAAGATGCATGCCTAGATATCTTTTGAAAGTGGCACAAGTAAATAGTACATAGATTTGAGACCGAAAGAGTCGATCAAAAGTGATTTTACCTTCTAAGCAAAAGCTTTGCAAGCTCATTGTTTCCTTTCAATATGCAATGTAGCAAAGGAGTTCTTCCATGGAAGTCACACTTGTTTATATCAGCACCTAACTGCAATAAAAGCTCAAGCATAACCAGATTCCCACCATGGCACGCTAGATGTAATAATGAACATCCCTGAAGGCAGTTTCCTGGATCATTTGATGAATTGATCTTCTCACAGGTTGCTGGGTCGAGTTCTTTCTTTTCGAAACGATGAAAACTTTGTTGAGGACTTGGTTCACCAAGGTTCATTTCACAACCAATTACATCTTCATAGGTGATGTTTACTACATTAATGCTGGATGCTGCAGTGATGCGGTACACCTCTCTCAGATTGTTGGCCTTAACTGCTTCCCAGATTGTAGAAGGTAAAATATCCTTTGCTGACGTGGCTTCTTTGTTTATAAACAGTTTTCTAACATACTGAATACCAGTCAAAATGTGTTATGATTTTCTGGCAAAAGTCAAAGTAAGAAGAAATTTACACGAACGGTGTGTAAAGTCAAAGAAGCTTGTCAAACATCTTCGATTTTCACAGGTTAATTATCTTGGAATATTCTGTGGCAGGGAATATAATATCGAGATAGTAGTTGATGATGGATGAAATTTCAAAAAATCATTTTGTCTGCGCAAATGTAACCAAAAGAGCTCAAAAACCAATCCACTTTCTATACCCCCACACCAAACATAGGCTGTAGCCAGTAAGAATCCTCGTGCGAAGAAGCCAAGGGAGAAATCAAAAGCAACAAACTTTTTAACAGAATTAATCTTAATTAAAGAATTAATCTTAATTAAGCAATAAGAAATTTGTACAGCAATTAAAAAAAAAACAATAGAAAACCAAATTGTAGAAGGTAGTACGATCAGAATTTTCAAAACATGTACCTTTGCTTGAATGTACGTCTCCTTTTGATGAAATCCATCCCCAGGGCTTGGTTTGGTAACAGAAGATATGGCTTCAGACTCCTGTTTTCTGCATATGATAGTTTCATTTAGTAGAAGGCAATGGATACTGTTCTAGCTCAAAATCATTAAATCAAAAGCACTGGAGGAAAATTGACTAAATTTAATTGATGCAATTGCATGAAAAGATGCAAGAACAGCAATTGATGAATCTATAAAACTGTCAACATGCAGTTATTGATTTTCATCTCCATCACATTTGATTGTGATATAAAAAAGATGAACTTGAAAATTAAAAGTCAGCCAGTCAGCAGACATGAATTTACATTTCCTTTTTTTATTACTACTATTTTTGGTTTATAGTGATCTATGCTAGCATAGACTCCAAGGTGACCCCTGAAGCTTGGTATTGCTTGCAACAGAGGTAGCTCCTTTATTCACAGAAGATTCAAGGAACATACATGAAGTTGTGCGGTGGAAGCAACTCCTCCCATACAGAATCACAATATGAATTTCCCAGAGCCCGAAATAAGTCCAAAACAACAGGCTCCCAAACTTTCACATCTAATGTGACCGATCTGACCTAGAGGTTCAAGGAAAAAAGATCGTCAACTCTTAACATTAAGTAATAGAAATTTAAATCCAAGCACATTCTTAATCATGCATACATAGCCCTTATACAAGTATGATAAATAAATACCACAAATTTGAACATTAAATTGTGGTTTTATGCCACACGAGCTACCATAGAAGTAAGCCATTTTTCAAACTCCTTAGTTCCAAAGCAGTTCCTAAAATTAACATTAGCATATCAAAAAAACTTATTTTTTTTTCAATATGATGTCTTTCGGTAGCCCAATATTCATTGTCGTATATCATAAGCAGGATAAGTAACTGAGCACTGAACCTATTTTTTCAATTTTAGAGTCACTTTGAGGTTATATAAATCTTCTAATGCATATTTCACTTCCTCCATCATAGTTTGTTACATTATATACACTCAGACATCCAATGTTACCATCCTTGGAATGGATCCAAGACAACCGAAATTAATTTGACTTAGGCACAAACTCCACCCAACATTACTTTTCCCTCAAACTCCTAGTAGCATTAAAGTGGAAATTCATATATTCACTCTCACTCATAGTAAGCTTTAAATCCATCTCCTATAAGATAGTCTCTATAATTCAAGCTCCTTATCGTTTCGTGTTTTTTCCGGAAGTCTGGAGAAACCTACAATTAATAGGATTCCACTAATCCTCCCATTCTGAAAGGAAAAGCGTGAAATTCTTTTTCCTTTCCACTGGGAGCCAGGGACCAAGAGATTGGATACCACTAAATATTAGTTGGTCAATAACAAAGTTACCGTTTGACTTAGGTGCTCAGTGAATACTACTGAATGTTTGCAACTTTCATGGAATTATCGTCATTCAAATTCTTTTACTTTCAGAGTATAGTCCAATAATCATCCATACACACTATTATACAGAAGCTAGAAGGAACTGTTGGAAAATATATCATTCATATTTAGCTTGATTTAATTAGAATTTTTGTAATTACTTTGAGAATTTGATTTGATTTGTTTCCTCTTAAATGTAAATGTGCTTGCATTTTTCATCAATGACATATCAAATGATACACACACATCTCAAGTTCTCTACTTTCTACATATTTGATTTAAAAATAAAAACATAAAAGAGAATGATAAAGGAACAACTTGGCAAATGATATACAAGAATAAAAAACCAAAATCTTAGGTAAACATACAAACATAATAAGAAATAGCAGAGATGTCTTCTAAATTCCATTGTGTTAAAATAAACTATACCTTAGAAATGTGAACACCAAGATTGCGATGAACGCCAGAGCACTCAATGCACATTAGGATGCCAAGATTCAGAGATGCCCAATCAGGTTCAGAAGCGGAACAATCAGCGCATAGGTCATTACCAGAAATTTCCCTCAGAATCTTAGGAACAAAATTAACTTGATCGACTCTCGTGGCATCTGACATACTTCCATCGGTGTCAAGCAGAGAAGTAATAGGCGCACCATAGGGATCGCGATTTTTAGCATTATCATTTCTTGTGACATCTAACTGCCAGTTATGCAAATGAAATTTTGTTAGAACATGATTTCTCTCAACAATTTCAGCCAATTTCTCCACAAAGCCGAGCAAAGAACAAAGCAGACCTGCTGCAAGTGGGAGGTCAAGAGGGATGTACTAACTCCTGTTATTTTGTTCATCCAATCAATTCTATCAGCTTCATTTTCGGCCTATCCAGAACAACTTAGAAAGGATGTTTTAGTGGGTAATCTAAACATTATACTTCCAAAATTCTGGCAAATAAATAGGGAGGGGAATTAAAACTTGGAACATGTAAGATATAATAGATGCAAGTTTCTGGATACCGATAATGAAGACAACTTTGCATAATGTTATCAAACCTAATATTGGAACTGTACATTATAGAGACACGTCTTGGTCAGTGAGAATTTTTTTCTTAATGGTTAAGGTCCAATACCATATCTATCTAGTGAACAGATATTGACATGAGGTATTGTTTGTTTGACAAAGCTCGACAATGTCACACCTAATATTGAAAATGTACATTGTAGAGACACGTCTTGGTCACTGAGAATTTTTTCTGCATGGTTGAAGTTTGATACCATATCTATCTGGTGAACAGATATTGACATGGAGTATTGGTTGTTTGAAAAAGCTATACAATATGTGTCAGTGACTTACTTCGACGAATTTGCATCCGTGGATGTAATATCAGCATATAAATTACCGCGTGCAAAGAAAAAAGGTCAAAATTTAGATTTAACATATTTATTTCTTCATGTAATTTAGATTTACTTGAGATAAAATATCAGGAAATAAAGTTAAAAAAAAAAAAACAATAACCATATACAATCATACAGAAAGAAAATATATTACTTGAAAAATGGTAACAATTGAATTCCACAAGGTGTTACCTAAAGAATCTTTTTATGCAAAAGTATATTACCTGCAAGGTGTAAGTTTTTGATGGAGAGATTATTCTGAAGCAAAGACGTAGATCGGTATCCTCTGCATCAATCTTAATTGTGGAGGTGCGCAAATCAACAGTACTACATCCTAAACTTTCGTCACCAACTGATGATGCTTGACGGTGGCGAGACCGGAATTTACCAAATACTCGACTATTATGTTCTGACGTATGGGCAGAATGAAGTGAGGGAGAACCCTGTGAAACAGAGTAAGTAGGCTCATTTCATCCATCGTTTGAAGAAGGTTATAATCCACAACTATACTTTTTTTGCCAACTAAACAAAATTACTCATGGTTTCCTCAATAGGTTTCATGCGAAGATATTCATTGTGAGGGAAACTTTGAAAGATGATGACTTATTGAAGAACTATCATCAGCAAAGGCCAAGATCTAAAGTTCCATTGGCAAACAGTAAACTTAACCCAAAGAGCAATTAGCTAGAACACAATACATCAGTAATATATAGTGTTCTATCAAAGGTCAAAACTAAGACAATCATGGAAGATCCTATAAAGAGGAGAGAATTACAATGGCGATTCACAGATTATTTGTGGTTTTTAAATGGTTTAAGATTCTTGTTGCGGTACATCAATTAAGTTTCTCAAGGGTTTGAGGTTCTAGAAAGTTAAAAGGACACAAAGTTATAGAAATTCCCAACAGGTTAAAAAGCCTAGCAGCCATAAAATAATGGTAATAGCGACAATGCATTTTAAGGCCCAATGAGAAGTTCAAAGAAAAATAACAATTATGCTCCATTAGTGGACGGATACAAAGGCAATACAAGTTGATCTATCAGAAATGCAAGTAACCAAATTGACCTGATATAAAATTATAGCTTACCCCTGGTTTGGCACCTTTGTTTCGGTAATAATACAAATTCCCCAGACTGTCAAGTATAAAGAATCTCCTTTTCCAATCTGCTCTCAGGCTTGAAGATCTTTTCAAAAGATACCCCTGCTTGATTGTTTGAACCTATAAGAACGAATGAAATTTCATAAACCACTGGATTCTAGTCATCTGTATAGACTGTCAGGAATTTTGATTTCCTAAATTTTAAGGAATAAAATTATCCATGACATCAAACAATTCTTCCTTGTTTCCACAATGAATAAAATCCTTTTAATCTTAGAATGTGCCATAAAATTCACTACTCATCCAGTATGGAAAATTTATGCAGTTCTAAAAATGCACAGAGAACATTTGAACTCCTACTTGGAAACGTATGCCTTGGCAGGCAGCAGTGACATCTATAAAATTTAGCCTAGCTACTCGACTTTAACAAACTTCCAACCACCTAAATGCTTTTCCAAGTTCTAATTACCAATGCTTCAGTGCCTTAGTCTTGGTCACAGACTTTACACATCACCATCTTGATCCAATCTAAACTTTTACCGAAATTTAAAAATAGATTACCGTAAGCACAAACTATTTTTTAGTGCAAAAATTGTGCATCCAACTTCCTTTCGCTGGCCACCTCATACTGTTTCAGTTGTTTTTATCTGTTCCTAGTCGCAGTTATTGCAATTCAATTAGCATATTTTTTATCAAGACAAATGGGATGGAAATGTAACAAGCCATATTCTTGAACCTTGTGCCAATGGAAATGCAATCCTTCATCAATCAGAGGGCAAACTAAAACCTTTGCAAAAAATAACTCACCTCACCTTTTGTAGTAGACTGCATGATTGCCTCCATGCTTTTGTAAGCACTCATACCAAATGCATTTGTGCCCATGGCACTTGCAGAAGCTGCCAAATTATTGGATGCCTGCGTCTGAGCCAGCTCTGATTGTGTCCTAAACTCCTGAATCCTTTTTGCGAGTCTATCTTGTTCAATATTTACCTGCTCCTTTGATTGTTGCGCATAAGTCAAAACCTGAACTTGTAGCAAAAACAAGGAATCAGATACACCATTTGGAAGAAACTAATAGAATCTGCAGTCATAATTTACTGCTTTATTGCAAACCTTTTTCTAAACAAAAGGGCGTTGAAAAGCACAATAACTCAAAAGAAAAAGGCAAATCATAGCTACAAATATGCTATTCATCACAAAAATTTCACCATTAGCAGAATGCTTAATATGATCAGCAGTTGATCAAAGTAAGCATTATAATGAAAAAAGTTGGTAAATAACTAGATTCATTAAATAATTAGATTCATCTAATCAGAAATATTTCAACTGCTTGAGTCAATATTCGCGAGTCTATCACAATAAAAAATTTATACGAGCAAAAGCATAAACCTGGCACCACATCGCACCCCGAGACCATGGGAATAAGGGCCACAAGGTAAAGCTGGCACCACATCACACCCCGAAACCATGGGAATAAGGGCCACAAGGGTGAGTAAAGTGCAGTGATATCTACTAGCAATCACTTCACATTACCAAAGTGGGTAACCCAAATTTTTGAAGAAATTAATTAAGCCACTGTTACACTTATACAAACTTTGCCGACAATAAACCGAGGACATCACAACTACTCCCTTTAAAACACGTATTCTTGGTATTCCTTCAACAATTGAGAGCTGCCTCACAATTTCCAAGGCCAATAGAGCCCACGGGAAAGGGATTGCAAGCAAGAAACCAACATAATGAACTTCAATAGCAATTTCTTTGAGAATAGGTTAAACCAACCTGTTAGTCCATCGAACACACTCATAAAACAATCAAAATATTGCCCTAAAACATATGTACGGCATCAAAGATAAAATTTAAACAGCATAGAGAGAGAAAAATATATTTTATCAGAACCAAAGAATACACGGAGGAACAAAATATTAAGAACAGTAAAATCGCCTTAAATTTGATTTACCAGTCCCAACACTTCTTGTTTGGGGTAGTATCAATTTTGCTTATTTTTCAAATGTTGCAAGCATGCAGCCAATGTTACTATTCCTTAATTTTCTGCAAGTCACTAGCTCCTGAGTCACACGTGCAATCATATCTTCTTCACTCAAAGCAATATTTACACAAGAAGATAGAAATTACTGATGTACCTGGTGAATGAAAGGCTCCATTTGGCTCAATAAGTCATAACCCTAAACAGTAAAGCGATGACTTAGATGGACATGTGTCATCAATCATTTTAAAAGATTTCAAATACGTAACTGAAAAACACACCAATTTAAAATATCTCAGATGAGCATCCATGATTGCACTAAATGATTCCAAGAACTCAAATTTCTTTTTTGCTTCAATATTCATGAGCGCATTTACCTGAAATTCTTAATATCAGGGAAACGTAATTTCAACTTAAAAGTTGGATTGCAAAAAAAAAAATACAACATGAAGAAAGAATCATTATCGCATCACTGGTACCAAATTAAAGCGGCTTCTCTCGAATGTTGACTTCGAATTTTGCAGCTCCTACCACATAATGACCAGATAAGTTTCCAAAGTTATAGGGAAAAAAGACAATATCATACAATGGAAAGGAAAATTTATTCAACATAGTTTGAGATAGTTCTAATAGAAGCTTGCATTACAGTTTCAAACACAAATAAAAAAGGCCAGACATAAATTATTACATTTGATTGATACAAGAAAGAAAAAAGACCACAGACCATGACACCACAAAATTTTCAAGCATAGCATGACATGTCCAAGGAATTTGAAACTTGCCAAAAATGGTCAAATGTCAAAAACTAGTTTGATGCATCAAGCAGAGGCAATAGAATATCAAATTAATTTGCCCGGCACCACCAACAAAGAAATATTTGATTTCACAATCATTCACAACAAAACGTAACATGAATATCTCAATGACATCTAAGTGGTGATTCACAGTCAAAGCATAAACTATTGGTTGTATGCGTCCTCCAAGATTGAGCTTTTGGAATGAACTATTTCAATATGGTATCAGAGTTAGGAGGTCAAATGTTCAAGACCCCAGGAGCATAAAAATCCCATGTATTGTATTATATTAAATTGGTCGGATGGTCTTCTTTATCTGATATCCGATCTAACTTGCATGTGCGAGACCTGTTACAGTATAGAAATACTATTGTACCGCCTCCATAAGTTCAAACTATTGGAACAAACAGTTTCAAATTTTACGTTATATGAGCATAATAAAGAAAATATTAACAATAGCTCCAAATGATATGCATGGCATCACAAGTTACAACAGTCATCCAGAGTTTGGGTATATCATGGGACCTTTGGCATGCTATTAGGAAATCAGAGAACGAGGATAAAATAAAGATACTGTTAAAAATGAAATTAATTGTAATGATCAATGCAAATCAGAACGTAAATTCAACAAGCAAGGTGGTAAATATTATATTATGGACAATAATAAGCTTCAAAGCTACACTAATTACTCGACAAACTCAGTCATGGTAAAAAAAAAATATGGAATGGAATTGAAATATACTTCTTCTAGTTCAGCAACAACTTCATCCCGAGTGGTCTTCTTTAAAGAAGAAAACTTCTCTCGTGCCTGGCACCACAAGATCGTACGAAATATAAAGTAGCTCATGTGTCATGAAACAGGAAACCAGCATGATTCAAAAATTAGATCAAACAAGACAAAAAACGATAAGTTTTACTCGACACATCCCCATAAATCAGGGATTCGATTAACTGAACCGGGGTTTGATTTGATTTTGAACATTTAATATTTATCATTGTAGTTATTGTTCTTCAAACTAAGAGACATCAACATCATTTTCGTTCATGGGGCATTTGTTTCAAGGATGTAGCCCCTTGAGCTAAACCACATAAACCATGTGCTGCGAATTTCTCTCTTCATTACCTCCCAGCTATTTCAAAATCCAATGTTAGTCATACTCACTTAAACCAAGATATGCATGGCTGAGAAGACAGGAAAGACTCCACAACGGGAATTCATTGCAGATAGATTCTGTCAGGGGCTAACTAAAGTAAGATACTTTCATCCTCCTTTCATAAGCGAAAAGTTACTTTCCTAAGCAGCATAAACTAAGGGTATCTAGAATCAGAGTTGAATTCTCAAGTAATTAAGTTGAGTGTAGGTTAAATTATTTTTCCAGTCATAATTCCTCAATATATTCTATTATTGGATTTAGAATCTTAAACCAATGACTGATGATCTAATTTAGAATTCTTTACCAGCAGAAGCATAAATACCTGATCGTATGATCCCATGGCCTTGTCGAATCTGCGACGCGACTCCTACAGGAGACAAATGATAATTATCACACAACATGATACAGAAAATTATATTTTCTCACGTATGTTTTCCAGAGAGAGATGCCAAACCATGCAATCATGACATCATTGACAAAGAGCTGCATAGGGAGAAGGAGAACTAGAGGCAAAAACATCGAAAATAACCAAATGACAACTTTTAGCTGCTTAAAATAGCAAACCTGCCATATGAGTGCCATCGCATGCACATGAAACCAAGTTTGCATTATCTGCATTTGTCTCATTTGAATAGTCTTGTAAAAATACCACCCTATATGTGGTTTAAAAGATTAAACTTCCTCAGAATTATGAGCACAATTATTTTTTCTTAAAAAAATACTGTTCTGACATTCAATTTGATGTGTGATCATGTTTATTGCTTGTTTTATCTATGTTAATGCCCATAACAAAAAGGTTAAATCACATATGCCTCTTAAATTGTCGAAACCACCAAGCAGAGAAGCAAATAATACATCAATCACGACCAAAAAGAAAAGAAAAGTAAAATTAATAAGGATTAAATTTTTCTCATGGCGTGCCAAATGAAATTTCAAATCCAATATTTCAAGATTATCTAAAAGTGGTGATTCTTTGGCTTACTACGGCTTTATCAACCAACCCACCTTTGCACCTTGCAAATCAGTGGTCAAAAACTGAGACAGTCGATCGACAAGAACATGCTCAACCTGCAGACAAGAAATTTATCATATTTTCAGAGGAAAAAGCCTTCAAATAAAATTTGTAGTACAAGATTAGAATATATTTTCTCAAAATAGGATTAAACTCAATGGTTAACAATCAAGCTTCTCAAGATGAGCCATCGTCAAGCTAGACCAAATTTCAATGGATATATTTAGTTTCACACAACTATATAATATTATACCACGGAGGCTAAAGAGTAAGAGGAAGTAAAATGAGACTAACTTTCCAATATAGTGGCACATGAAGAGGGTGATTAACTCGTGAAAACATGGTGACTAAAATCAAAGAGTTGTATGAACGTTCATACATTTTCAAATGCAACAAACTCACTTGAGAACGAAGAAATTCCTTGTACGTAGAAAGCTCACGTAATGTGTTGGTAAATTTTGATACGACTGGACCTGTTGACATGCAAAGAGAAATATCAATATTATACCAAGTCTTAATTCCAAATTACGGTATGCTTTACGAATCCCCATTCTCCATTGAACTCTATCTGATGTTAAGATTTTGGTGGTTTCCAAATCACAGGAGTCAAACAAGTGAAGAGAAGCAAAAATGAAAAATAACTCCAGAAAATGTTGGATTCAGATTAGTGCAAGTTTGGGCTTTGACTAGTAAATTTCACATGCTTTATTTACAAATTGTTGAAGTGTGTTTTTCGGCTCGAGTGAGTTAAAACTCATTCATACGGTGAGTGGTAAGACTCGCAGGCTGATAGTCTGGGTGCTCAATGCCGTACAAGGGTTTGTGACACAGTTTTGACAAAAACATCCACTGTTGATACAAACTTTACGGGCAAATGCCCAAACTTACACTAATCTGATTCAACGAAAGTGAGCATGTCGTGTACAAGCCTTTCATCAAACTTCAGCAGATAGCAAGACCAAAAAAATTTAAAACCAATAGATACTCCATGAACGAAAGAAAAAGTCCTGCATTATACTATTTTGGAAATTAGAACCATTTGAAAATTTTAAAATTTTCAAAATGACAATCAAAAGCAATTTGATCAACTTCAACTCTTAACTCCCATTCCAAACTAGAGCATTGATGCAGAAAAATATTTATAAATATGCCACTTAGTACCTCCAATGGAAATACCAAGAGGGTCATCAAGGCCACCGCTAAATGCTTCTAATGATTCAGCAAAACCCATGTCTCCATTGCAAGCTTCTCCAAGAACCTCTCTGGATCATAAAAACGCATTATCTAATGTATCAATTTTGAAAAGCTATATCCATAAAATCTTACAAATCAAAAAAGTAAGTATCATTTCATAATTTTTCTTTCTCAGGTATATTAGTTTGTCAACATGTTGGGTGTAAGAATAAAAAGTGCCCCTATCATACATTACCAGATGTATGCCCCTGCAATACTATACATAAACATGCTGAAGCGAAATAAATCAAAGTAATAAATTATAATTTACATATCTTGCAGATCCCATATTTTTATTATTTGTGCTGCCTGTGCCACTAAGATTGACCAATATCATATTGTGACAATTGATGGAAGAAAGAAGTATCCAACTCCATCACATTGCAAATAAACTTGAGCATGGATGCTCAAACATTTAATAAGTTTCTAGGATACACATGTAGCAACCGTGGAGATCTAAAAGGTCGCTAGTAATCACATGCTAAAAACAAAGTTAAAAAAACCGCTTTCATGAAGTAGCAACTACCAAGATCTTAAAAGTCGCTCCTTTTTCCTACAACAAATTTTGGATGGGATGTTAGAATGCACCTGATTCAAATACATCATATTCTTTTGCTACCAAACAATGGCCCATGCCACTTCACCATCCTAGGTTAGCAAAGTGGAAAAGACTGATGAGATCTTATGTTATATGGATGTGAACTCAGTTACTGTTACGGACTTACGGTGTTGCTTATCAACTTTTGGATGGAGTTTGGACAAGTTTTTAAGTGAGTTGGAAGAGTTCAGATAGCAACATCTATTGATACTTTTCGAAAAAAGGATAAATGTGAACTAGTTTCTAGCAAAATCCATTGAACTGGATTCTCACATGAGATCAGTTTAGAGTCGCCTTACCATGGATGAAATGAGCTTGCCAAGAAAACTAGGATTACTACTATCCGAAAACAAGAACAAATGTAAATAGCTATAAGACAAACCCAAGAAGCTAAAGTCTCACTTGTGGGTTCCACCCATGGGCCTAGACCGAGACAATTGGCCATTTAGCAGATGTGGGTGAGCCAACCATATACTTAAGACTTCCATACCCAGGAAAATTGGTTTATCACATAAAGAGGACCTGAACTATGATGAAGGTAATTTAACTTGTGTACAAGGAAAACCATGCCAAGCTTGTCTTTCATTTCTTCTTAATAAAGCAAGCGTAGATTAACTTTCCTATCCTCTCCTTAACTACTAGAATCCATTTTCAGTTTGGAGCCAATTTCACCAGTGCCAAAGTAATTTTCTCAGCAAAATCATAAGTGAAGATGAACTTATGCATCAGCGAGATGAAAAAAACAAATACATTGGTCGTATCATGGGCATAAAGTCCAGTAGAAGACAATAGAGACAGTTTTCAATTTACTCCTGTCTTAAGTAATTTACTTAATTGATAGTTTTCATTGCAAGAATATTCCAACAATTTAAGAATGAAAAAAGAAAAATATTGACACAAAATTCAAGAAAGTGAGATTGGAATCTCTCTCAGACTATGATGGAATAATAGGTCCATAGAACGGCAAATAGACTTTTTCCTGAACTAAACACGGGGAAAAAAGAACAAAGAGTTGACTAAGAATACAAAGCAACGAGAAAACAGCAAAAGTTTTAAAGTCTTGAAAAAGCGAGCAGCTTTCTTGAGCAAAATCCATGTGATACATGTCAAAATCATTCAGCCATCGATAGAAGATCCACACGATCAAATCTACCATATTTTTCCAAGAAAAAATAAATGTGAAGGCATCACATTCTTCGCCATTAGCTGTGCAGTAACATCAGAGCCACAGAATTAAGACTTGTTCAACAAAGCGTACTCACGTATATTTCTTACAGCCTTTATATAACCTCTGGCACCGATCTCTTAGCTCATCTGCCGTGTGCTCTATCGATCGCACCTAAATTTCAAATCAACATACAACACAATAAACAAAAGAGTCGCGTGAATGAAATAATGTGACGAATAAATCCAAAAAAAAAAAGACAAGAATTATGTAGAGAAATTACCTGTTTTTGGAACGCGGGAGAATCCTCGAGCTTCATGAACCAAGCCATTTTCTACTTCGTTCAGATTTAGATCCCTGGTGAACTGAGATTTAGATCGAGTTCAAGTGTGATCTCCCCCGTCTATACGACGCCGTTATGGAAACTTAAAAAATAAAAAATTGAGACTGGAGCCGAGCGGAGCTAGAAATAAAAAGCATAGACTTCATAATTGAAAAAGTGATGGAATTGTTGTGAAAAAGTAAAAATTTACGGTAAAAAGTAAAAATCTCAAACTCTCAAAATTATCACACTACACACTTTATAATATTTTTCTCTCAACTCAATTGTGATTTTCTTCACAAATGAGAGATCTATTTATAGAAAATTTTTACAAATAATCCAAAAATAAAATACATCATTACCTACATCATCACACACTAATTTTCAATATTCAACACCTAATTTTACCTAATTTTCAACATTCAACATTCACATTTTCAACACAAATATTTTTCACATTTTTAAATAATTTTTCAACACTCCCCCTTGTGATGATGATCATAATGATTGTATACATTACGTGTTTTTATACTGCCTCGTTAAAAACCTTACTAGGAAAAACCCATTGGGATAAAAACCATAGTAAGGGAAAAAGAGTGCAGTCACGTAAACTCCCCCTCATGTTGACACGAACAATTCTTCACAAATTTCGTAGATTGCGCATCCCAATATTATATATGTGCTTTCTGAATATTGTCGTAGGAAGTGCCTTTGTGAAGAGATCTGATGAGTTTTCACTTGATTGAATGTGACGAACATCAATACATTTATTCTTCTCAAGCTCCTTGGTGAATGCGAAGAACTTAGGAGGAATATGTTTAGTTCTGTCGCTTTTTATGTATCCTTCTTTCATTTGAGCAACACATGCAGCATTATCTTCATATAGTATCACAGGCTTCTCGTCGAATGATAATCCGCATGAGATTTGGATATGTTGAGTCATTGATTTTAACCACACACATTCACGGCTTGCTTCATGTAGTGCAATAATCTCGGCATGATTTGATGAAGTTGTTACAAGTGTTTGTTTCTGTGAACGCCAAGAAATTGCAGTGCCTCCACGAGTAAATACATATCCAGTTTGAGAACGTGCTTTGTGTGGATCAGATAAGTATCCAGCATCGGCATAACCAATTATACTTGGATTAGCATCTTTTGAATACAAAAGTCCCAAGTCTGTCGTTCCTCGTAGATAACGGAATATATGTTTAATTCCGTTCCAATGTCTCTTTGTTGGATATGTGCTAAATCTTGCCAATAAATTTACGGCAAAAGATATATCAGGCCTTGTACAATTTGTAAGATACATAAGGGCACCGATAGCACTTAGATATGGTACTTCTGGACCAAGAATATCTTCATCATCTTCACATGGACGGAATGGATCCTTTTCTATGTTTAATGATCTAACAACCATTGGAGTACTTAAAGGATTTGATTTGTCCATATTAAAACGTTTAAGGATCTTTTCTGTATAATTTGTCTGGTGAACAAATATTCCACATTCTTTTTGTTCAATTTGTAAACCCAGACAATACTTGGTTTTTCCAAGATCCTTCATTTCAAATTCTTCTTTCAAGTATGACACAACTTCTTGAATTTCCTTATTTGTTCCAATGATGTTTAAATCATCAACATATACAGCAATAATTACGCATCCGGATGTTGTTTTCTTAATGAAAACACAAGGGCATATTGAATTATTTACATATCCCTTTTTCATCAAGTGATCACTTAGCCTATTATACCACATTCTGCCGGATTGCTTCAACCCATATAATGATCTTAGTAATTTCACAGAATAACATTCTCTGGGTTTTGAACTTTGTGCTTCAGGCATCTTAAATCCTTCAGGGATTTTCATATATATATTACTATCAAGTGATCCATATAAGTAGGCTGTAACAACATCCATAAGACGCATTTCTAAATTTTCAGATACTGCCAAGCTAATCAAATACCGAAACGTAATTGCATCCATCACAGGAGAATACGTTTCTTCATAATCAATTCCAGGCCTTTGAGAAAAACCTTGTGCAACAAGTCGAGCTTTATATCTTACTATTTCATTTTTCTCATTTCGCTTTCGAATAAAAACCCATTTGTATCCAACAGGTTTTACACCTTCAGGTGTAAGGACTATAGGTCCAAAAACATTACGTTTATTTAGCGAATCCAATTCAACCTGGATGGCATCTTTCCATTTTATCCAATCCTGCCGATTTTTACATTCACCAAAAGATTTTGGTTCATGATCTTCATTATCATTTATGATGTCGATTGCCACATTATAAGAAAATATATCATCAATTTCTTCTATATCTTTTCGGTTCCATATTTTTCCAGTATTAATATAATTGATAGAGATTTCATGATTCTCGTCAGTTTGTGGTTCTGACAAAACATTTTCATCATCATGTGTTTCTTCAGGAACATCATTCTCTATTTTGTGATCATTATGTGTTTCTTCAGGAACATCATTCTCTATTTTGTGATCATTGTGTTTCTCTATGAATTTTCTTTTTCGAGGATTTTTATCCTTGGAACCAACTGGCCTTCCACGCTTCAGGCGTTTAATGACATCATGACTATCTTCAATTTGTTTCTTCGGAATTTCAATTCGAGCAGGGGCATTTGCAGCATGTATATATGATTTAGTTACCCCTTTTGTGTCTGCAAATGCATCTGGTATTTGATTTGCTATTCTTTGCAAGTGCACAATTTGCTGTACATCTTTTTCACATTGTTTTGTTCTTGGATCCAGATGTAACAATGATGATACATACCATGTAATTTCTTTTTCGGTATGTTTCTGTTCTCCCCCTAACATTGGGAAGATTTCCTCATTAAAATGACAATCAGCAAAACGTGCTGTGAACACGTCGCCTGTCTGTGGTTCAAGATATCGAATGATCGATGGACTATCATAACCAATATAAATTCCAATCTTTCTTTGAGGTCCCATTTTCTTTCGTTGAGGTGGTGCAATAGGCACATACACCATACATCCAAAAATTCTCAGATGAGAAATGTCTGGTTCTTTACCAAATGCAAGCTGCAATGGGGAGTATTTATGATATGCACTTGGTCTGATGCGAATTAATGAAGCAGCATGTAAAATTGCATGTCCCCATATAGAAATAGGGAGCTTTGTTTTCATAATCATTGGTCTAGCAATCATTTGCAGACGTTTAATCAATGATTCAGCCAATCCATTTTGAGTATGTACATGAGCAACAGGATGCTCAACAATGATTCCCATAGACATACAATAATCATTGAAAGTCTGGGAAGTAAATTCACCAGCATTATCAAGTCTAATTTTCTTGATTGTATAATCGGGAAATTGATTCCTCAATTTTATTATTTGAGCAAGTAATCTTGCAAATGCAACATTTCGAGTTGACAATAAACATACATGTGACCATCTGCTGGAGGCATCAATCAATACCATAAAGTATCTGAATGGTCCACATGGTGGATGGATTGGTCCACAAATATCACCCTGAATACGTTCAAGAAACATTGGTGATTCAGTTTGGATTTTGGCTGGTGATGGTCTTATAATAAGTTTTCCAAGAGAACATGCTTTACATTGAAACTTATTATTCTGAAAGATCTTCTGGTCTTTCAATGGATGACCATGTGTATTTTCTATAATTCTTCGCATCATTGTTGAACCAGGATGTCCTAATCGATCATGCCAATTGGTTAATATTGAAGAATTATCAATTACCATGTTTGATTCAATGGGACGTATATGTGTATAATGCAATCCAGTAGGGAGCATTGGTAGTTTTTCAATCACATATTTCTTTCCTGATTTATATGTGGTAAGACACATATATTTCTCATTCCCTTCATTCATTGTTTGAGTATCATACCCATGGGAATATATATCATTAAAACTCAACAAATTTCTTTTCGATTGTGGTGAATATAAAGCATCATTGATCAAAAATTTTGTACCATTAGGTAACAAAAATTGTGCTTTACCACATCCTTTAATCAAGTCTACAGGACCTGATATTGTATTCACCGTTGTTTTTGTTGGTTTTAGTTCCAAGAAATATCTTTTATCTCGGAGGATAGTGTGCGTTGTACCACTATCGGGTATGCAAACTTCAGCTTTGCTCATAGCATTTTCCATATTTGAACTTCAAAAAATATGCAATGAAAAAAAATTAATGACAATACATATTTAAATATAACACATATCATAATTGTACAATAAAACATTATCATATAAATACATGAAAAATAAATTATTGTACATTTATATTCTACCACTATATTGTTCATTTTCAGAGAAATCATTGAGAAAATCTGCAGCATCAATATTGTTCATTTCTATCCCACCAACATATTGATCATTTCCAGAGAAATCATTCATAAAATCAGCAGCATCAAAATGAGTTGAATCACTCAAACGGTCACTTCGCTCAGTGAAGTTGGTCTCCTTTTCTTTCCCCTTTATCGATTCTTTATAAAGTTTGCAAAGATGCTCAGGGGCTCGACAAATACGAGACCAATGTCCTGGAGTACCGCATCTGAAACAAGAACTTTCAAATCTTTTCGAGTGATTTTCATTAACACTCATGTTTTCTTGATGCCTTTTCTGTGGATGGTTTGGGACGTTATTTTGAGATGAGTTATAGAAATAACTATCTCGATTATTTTCAAAACCACGGCCGCGTCCACGACCACGACCACTTCCTCGTCCACGTCCACGTCCACGACCTCGACCTCGACCTCGACCTCGACCAAAACCTTGTCTTTGAATTTGATTTTGGTTTCCAGGTTTAAATTCATTTTTACTTACAGCATTTACTTCTGGAAATGCTGTTGATCCAGTGGGTCGGGACTGATGATTTCTCATTAATAGCTCGTTGTTCTTTTCCGCCACAAGAAGACAGGCGATGAGTTCAGAATATCTCGCAAATCCACGCACTCTATATTGTTGCTGTAGTGTTATATTTGATGCGTGAAACGTGGAAAATGTTTTTTCAAGCATTTCCGATTCTGTAACCTCATGTCCACAAAATTTTAACTGCGAGATTATTCTATACATCGCTGAATTGTAATCACTGACTTTTTTAAAGTCTTGGAATCTTAACATATTCCATTCATCACGGGCGGTCGGAAGTATAACTTCCCTTATATGTTCAAATCTCTCTTTTAATCCTTTCCACAGAGCCATGGGATCTTTTTCGATGAGATATTCACATTTTAAACCTTCATCAAGGTGTCGTCGTAAAAATATTATAGCTTTTGCTTTTTCTTGTGATGAAGATATACCATTTTCTTTAATGGTCTCGCTTAGACCCAATGACTCAAGATGCATTTCTACATCAAGAGTCCATGGCATATAGTTTTTCCCAGTAATATCAAGAGCGATGAATTCGAGCTTTGCCAAGTTTGCCATGGTGGTACTAAAAATTACGATGCATTTTATTAGTTAATGAATATTGCAATACAAAGTAATGGATAAACAACAAGTACAAGTATTCGTAAAAATAAAGAAAACACACGAGGAGGATATTCTCCGATAAATACAAGACTGGTGAGTATGATAACCAAAATAATTAAAAATAACCTCGTGAAAGCCATCTTCTTTTTTTCTTCGAAAATTTGATGAAGAATAATTTTTAGAGAAGAAGAGAAAGTTGGAGTGATTGAATGTATTTGTGAGATTGTATTTATAGAGCAAAAACTAGCCGTTTTGTTACCGTTTATTACCGTTGGTGTATAAGAAAATAAATGTATGTATTTGTATAATTTTATGGTAATAATATGGTGTATATAATATTAGTCATATTTAAATAATTATGTATATCATATCACATTATTATAATTAGGTGTCATAAGTTATTTTGTTTAAAAAACCTTATAGGCTTTTATACTTGTCGTATCCCTTACCGGGAGTGTGGGATGTCGTCTTAACATCCTCCCAGGATTTATAACAAGTTTTTGAAAAAATTATTTTTATTATTTCTAACAATAACATTATATTATATATTACATATATAAACAATAAATAAATAACAGTAAAATAAATATTATTACTTTTGTTACCTTTTTCTTCTGTTCGGAGCTTGGAAAAATATGGAGGACTTTTAGAGCTTCGTGCTGATAACGTGTTGTGAAAAAGTAAAAATTTACGGAAAAAAGTAAAAATCTCAAACTCTCAAAATTATCACACTACACACTTTATAATATTTTTCTCTCAACTCAATTGTGATTTTCTTCACAAATGAGAGATCTATTTATAGAAAATTTTTACAAATAATCCAAAAATAAAATACATCATTACCTACATCATCACACACTAATTTTCAATATTCAACACCTAATTTTACCTAATTTTCAACATTCAACATTCACATTTTCAACACAAATATTTTTCACATTTTTAAATAATTTTTCAACAGGAATGAAATATTTGCTAGGTTAAAAAATATATATCTACAATTGATGACATAAATGAATGGTAAAAAAAATAAAATCATGACAACTTTGGTGGTGTCGGCTATGATATCGTCCCACGGATAATAAAATACAACAAAAACACATATACAAACGATCATTAATTATATTGCATAAGAAGCTAGTAATTTCTCGATACAAGTTTTTCGAGTCATAAGAACGATGCACTGAGCATCTTTAGTCAAGAACTGGTTTCACAATTGGTACGATGAAATTATCTCATAAGATGTTGGCTTGAAAAACAACATATGTGGCTGATATAATTCTTTCATCAAATAACATTTGATTCCGATCAAGTCAAATGCTCCTAAGACACGACAACAAAAATGCCACAATTATCTCCAACACCATAAGTGACCATCCAACTCCAACTATTCATAAAATTTGTAGACCTGAAAAACATCAACAATGCTATGTCCTCCAATTTTTTTTACATTCCTTAGTAAACAATACTTAATTTTATCATTAATGAAATCTAGATTTCAAAAAAAAAAAAAAATTTATGCAATGAGAGTTGCGATGTTACATATATCACATCGATATATCTAACAAAAACATCGTTAAGAATAGAAAAATATTATTGAAGAACGGCAAACAAGTTTCTTCCAAAAATTGGAAGAGTAGATGGTATAGAGAATTACACAATTTCGAACATCTATATATTTTGTTCTTTTATCCTTGTGTGATTACTCACCCTATATCTTAAAATAAACTTGCTTCAAGTATTCTAAATATTGTGTTTTGCTACTTTGTGAATACCATAGATTTTGCCAAATTGTAATCAATTAAACAAACAATGGAAAAATTTTACCTTCTCATCTTGTTTTTTTTTTTTTTAAAATTAATTGCATGGGACCAACACTTCCTAAAAGATAACTAGTAATTATTGGAAATGTGATAATTTTGGCTAGTTACCCTCATCGATTCTCGCTAGACTTGAAATGTAAAAGGATTGTTTTACCATCAATATTTTTATAGGGAAAAATTAACTTCCTTGTTTTTAATTAAAGTCATGTTCTTGATCAATTCACGGTATTAGTTTACCGAGTTACATTTTTTTTTAATTCTATTCATTTTTAACCACAGTGATGACATGTCATCGGACATCAGCAATGTCTGACTCTGCCTCTGCAATTTTCGATTATACGTCATCATTTGTCGATTTGAGATGACAAATGATTAAAATTGAAACAAAAGTATAAATTAGTAGATTATAATTGTAAATTTATCGATACCAATACAAAAAAACATACAAGTTACATGACTCAAAATGAAATTTTCTCATTTTTATATGTTAATAATATATTTTTTTAGAAAATCAAATAATCTATTATGTATATTCGTACAAGTTCAATAGACACATTTGTATGCACGCGCGTGCACACACACATATATTATATTATAAGGTTTTAGCATGTTATATAAACTGTTTTGGTTCGATTTAGTTACACTAATGTTGAATTTCATGTATAATCCTAAAAATAATTATCACTAACTAACAATATATGGACAAAAATACAAAAAAAAAAATCTTTTCTTTCAAATTTTACCCTTGTAATATGTATTTATCCCAATCACCCAATTATCACTATAATTAATTTGCTTTCAATCTGTGGGCTTCAAAAAAAGAGATTTTGGCATCAGTGCATCACCATCATTTCCCCTTCCTGCTCTTCCTCTGGCCAAGTACGCCTCTTTGCGGATGATTTTT
Organism: Primulina huaijiensis; assembly: GCF_012295235.1. Taxonomy (NCBI): domain Eukaryota; kingdom Viridiplantae; phylum Streptophyta; class Magnoliopsida; order Lamiales; family Gesneriaceae; genus Primulina; species Primulina huaijiensis. The sequence continues at coordinate 8,350,740 of NC_133317.1, read as the reverse complement.
AGTTGTTCAACTTTAAGTACTCTTAAATTTTAGCACTAGATTTTTTATGTTTCTCAACTATTGTTCGATTGATTTCTGTGATTCCGTTAATATGTTCTGATTTTTATTAACGTAGGTCTGGATTTTTTGCCTTTGAAGAATTTTTTTAGGAGAGAAAATGGTACTTTTCCGAGAGGAATTTCGGGAAAGCATTTTTTGGTGATTAAGGCTGCATCGAGAATTCGAAACCTGAGAATTAAGAGGTAATGTTGCCTTTCCGTTGACGAAGTAATTCTGAAAAATAGTTTTTTCGTATGTTTTAATGTTCGTTGTTTCACTCGCGGGAAAATATTTTGTTGAACCAATTAATGTCGCTTCATTTTCATTTCAAAGGAATTTAAGAACTTCATGGGTTCCTAAACTGCCTTTGTTCATACGCTTCCTCGGATATTTGTTTTTCCTTTGCTGTTTTTGTTTAATTGTTTTAACGTGTTCTTTTAGATTTTCCTCTGTAAGATGATGTTTGCATTAAACATGCTTCTGTTGTGTTCTATAGATGTTTGCTTTGTTGATCTTAAATTTCATATATTTCAAAAGCCATAACCGCCCCCTTTAATTATAGCTAGGCTCTTCCTATTCCAGTCTGTCCAAATCTTTTATTTCCCCAATAAACATGAACAAACTCCCTCAATTCATGACTTCATATCATCCCTCAGAACCTTTCCATTTCTACTGACTACTGGTGAATGCATTGATTGTGCTCTCCCTTCATTCTATGTCTTTGGTCAAGATAAATTGCAGGGACCTTTTATATGAACTGATCGAACATATTGCCTTCTAAATGTAGTTTTCAGTATTGTTTGTGCATAAAGTTGAACATTTCAGAAGCATAATATATACTATATAGTATTTTGTAATTAGTCCACTCAAAGATTATCACTAATCTGGCTGAGCTTTTTTTTTTTTTTTTTTTTTTTTTTTTTTTTTTTTTTTTTTTTTTTTTTTTTTTTTTTTTTTTTTTTTTTTTTTATGATATAATTTGATGAATGGATCACATGCTTCTATTTGTTATTAACTTAAAAAGAGTTGAAATCTTCATGTGATTATTTTTTATTTTATTTTTATAATATAATCTACTGGTGAATGCATTGATTGTGCTTTTCCTTTTGTGTATTTAATTTCTTTTAAAGCTTCGATCCGGCTCAAAAGACAAAAATGGTGAAAGAAAATTGAAGGTTGGTTCAAGTAAATTTGATATAATTTATTATAACTGAAATATTAGTAGTAAATAAAAAATTTTCCCTTATACCAAAGTTAATTAGTAAAAAAAATTGACTTTAATAAACAATATAGGTATGTATGCCAAGAGTTAGATAGACCAGCAACATCATATTATTTGAAATAGAACATAAAACTCCATTTTTTTAAATCACAAGCAAAACTACCCATCCATGATCCATATTTCAATTTTAGAAGATCTATGTTTGTGGTTTTTAAAATATTATTAATTTTGCATAGGTGCTTTGTGCACTGTTGCAGCTTCATGAATACCAAATTAATTTATCATATTCAACACCAAATTTTATCATACGTTTAGTTTTAAGTCAATAAAATATGAAGTTTCATTATATATCAGTTTGTTTTGGTCTCTGTTTTGCGTACACAATTTTGGTTCTAATCTCAATTTAATATTTTTGTTTATATTAGGTTATTTTAATGTCAATTCAAGAAAGAATGAAGAGAAACAATATTATGTCATTCTTCAAGCCAATAGTTGATAATCTTTCATCACCCGAGAGGACCGAGACTCGTGCATGCATCCACTTTTATTGAGGAACTCGAACCTCCTTCTAAATCTCAAAGAGTTGAATTTGATTAAATTTCCCTTGAACGAGATCCTAAATTGCGTATTTCGATGTGGCAACATAGTGTTAATCATCATGATGAAATTAGACGAGCTTATATCAAAATGGGGTCATATCAACCTAAATTGTCGGAATACCCACGGTCTGAATCAAGGAAGCAGCATCGTCGATTTCAATATACATGGTTTAAAAAGTTTACATGGTTAGAGTACTCTCTTTCGAAGGATGCAGTATTTTGTTTTCCGTGCTATCTTTTTGAATTAAGTGAAGCACAACAATCTACATTTACAAATGAAGGGTTTAGAAGTTGGAAACACGTTAATGATGGAGCCAAGTGTGCTTTTTTGTCTCACATGGGAAGTTCTAACTCAACACACAATAAATCTTCAAAATCTGTTATAGATTTGATGAATGTAACTGGTCATATAGATAAAGTTATGAATCAAGAAACTTCTGAACATATTCAAAAAAATCGATTAAGGCTTGCAGCGACAATTGAAAGCGTCTGTTGGCTTAGTTTGCAAGTATGTTGATTGAGAGGTCATGATGAATCTTCATATTCTCAAAATTGTGGCAATTTCATCGAGATGTTAAAACTATTGGGGGAATGGAATGCTAGTATTGGTGATGTTATCTTAGATAAGGCTCTGGGAAATGCAAGATATACATCACCAGAAGTTCAAAAAGAAATCTTGGATATTATTGGAAATAGAGTCAGAAATAAAATCCGTGATGAAATTGGAGATTCTAAGTTTTGTATTTTTGTGGATGAAGCGAAATATGTATCTAACAAAGAATAGATTGCTATAATTTTGAGATTTGTTGATGCCCATGGTTTTTTGCGGGAGCGTTTTTTCCAAATTGTGCATGTTTATGACACCACAGCTGCAACACTCAAGAAAGAAATATGTGATGTCCTCGCTAGATATAATATAGAAATTCATAATATGTGAGGTCAAGGGTATGATGGTGCTACTAACATGAGTGGTGCTTTTAATGGATTGCAAGCTTTATTTCTTAAATATCGCCCCTATGCATATTATGTACATTGTTTTGCCCATCGACTCCAACTAGCATTAGTTGCAGCGGCTAAAAAAGAGATCTCTATATGGCTTTTCTTTTCAAATCCGACGAATATTGTCAATCTTGTTACATCTTTTTCCAAGCGCAATGCCGAGTTACGATCTTATCAAGTTAATGAAATTCCACGTTCTGTTGTTGTCGTTGAACGCGAGACTAGGCGAGGAGCTAATCAGATTGATACTTTGCATCGAGCAGGTACTACTCGTTGGAGCTCCCATTTTGATTCTATTTGCAGCTTGATAGATTATGATGCAACTATTAATGTGCTCGAAAACATTATCACTGATGGCACCTCTACTTCAATGCGCGGGGAAGATGGTGGTTCATTAATAGTGATGAAGTCTTTTGATTTCATTTTTATTTTGCATTTGATGCATAAAATTTTGGGGATCACAAATTTGCTTTGTCGTGCCTTGCAACAAAAATCTCTTGATATCATAAGTGCAATGGATTTGGTCTCTACGACTAAAGAACTTTTCCTAACACTGAAAAATGATGGTTTTGATATTTTTCTTTCGTATATAAAATCATTTTGCATAAGATTGGATGTCGATATACCGGAGATGAGTTCTCATTATAAGCATTCTAGTAGTTCATGCCGGAAAAAGGATACCATCACAATTGAACAGCACTTTCATTATGATATATCTAATGTTGCAATAGATTTTGATTTGGAAGAGTTAAACTCTAGATTCAGTTATGAGACAGTAGAACTTCTAATTCTCAGCTCTGCTTTGGATCCAAAAGATAATTTTAAATGGTTCAACATTGACAAGATTTGTACTATCGCTGAGAAGTATTATCCCGAGGACTTCACTGAACAGGAAATGCATCATTTGAGGTGTCAACTACAACATTATGAGCTCGATGCAGTTTGTCGTGAAAATTTTCAGAAAATGTTCACTATCTCATTATTGTGCCGATGGTTATTTGAAACAAAAAAGTTGCAACATTATAATTTGCTTGACAAGTTGATCCATCTAGTTTTAACTTTGCCCGTTTCCACGACAACTATGGAGCGTGCATGTTCGGCTATAAAGCATGTTAAAACAGTTTTTCGCAATAAAATGGGAGATAATTATTTTCTGACAGATTCTATGATTATCTACATTGAGAGAGAGTTTGCTTCAAATATAGACTCGGATTCTGTAATTGATGAATATTATTCTTCGAAAAATCGTAGATCACAGCTTCAATAGTAAGATTATGTCTATGCATATTATCTTTGTATGTTTTAGTTTAAAAATATTTAATTTAATCATCTAACATTAAATGTGTAACGTACCGTACTTTTTACTACTTAAAATTTGCGGAAAAATTTAAGATTTTCTAGAATAAGAAATAAACTCTCAAAATTCGATGAAACAAACTGTTCATCCCAACGTAGTTGCATAAAAGCTCTCAAAGTAAAGTTGCCAAAAGTATTTGTTTAAAATCTCATAACCCGTAACATGAAATCAGAGTATGTTGAACATTCATAAAAACTTAAACATGGCAGTCCTCGGGTTTAGCCTCCCGCTCAGTCCAAGCCAGCTCACTGGTCCGCACCCCTCGTCTCCTCAAATGCATCCTCACCTGCATCGATCAAGTCTAGTGAGTCTAAAGACTCAACACGTATAAACTGGAAGTAACGAGTAATATATAATAAAACCACATGCAACTTCAAAATAGAACATAAATACTTAAACTTGAACTTGCAAATAAACTTGAACATACGTACATAACATAGACGTGTCATAACGTGAAAACTTCTCATAAACATGCTTGCATACTTGTACATACATAACTTCATCATTTTGCATAGAGACATGTTTCAAAGCAAGTGACCCATACATAAATTCGCCTGATCAGAATAAACCACAGTACTGGGTTGACAGGGAAGAATCCACTGCCACATACATGAGATCCCCGTTCATGGTTTAACGGGTGGATTGGTCCCCGTTCATGCTTTAACGCTTTCCAATCCTGATCTAAACTCGTTCATGATTTAACAGGGTGGATTGGTCTCTAGTCATGCTTTACCGCTTTCCAATCTCATACATAAATTTGGTCATAAGACATTTAGCATACCTCAAAAACTTAAAAATATTTTCTTTGCACGTCAACATACTTACTTGGCGTTGAGGGATTCGTTGGATCTCGCTTGGGGCCACTGCTGCAACATACTAACGTGAATTTCAATACTTAACTTGCATAACTTAGACGTAGGTACTCGAACTCACCACCGAAGTGCATAAATAGCTTATGACATTCTAGATCACTTGGGACTTGACCTCATTTAATCATACTAACCATGACATCGAACCCCGAACAATACCTAAAGTGCTGTGTGAACATTTCCCAACAATAAAAGACATTAACTCACTATTAGAACTTGAAAAGAAGTGGAAAACCAAACACCCTCACAGAATGGGCCGCGCTTGGGCGGTAATATATCACAGCTCGAACGCCAGGTCTACTGGACGCCTACCTCGGACAGAAGGAGTGGCGCTCGGGCGGTAAAATATTACTGCTCGGATGCCGAGTTTTCTAAAGCTCTACTCTGGACAGAACGAGTGGCGCTCGAGCGCCGAGTTTTCTGGACTCCGCGACTTAGAAACTTATTCTCCCCAAATTCGATTACACAGACAGTGAACAACGTCTCGAGACCCATCCTAGGACACTAAGACACCGACTTGACTCCACAAAAACGCATCGAACGTTCCCCAAAGAAACGACGCACCACACGTAACGCAATACACCCATAAACTCAAATTTGACACCAAAATAGTTTTTTTTACGACTTTTCGTTCTCTCAAGTGCATAACGACGTGAAACAAAGCGTCAATGACCATCCCAACATCATTAACAACGTACTTAAACGCAGCAGCGATCACCCGTTAATCCCCAACGAAGCCTGCAATCATAAAACTTCAAGAACACATCACTAGCATATATTTTCAGAAAATGCAGTTTGAGCAGTCCCACAAAAAACGTCATAACTCACTCAATTTTTATCCAAATATTTCGAATTTACTGTCAAATCGAAGGTATTGAAAAGTTCTACGATTTTTATGTTGAAAGTTTCTCAAAATCACGACCGAAAAATCGCAGTTTTTAAAATAACAGTAAATTTCGAGTTTTATATCTAAAAACGTTCAAAAATGCGATCTAAACAATTTATGCTCAAACTTTACACATCACACATGTATTTTTACGCATAATAAATAACACAACGCATAATATGACGAGATCGATGCGTAAATGAAAGAATATACGTGCCTTTTGAATTAAAAATTACCGAACCGACGATACCGAAGCGGAAACGGAGCGAGGGTTGATTCGGGACGATCGTGCAACGATTTTCTTGCAATAAAAATCACGAAAATTGCTGGAAATGATGAAAGGAATGGGGCGGCTGCTCGCCCTCTCCAAGAACCCTAATATTTTCTTTAAAAATGAAATGGAGAGAAGAATGAAATGTGTATTTGTGTGGGTTGTGTGAAATGGCCGAGATGTGTGTGTGTGATTGTGGGTGTGTGCGTGAGTTTGGGTAGTGGGGAGGGGATTAGGGATGTTAATTAGGAATATAAACGGCTTAATTAGTAATTAACAACTAATTAAAATACTAATCCAACTCTAACTTTAACAAAATCTCTTAATTTAAAATAAAGTGCACAAGTAATAAATCCTTAAAAGTTTTAAACTCATAAATCCACTAAATAAATAAATTAGACTTTAAAATGATAAAAGCTTAATAAATCATTTAAAATGACTCATCCTTAACTTAAAATAAAATACCACATTAAAAATTTCCAAAATCGTCCCCGGTCTCTTTTCCTCGATCCCGCATCGAATAATCGCTTGAAACATGAAACTCGAGAAAATATTTTTAACGTGCATTACATAAACATAATAAATTAAAAATAATGCATTTAAATAAGTCATGCATGGCAAATACTCATTTTAAATTTAAATAAATGATTTATCAATTAAATAAATTTATGAGTTTTACGTGCACTGAATTTGGGCACTACAAAATGAATGATTTTAGAGATATTCATTTCTTCATTAATTTTTCTTGCAGGATTATGAAGATATATTATTATATTGTCAATGTTTTGTCGGTTTCTGAATCTTGCGAGTTCAATAACGAAAATATTGAAGATCTTGTTAATGAGAAACATTTTGAGACTACGATGAACATGTATCATAACTATAGTTTTAATTGTTATGGATTATTTTGTTTTATGTTAAAAAAATTTATCCCAGGTAGCTATTAGATGATATGAGTTTCTGGTATTTTTATGAGAATCGGTCTTATTATCAAGATTCTATCGCCATAATAGAAGTAGCATATGTAAAAGCCAACCATTATTGTGAGTAACCTAAAACATAATTACATACAGTTAAACTACCAGCGGCAGCAATTACTATATTTCTATCAAAATAATATAAATATATTTCTAACTTTTATTTTCGAATGATGCGCCAATACGTGGAATATTTCGAGCCAACCTCGTACATGGTACATCAATATAAAGATGGTAAATCAGCTCCAACTGAACTGGGCTTGGTTGATGAGAAATTAAAACAAAAACAAAATAAACTTGTACTAACAAATTAGCCATTGTCGAAGAAAGTTATTCCATATGTAATTATTCATTTCGGGAACATAAATGAAACATAATTCTTTTTTTTTTAATGAACTAAATCATTAGAAAAGGTAAAAATTTTTACAAATACAAATACAAATACACTGGACATCCCCAAAAATAATACATTTCTCAAATCTCAATGCATAATACGAAAAACAATCTAATGCAGATAATTAATAACTTCAGCAGCATTGTCGATGGTTCTGAACACATGGATCTTAATCTTCATAACAACAGCATTGATATTGGGCAATTGGTTTTCAAACACTTTCCTGTTCCTAATGTTCCAAGTGTGGTACACCATAGTAGCAAGAGCCACACACCTCATCTTATTAATGGTTGAGCTACCACGGTAAATACCTCTGAACGCAGCAAGGATAGACGAAAGTGATCCTATAATCTTCCTCATGTGAATCCAAGAACGAATGCTATTCCATATCACTCTAGTAATCGGGCATGCAAAGAACAAATGATTAATGGTTTCATCAGGAGCATTGCACAAAGCACACGATTTGTCTTCAAGGTACTCCAATCTATCTCGAGTGAGGAGTTTCAGATGAGCACAGCCACAAGATGAACTTGTGTTTTGGAAGAATGCAACTCTTTGAAATGAGAGGTTTCCAAGGCCATCTATGCTATTGAGCAACAAAGAAATCATAGGCTCTATTCAAACCTTTCGAAACTCCAAACCAACTATCCAACATCTGAATCGAAGCTTGCGCCGAGCCGTGGGCGGAAATAAGATTATCTCGAATAATAATAATATTCTTGATGAGCGGAGATTGATCTTTTTTCCAAACCCAGCTCCACACATCTTGAACATAACTTTCACTTACTGTTATAAAAAAAATTAAAAATTTGATAATGTACAGAACACACTCCTCAGTCCTCCCCCTGATAATAACTCACAGCACGCATCTACGCCACATCCTCCATTCTTGACGCCTTCAATTCCGACAACACCTTCTCCACAATCGCCTTCAAGGCGGGAGCACTTACTTGACATTTACCATCATCAAAGCAAGATCTTCCTTCTTCTGCAGCTTTACACAGCTGAGGGTCCAAGGGAACCTTTCCAAGAAAGGGAACCCCCATGTCTCGACACATTTTTGCGCCACCACCAGCACTACTGTCGAAAACTTCACAAAAAGCGAACAAATTCAGCATTTCTGATGCCTTCTCCTTCAAGTACATGATAGCCCACTCAGTCATGTCTTTTTGCTCGCCAGCATCTGTCAGGCTCAAGAATCTGAGATCCGACAATGGTTGGCACAAACCGCTCATATTCTCCACGACTCCAAGAATCGGTAGCTCAACTTTCCTGCAGAAGCTGACTTCTTTCCTCACATCTATAAGAGATACCTGTTGTGGAGTGGTAACTATAATGGCACCATCTATTCCGGTTGCCTTAAGGAACTGGACAACTGAAATATGCTCATCTGAAGTCCCAGGTGGTGCATCGACTACAAGAAAATCAAGCTCACCCCAGTACACATCCTTCAAGAATTGCTTGATGAGTCCATTCTTTCGTGGCCCTCTCCATACGACAGCCTCATCAGCGTCAGGGAGCATGAAACCGATAGACATGACCCCAAGGTTAGACTCAACGTAAACAGGAGACCAACCAAGGTTACTCTGATGAATCTGTTGCCCTTCAAGACCGAGCATCTTCGGGGTGCTTGGACCGCAAATATCAATATCAAGAAGACCTACCTGATAATCCATACCAGCTAAGGCAAAAGAAAGTTGAGCTGAGAATGTACTCTTCCCAACTCCACCCTTGCCGGATAACACCAGGATTTTGTGTTTTACCGTTGCCATTCTTTCTGCTATAGAAACCGAGTCTGCAGATAAAATGTCAAGAGTAAATTAAAAGCACAAGTTCGATAACTACAGGAATATATAGCTAACAAGTCAGAGCACAACACAAAAAGGATGGTCTTTTTCATATTTTAGCATCTCTATGATTATGGAGAAAACCCAGACATTGATTTTAACGGTACTCACTATTACTATGATTATGGAGAAAACCCAGACATTGATTTTAATGGTACTCACTATTAAAAGAGATCCCATACCAAAAAATCAGATCAAACAAATTAGATACAACTTATAAACTCAAATAAATAATTTAGACCAGGGTCGGGTCCTTTCGGAGCAGTAGCGCAAGCCTCCTGATTAGGGCATCCTTCACAAGAATCGGATTTTCCAGCTGATTCAGATTGAGTCCCTGGGCAATCTGAAATTTTCACCAGAAAAAGATTGATTAAAAAATAAGCGATCTCAACAAAAAATAAACAGCTAAAATCTCAAATTGCATGTGTAAACAACAGCTAAGAAGATTCACATACGTTCATTGGCGTTTTCAGGTATTTCGTTGCCTCCGTTTTCCATCTCTCTTACTCTTCTTGTCTGAAAAACCAACCCCTTGAACCCTAGAAAGAAATAGCGTCTTAGATAACCGGGTAAAGTCGGTGGTTGCTCTTAGTGGACTGGGCCTTAAACGAGTCCCTCAGTTCCGAAGCCCAAATAATAATAGGCATTTAACCGATCACGATTCACACCCATCGCATTTAACTGCCGTCGCCCCCTTTTGTGGGACGGGGATGCTTGAATGGCAGATGCTTAAAAAATCAACCAATATCAATGTTTTGTTTAAACACTAACGATGACTAAGTGCGAATATTACAAACGACTCTATACTAATATAATATTCATCCGTTAGAAATCCATTTTCCAAAGGACGATACATCAAATTTCTATCGTTATTCATTTTATCCTATAAAAGAATAGATAAGATATATTTTACTTAATCGCTATCATTTACTCATTAATTAAAAAATTAATATATGTAATAATTTTAATGTTGACGCTTTATATATAAATTAAATTCAAAACATAAGTAGACAAATTTAATAATTTTAATGTTGACAGTTTATATAAATTAAATTATATCAGATTTTAATAACAAATAAAACATTTAATATATATTATTTAATTTCTAAATAATATAAAATAAAAAAATTAATTAAATTATGTATAAATTTACAAAAAAAAAACTTACAATATACGTAGAAGACGTCGGAGCACTGTTGTATGCACAAAAAATTTAGCTGGAAAACGACCTGCACTACAAGCTAACAAAATCATTATATTGATTTTGACCAACACTCTGAAATTTATATATCAAGATTTGAAACAGAAAGAACTTACTTTAAATCGAAACAAAAATCGCACAAGATTTATCGCCGAAGTGAGTGAAGTGGTGTGATATCGCATAAGTGAGTGAAGAAGTGGTGTGGAGAAAAATGGACTGAAAATGCGATTATTTATAGACAATTTGCGACAGTTTTAGAAAAAATCGTCGCAATGTGCGACGGTGTTTCATTACACCGTCGCTATTAGCGACAATTTAGATTAAACCGTCGCTAGCGACGATTAAAGAAACCCGTCACTGATCTAAATCGGCGACGGTTTTATTTAAAATGTCGCTAATTATAGAGACGGTTTTAGTTTAAACCGTCGCTATTAAAACATTTGCGACGATTGTAATAAAACCGTCGCTAATTTTAGCGACGTCTTTATAAAACTGTCGCTAAACCGTCGCACATTAACGACGATTTTAATTTAACCGTTGCAAATTAGCGAGGGTTATATGAGCTATAGCTATAATAAAAACCGTCGCTAACGCAAACTTTTTCTGTAGTGAATAACACAATGTTTCTTCTCAAAATCGACCGCTAGACACGAGGGTGGGTCTTGAGTCACTTGATATGTCTTTTTCAACTTAATGAATAATTATTATTATTGGAGGAGTTAATTAATCTCATATGTTTTCATATTAATATATTAAAATTGAACTTTACTACAACATGAATATCGTCATCAGGGTTAATGAGATCATACATGTGGACACTACCCTCACTACATTTCAACGGGTAAGATCTTACCACAAATACAATGTAAAAAAAAAAGTGGGTACTATATATGCATGGGCAAATCTTGGCCATCTATCCTATCATGGGGGCAATGCCTACATGGGTAGGATGAAATAAACCCGTCATCAGCCATCTTGATTAGACGATTTATTTAATTAGCTGAATAATTATCCGCTCATAAATTTTTATTTTTTTGAAAATTAAACTTTTTTTACAAATATAATAATTATGATCTTAACTTCGTTTCAAAATAATTGATTGTCAAGACTAGCTAGCTATCACTATATAAAAGCTGATCATGTAAATTTAGAGAAGAGTTTATTTCAAGTACTTCCAAACTTCTAGCTAATGAAATATTATTTATAAATTGTATGTATAAGCTGACAAATACTACCAAATTATTGAAAAAATAATTCTTACGATACACTGACTTATCTCATTTTGGGTTTTGGTTTACTAAGTATTCAAAGTTCTGTTTTGGTACATGCAATAAATTTGATTTTTGTTGATTTTTAATCGTATTTCATTGAAGAGTTGATATAGTACTGCTGCAAATTGCTGACTTGCTCGACGTTATATCAACAATAATTACACCAAAATAGCCAGAAATTGCACGTTAGTGTGTGTATCTAAACCGAAGTTCGACGAGTTAGTAAACTAAAACCCCAAATAAAATAAGTAAATAAACTAAAAAAATGATTTTTCCTAAAATATTAATTATGCAATAATATAAACTTTCGCATTCATTTTCGTTTTTTTTTTCCAAAGGTTCAAAATAAACAAAGAAAAAGTCTGCTACAAAATGAAAAACAAAATTAAACTTGTCTCCCTATATTATATTTAATTAATTATCATATGTTGCCTAGTTTTTTCCCCAAAATAACTTATTTTTAAAAAAAGGTCTTCTTTTGTGCATGGAGATCGTCAGAAGCGCTTCTTGAATCACACCCGATCATATATTTCCTGCATGCATGGATAACAATAATTTCAATAAATAAAAGATTTAACTAATTATAATATCATGTAAACGATAATATAGAGTAATTACGTGCATGATGTAATTGCATAATGATCGTACCATCCATATTAATGCATTAATAGATAAATGTTATAAAAAAATCATTCATAAAGTTATCAGTTTTGATGTAATATTCTCTAATTCTGTAGACAAAAACGATTTAAAATTAATAAAAAAAATAAGGAAAATTTGCGTTCTTGGAAGTGGCACCAATGCACACTGACATGTGTAGTACTATATACATCAACATTTGCTAAATTTTTGACAAATTGGAAAGTATAGAACTAGCTAGTACTAAAATTTGATGACACAGAGAATCAAAATCGTTATGAATTAATCAAATATTAAGGAGCATACACGAAATTTTGTATAATATATGTATATTAATTTGTGTGTGTAAAACATATAATAAGGTATTTTCGAAATGAGAAAATAAAGATGATATATAGTAAATGCTACCAATAGTTGGCATACCTTCATATTCCGATTCATAGAATGAAAAGCTTTAATTGCTTCAATGGAAACTCCCCCTCCCAAAAGCTTGTGGCGATGCGCCGTTCTTTCCTTGCGGCTCCATTAACGAGCTGAACGACATGCCATGTTGCAGCTGTCCTGATCTTCCTACCCCAAGAAAGTCCCTAGTCAATCTCCCCGCCCCCGCACGTTCTACGCCGCCGCGGCCGCTGCTAAAACCTGTATCATTCTCATTAGTATTATTATTATTGTTACTATTATAAGCTCGGAATCCTCTGTATTGATCGTTGTCATGAATTTCTCCATCATATGTGCCCCCACCAATGGAGGAGTTCATGGGGTTTACTAAATCTTGGAGATGGCTGACCCCATTGTAACTTTCTCCAAAAACAGAAGAAGGCCCTCCATAGTTTTCTTGGTCGAGCGTCGACTGGTTCGATTTTCCGAAGGTTTTGAGCAGCGACGATGCAGCGTTATTGCTTGTGGTTGAGCCTAGCTGAGCGGCCTTCTGTAGCAGCGCGGTAGCGGACATGTGTGCCGCGCTGGGGTTTTGTGTGGCATGTGAGGTGCTGTAGAGTGAAGGGATAGCAGCACTCATGATGTTACCTGCTGATCAATCCGTAAGAATTGTATAGTCACAATATATAAATAGAAAAACTAAATATTCAGTTATAAAAAATAACAATATATAGTTTTTAAGTTTGATTTTTTAATTTTATCAGGAAGATCACTCTTTTCAAAAAAATAAAAAAATAAATAAAATAAAAAAAATCACTTAAGAATGCTTACTATTGGATGCATAAATGCAAGAAAATAATATGTAATGTAATAATCCGAGGTTTTCGAAAGGTAACGGTTACAAGTTTTTTCATTGTCATAAAAAAAATGCAAATTTGGCTAGACGTGAGATTCAAATGTATATGATTCCATTGTGAAAAATATTTAAATTTTAAGAATTTTATTTCAAAAAAATCCGAAATTCATATGATCATATCCCCTCGACTCCTCACATATACTAATGCAGTCCATTGATAATAATCAGTTATGTTATCTAGTGTAGGTATGCATGACGCACACATATATACATACGTACCATTTGAGAAGAGAGTGACGTACTCTTCCGGCCCGCCACCGGAACCTTGTCTGGCGCCAACATTATCAACGGTACTGTTGGGGAAGAAGCCGAGATTGAAAAGACCAGCCATGGAGGATGAATTCGAGCCATTGCTGGCAGTTATCTGAAGCTGAGGAGGAAGCTGCATCAGCCCTTGAAACGATGAAGGCGACTTGTTTGGCAATGTTAATCCGAAGGAGGATAAACATTGATTATTCTCGTCTTCTTGATCATCATTATGTGGTTGCAGCCCGAAAAGAGCGGTGGCGGCCGCAGAAGAAGGAGGCTGAAGGCGGAATCCCGGGCCAACGAGGGTGTCGAACTGTGGGCCATGCCTGGTCGTGCCGCCATTTCCGAGCCTGAGTACATCATGAGTTGCTAAAGCCGGGTTGAATTCAACGGTGTTGAGTGAAGGTGGATTCAGATTCCTAGCACTTTCTTGGGCTAGGGCATCACAGAATGCCCGATGTGTGATAAAACTATCACGCCTGCAACAAGCAAAAATCAAATAAATAAATTATATAAATAAAACATCCATGCAATATGTATATATGGTCAACAATCAACAATTTGTGTATTAAATTAATATTTAAATTTTAGCTCTAAGAAATAACAATGGCTAGCTTGTTCATTAAATACATATGTTTCAGCAATTTCAATTATTTTTTTGGGTACATTTTTAAAGACAAGATTGTGGAATGTACAAGATTAAAATATGATACACATAACTTTACACACACACACACACACACACACACAAAAATATATATATATATATATATATATACACACACACACACATTCGGAATAGCCGTTATAAATTTGATTTAATGTCAATATATATTATTCACTAGAAATATAGTAAATTGAAATAAATATGAATGGGACTATAAAATATGGAGACATTTTGTTCCTCAGTCCTTAGTAGGGAATCATGAGAGGGTGGAATAATTTAGTTGGTAGATTGAACTCACAAAAGTTTAAGGGAAAGAAGACAAGATGTATATATATAATTGAGCATGAGCATCCAATGTTGGGAGGTAGATCAATTTCTCACTAGCTATTTGCACACAAAATTTACAAGCTAGTAGTTATATATATATATATATATAGAAAAGTATAAGCTGCACACACATATATCATGTTAGGTTAAGTTTGGATCGAAATATTTGAAATTAAATGATTTTAAGTTCAAATAATTAAATTTATTGAACTAATTGTAATTTGAAAAGATTTAAATTTATGAATTTGAAATCCATTATTAACTTTAATGGATTACAAATTAGTACAAAATAAAATTATTTGAAATTAATTCCCCATCTCATTTTCTCCTATCTAAATAACTCCATCCGACCACACTCATAGGTTGCATTTAGATGTAAGAATTTGGATTCGAGAGAGTATTTGAAATACCTTAAGATTGAGATAAATTTGAAATCTATCACAATGATTTAAAAAAAAAACTAATTAGGATTTGAATTTCATTATAAAATAAGTTTGCCCAAACAAAACCAAAGTTCGAATAAATCTTGATTTATTCGCAAGGGAGGCAAGTGAGGACCGAACTTATAATAACATTTTAAACTTGATTTGGAATTTTTTTGTCCTCAAAATATACAAAATCATGTTGAAATTGAAGAGAAGAAATTTGAAATGATTGTATAAAAGAGAGGGAGGAAAAATGAATGGGTGGATGAGATCGAATTGAGAGTGGGGAAGGGATATATAGCTGCAAATAGAACAACACAGTGCATAAAAACCAAGGCATAAGGGAACAAACCTTGTACGTACACCACAGATTACACAAACAAATTAACACTTGAAAGAAACACATGCAAATGTTCCAGAGTCCCCCTCTTATGTGATATGGCGTTTTCCACATACATATTTCACGTGGACTCATTCTCTTTTTTCCCACAGGCAAACTTCCAAAGAATAAAACGAATCATTTTCAAGATCTGTAACACCCGTGAAACCAAAACCTTTTTATTTATTTTTTTGGGTTTTCACCGCATCTACATGCACTTAAATAATCATCTAGAAAACCAAAAACCACACACCTCAGATACATACATACATACATGTATATGTGTGTGTGTGTGTGTATACGGACCTGGAGAAGAGAGTGCCGCAGTCGCATTTGTATTCCCTGGTGCCGCAGGTCTTGGAGTGGGCCTTCCAGTCGGACTGTACGGCGTATTTCTTGGAGCATTTGTCGCATTTGTACTTCTTCTCGCCGTGTTTCCTCGAGTAGTGTTTCTTGATCCCGGTGAGGTCACCGAGGGCCCGGCCGGGCTCGTGGTGGACGCAGGTCGGTTCCGGGCAGAGGTACACCTTCCGTTTGATCTGGTCCTTGGGACCCTTCTGCTTCAGCTTCCATGGCAGGTTGTGGCCTCTCCTGTGGAGCTGCAGATTTTGCTCTCTTTGAAACCCTTTGTTGCACACTTCGCAGATGAATCTGTTGGTGGCCATTAGGGTTTTTGGAGACAGTGCTATAATCTCTGCATCCGGATCTGAAAAAATTAATCAATGGAACCTCAAAATTAGAATTAACATACAATTAATAATTCACCCATCATCAAAATTCTGTATGCAAAATAAATTTTAAAAAAACGGAAATTTTCACATCGATTAGGCCTTCTAGCTAGATATATAGCTAGCAAGCTTTTTGAAGATTAATTCCACTTCATTTCTTGGAAACTTTTGTGGGACTGAAAAGAGATACATATAGCTAGGGTTTCAACCTTAATTACAAGTTTGTTAGAGAGGAAAAGGCAAGAAATTAATCAAAATTTTGAAGGAAAAAAAAAAAAAAAAA
>NC_133317.1:8327871-8330285 GCF_012295235.1 Primulina huaijiensis | reverse complement strand
TATAAAATAATAGTTAACGTTTGCGCCACCGGATGGGCCAGATTTTTGTGTAGGACGGAAGAAAGAAGGAAGGTGCAAGCGCAGAGGTTCCAGGCTGAGCCCCACGCCCCATATTCTGTCCATATGCGGCGGGGGAATTAATGGGGTCCATCCCTTTTATTTATTAATAAGTCTTNTATTTAAACTTATGTTAGAATAATTTTACAAAAATAAAAATCCTATTTCTGCATAAAGTCAATTTTTTTATAAAATTTTATACCTAAACTAATTAGATTATTGTTTACCTGAAATTTTTTAACAAAACCAAAATTTCAAACATTACTTATTATATTCTTTAAAATTTTGTTAAAAAAAATTAAGGTAGATTAAGTACTCGATAGTTTATAATTACATTTAAAAAATTGTCCAAATCGAATGGTTGAGAATAGAAAATTAGCAATCTGACAGCAGATTGGGACTGATGGAATGTTATTTATTGACATATTTTCCCCTTTTTTTCTAACACTGTTCATAATTTCCATGTCAATTTAGACTTAAGAGGCAGTGCTATTTAATTGTGAATCTAGCTAGGTAATATATTTGAAAGAATAAAATAATTTATGTAATAATAACTGATTAATAAATTAAATTTTTTAGAAAATTTATATCATAAAATGGTTTGTATTTTGGGTCTTATTTAAACACCCCCCCCCCTCTCATCTTTTTATTAGATTTTTTTTCAATTGATTAGCTTCTTTTTTTATTTATTAATTACTCATTATTATGAGTGCGATTCGAATCCAAAATTCAGATTATATATGAAATCGCTTGCATTGATTATCTATATTGTACGACAAAAGTAGTCGATTTTTGAAAATTTTGGTCATTTAATTTGCGTTAATTTATTTTTTTGTATCGCGCATGACAATTGTTTTTCATGAAAAAACGTATGTGACGTAGCTGTAAACAAATGTCGAGCATGAGAATGCAATAAAATTTAGCATTTGTAACTTTTTTCATATATACACACACATATATATAAAAGTAAATTAAAAAAATATTATTAAACTAATATTCAATTTTTTTTATAACAAATTTATAACTAAATTAATTAGAATATTTTTTACCTGGAATTTTTTACAAAACTAAAATTTAAAATATTATTTAATATTTTAAAAAACATTAAGATAAATTAACTCAATTATTTATAATTACATTTTAAAAGATTGCTCAATTAGACTGGTAGAGCATAGCAATCTGACAATAAATTGGGACTGATGAAGTGTTATTTATTTACAAATTTTTCCCTAATATAATTTTTTTTTTACTAACACTATATAAATTTCCATGCAATTAAGAGACAGTGTAAATTTACCAAATTGAATTGACAATAAATTTCTCATTTTTTCCCTTTTGTTTGCGATCCATTTTGCAATGTAAGGAAAAAAAGGGACAGGAGTTGCCTGATTATATTGGGTAATTGAAAATAGCAATCACGTACGAGAACAAATGAGTTAAAATCGACAAAGTTTTTAACACTTTTTCGGATGAATATGTAACAAGAGAATTGTCCAGTACGGATTATCTTACGAGCTTGATTTACAGGCTACTAAGCAGGTCCGGGGCATAGTCAGAATTTTAAGTCTAGGTGGTTGTATAACATGTATTTATATTTTCCTTTTTGGTCATGTTATAATGAACTTTTATTTTTAGTCATATAACTTATATCTTTTTTTTTGTTGTATTTTTTTAAACCCGAGTCCATCGTTTCTTCGTGTCAAAAAAAAAGCCAAAAACGAAAATCAAGTTAAATGACTAAAAATTAAAAATAGATACCGTACTAAAAATAAAAATTCAACGTAATATGATCAAAAAATGAGAAAAGAAAAAGGAAAAAGGACATACTGATTCTTCATGAGGACATTAAACATTTCTAAATTAAATCTCGAATGCCAAGTTCAAAAAAATATAATAACAAAAGTAAAAAATTCATATTTATCAATGTGTTCCGAATTTTAGTCGTCAAATTTTGATTTTAATCCAATAATATTATATCAACACTCTAATAAAAAAAATCAGTGAAAGAAAATATCACATGATATTCATTTTAATAAGTATTAAATCAAATTTTCAACACTAAATCATTGCATACAATCAATCACATGATGATAGGGATTTTTATACACATAAAATTAATTTTTTGAGAATTCAACAAGATGATATTTATTTTCTTTTTGTAATTTCGGTCCACATCGACATTATATTAGCGCATACATTAGGTAAAAAAATAAAAATGGTTAAAAAACAAAGATAACGAGCTAACATTGAAATCTGACAACATAAAATATACTAAAATCATAATTAAAAAAACAAATATAAAACATCAAAATTATAATTTCCCCATTTTTACGTATTCCACGTGACTCCTCTTCTAA
>NC_133317.1:8280286-8327649 GCF_012295235.1 Primulina huaijiensis | reverse complement strand
ATATATATATATATGTATGTGTGTGTGTGTGTGTGTGTGTGTAAATATAAAATAGTTAAATTAATAAATGAATTAGTTTACCTTTCTGAGTGGGGGGACAACAGTACGTTCGTCAGTTCCTCATCCATGTCTGTCACATTTAATTACGATAAATTTATAATTTAAATCCATATTTATTAGTCAATTTTGTTTTATATTTCAATTAATTAGTTAGTTTCAGGGATTATATTAGAATAAATCGATACAAAAAAAGTGTTACATATAAATTATTTTTCATATTTAATTCTATGGAATTACATTATTTGTCTTGGCATATTTGTCATCGCATGTTTATCCAAACACTTTGTAATAAAAAAAAAGTTCTGTTTACTAACTCAGAACTCCACTTTTACTAGCATATCGTGTGACATGTCCATCAATATTTATCCAAATACCTCAAGTTACTTTTACTTTGGATGATAATTATTAATCACTATTTGTATATAATTATTTAAAATTTTTTTTTTACATTTTCCTAATGTGAAAAATATTTCTTTCCTACATGTTAGTTACAAACTTTGTAAGTTCGAACGTTTGTCGTTTTACCGAATATTATAGTTGGTATATAGGGCTAACAGTAAAACTTTAATTGAAAAGATCGCTACTTTTTTTCCAATCATAAATCATAAACTCGAAAATTCTAAAATAAATAACTTAGCATTTCTAACAATCATAATAAATTAACATATGAAATTTAAAATGCATAAAATAAATCATAAATCGTCAACTAACCAAAACTCCTAAATTGACCTTTAAGAAGATCAACTAACAATAAAATAAAGTATAAAATATATCTAATAAAGTCATTAGCATAAATCTTTAAATCTTTTATCTATCTAGCTAGTGCGGAAATAAATTGCCTTCGGGTGTGTACTGCAGCACTCGATCCACTCAATCGTCACCGCCTCCCATTAATCATCAAATCCTGCATCATACAAACCTAGTGAGTTTAATGACTCAGCACGTTCTAAACATGAGTAGCAAATAATACATATACAAACAATAAAAAATCATACTTTTATTTAAAATAAGTTTTGAGCATAAATACAACATTTTAAAATAGCCTTAAGCATTTAAAATCATTTTAAATCCTTTAAACATAAATAAATCATTTAAACATAAATAAATCATTTAAAAATCATTTAAGCATACATCATATATCATAAATCATTTTAATCGTAAAAATTTTAATCCTTTATCATTTTGGGTGAAGTTTGATCCTTGAAAGTGACTAGCATTTATCCTTTGGTCGACTGCAGTTTTAGCTGCACATGGTCCATGGGGGTGGACACTAGGCTCCACAATTGAAATACGATCGTCGGGGTCCCTCTGGGACCTTTTCCCATAGACGGGGTCCCTCTGAGGCCTTGGGCCGTAAACGAGGTCTCTCCGGGGCTTTGACCCTCACGTCATCTCCACAAAATCATATATCATTTTTCACAGTCAATTCACATCCAATTAAATCACGCATATTATGATTTGTATGATGCTTAAAAAAGTTTAGAAAACGTGCATTTGCGTTTATAATACTCGAATACTCGATCGTTGGCGAGGGTGCGAAGATGGACGATCGGACGACGAAAAACACAAGCTTTTCTTCCCAACCTTAAATCTCTAAAATCCTAGTGTGTGTGTGTGTTTTTCAGCTGAAAAATGTAAATTATGGGGTGGAAGAAGCCCTAGGTTCTTATTTATAGATTTAATCACATGATAATGAGTTTTGGTTTTGGGCTTGCAAGCTTAATGGTAATTGGGCCTTCTTTAAATAATTAAATTGGGCTCAATAACACTTATTTAATTAAAACATAAAAGTTTATACAATATGTTTCCATAAAATAATATTTTTGATTTTTTAAAAACTCTTTGTTTGCCCAAAACCGGCTTCCTGGAAAAAATCGAGCTCGACTCGTAAAATAATTCGAACTCCAACCTTTTTAGAAAAATTAAATCATTTTAATCATATTAGGAAGCCTTAAAAATATTTAATGAAAAATAAATATTCTTGTCTTGGTCGTCTCCGGTCTCCTTTCCCCTGCCTATTATCGAATATTCGGGTAAAATCTTTCAATTTTACGAAAACATGTCACATTATCATTTAATCATGTAATCATACATTTAATCATATAATAAATATCATGCTAGCATTTAAAATCAATTAAACAATTTGCATGCATGTGGTTTACATATGTTTGATTTTTCGGACGTTACGTTAATATTTTAAATCATATCACATTTCGATTGTTTTCTCAGTAGATAATGTATTTACACTACAAAAAATTTCAATTTTAAAATATGATCTGAGGTTTTAAAAATCTGAAAGAAAGCGTAATCTTGAGCTAGTTGTTTTTTGTGACCAACAAATTATCAGTGTCTTAAATCACCATATTTAATACCTAAAAAAAAATCAACATATATAACAAATTAGAAAATCAAATATAATTGTTCCGAGAATTCATCTTTAAATGATAATTCTATTCTTAGTTTCATTCTGCAAAATCAACATAGTATATTACTTCAAGTTAGTGGCCAAAGACTAATAAATAGCGTTTTTACATGGAAAATTGTATTTTTTGTCATGTATATTTATTTTGTTGTGATTTTTGTCTTTTATGTTGTCAAATTTCAATATTCATCCGCTCATTTTTTTTGTAATTTTAGTCATTTTTTGAATTCACGTTGATACGACACTAATATGGAGTTGACATGTGTAGTGTCATATCAGCATTCCGATTAAAAATAATAAAATTACCAAAAATAATAAAAAAAATGCAAGTCTAATATCTAAATTTGATGGCATAAAAGACCAAAATCAGAACAAATACCATTTTACTTGATTCAATGAGTTATTTTGATCAAAGCATCAATCCTCACATAGAAACTCTTCACGCAGCGAATTCCACTTTTAATATGATCGTTTAAAATTGAAAACAAAATTTTTTTAAAAACAAAAAATGGCTGGGTTGATCTGGTCATTGTAGATCAATGACCAGATTTCACCCAACTTTTAAATTTTTTTTTAAAAAAAATTATTAAAATTAAAAAAAAATCAACAAATTAGAGAAAAAAAAAAACTTGATATTTTTTTTAAATAATTATGATAAATCACTAACGCTCATATTTTTTAAAATTCAACCATATTCTTATAAATTAACATCGTTTAAAACTTTAAAAATCACAATTTCCTCTACTTTAACTCTATGAATCAAATTTTCTTCCTCTTTCATTTCATTTTAAATCCAAATATGAAATTTATTCATAGAGAAATGATGTCACCAAATTCTTCTCAATTTAAATCTGAATACTCAAATGATCAAATGTTGAGTTTTCAATTCAATCAAGGTCTTCTTCCGAAATCTCAACGAAGTCCATCCTCCTAAATCAAAAATGAAAGGGAAGAACACCGCTGCTGATGATGGGATGAAAATGTCACAAGGAAACATTGGAACAAGATCGAATACGAAGATGAAGGCCTCATAAAATCATTGTGCAACTCTTCCACCAATCCGATACTATTTGACAATGATCAAAGCAACTCTAGTTTCTAGGAATTGGTTTTGAATGAATTTAATCATGAGTTGTTAAATGAATGGAATATACGTACATGGAACAATATGTGAAAATATTTCACCAATGTTGAGAAATGATTGTTCGCTTTCCAAAATAAAATAAGTGAACTAGAAGTATTTAATCAAAGCAGATCGCCATTTGATATGAAGGTATTCATTCCGAAATATTTATTTTAATTGAAATTTAGCAAATTCCTAATTATATATATTTTTTGTTTAGTATTCCCAAGTTCAAACAATATTCAAGCAAAATTATGGGATTCCCTGATTTGATGAGAAAGTTTGGTTAATGTCGAGAGAGCAACCAAAATGATAGACATGGTCATTCGAAAAATTCGAAGGGATTTCAATGAATGCTACCAAGAAACTTAAGAATATTAATGATGAATCTTCTTCAGCTTCTATCTTTACACCCTCCGATACACCCATCATCGATGAAGGAGACGACATGCAGAAATTGAGCAAAACCATTAGACGAGTGGGAAGGAAGGCCTTCAAGAAGGTCATGAAGGGAGAAGGATCGAAAGCTCGAAAGATTGTGGATTTTCTCAAAAGAAATGAAAAAAATGAGAGACACAATATTATGAAAATGAAGATGCGAAGATTGCTCAGCATTTTGCAAAAGTTGAGCAACATATTGAAAGGAAGTTAGAAATAAGGTTGATGGAACAAGAAAGAAAAGAGAATGGAACAAGAAAATCTGATAATGGAAAAAAATATTAACAATCCAAATCCGTGAGTATTATACAAAGATGCAAGAAAAAATTCTTCGTAAACGATTCAATTAATTATTTGTAATTTTTTAATTGCGTGTTTTTTTTAAAAAATAGCGTGTAATTATGTTTTAAAATTCATTTATATGTAATTATATTTTTAAATTTATGTTTTAATTATTCTGTTTTTTTTAAATATCAATTTATTAAATTGAATATAAAAATTATTGAATAAAATAAAAAATTAATACTTTAATATCATGTCCACTATGAAATTATCTATCACAATTGTCTATACAATGAAGTTATCAACGAAATTCCTCAATCATTGAACATGCCCTTAACAAACCGATTATTCATGTATCATCAAACTGTCAAAGGACAAACACTCCGTACATAATGCATCTAAAAAAGGAAACTTTGAACCGATTTCTTTCTTTAAAGATTTTAAATAGTGGAAGAACGTTTCTAAAAGTATATAAAGAGCATATACAAACAATAATCATGTTCTTCTGTACTGTGTAGTTTCCGGTACAATATCATTTCATCTCATGTCACCTTCTTCGATTTTAAAATTTTTGGAGCAGAAGACATGGATCACCAGGTTAAGTAGGCTGAGTCCAGCCTCGTTCAGATTATCTGGAATCCACCCGATGTTTCCTCCTCGGGTCGTTAAAGATGTGACGACGGTCATAACAAAAGAGCTATGGTAATTGCCTAAGGAAGTTGTGAGGAGCGCAAAGGCACCACACAAACTGCGCATGGCATCTGGAGATTGGTCGTAGAAGAACTCGTGTTGCCCGATAAATGTGAAAACTTCAGCAGCCACTAATAGAAAATACTGAGGTACTTGCCAGAAGATGCTTATTGGTACTGGAACAGGCTCGTCCACCAACCAGAGTGATTGGGCCAGGTCCTTTCCACTATAGCAGCAGCGGACATGCAGAAGGCAGAAAGAAAAAGGCCAATGCCCATTCTTTGTAACTCTGAGAATCCTCTCTCTTTTCCAGGCAATTGGAACAAGAATTCTGTCATAGACTGGGAGCCAGAAAATTACACTAACGACATGAGAACTTGACAGAGAAGCTGCGGGAATCTTGAAGGAACCTATGGAAGTGTCAATCATTGCACCTTGCTCGACAAACACAGTAGACATCTGAGCATAATGGGCAGAGAAGACTATCCAGGTATCCGGCATACAAGGACATGCTTTCCAGTTGCCAGTGTTGTTCTTGAGTACAGGTTTCCCATTAATGTTAACGGAACCATCACCGGTAACATAAAACAAAACTCTTAACTCAAATCCCCATAGAAATGCCATGGGAACTCCTAAACCAGCTGATAAATAGATTTGAAACATGTGACCCATCCAAATCTATCTGATAATGCAAGATGACTGTTGGACCCGGTCCAACATAGAATGAATAATGAAAAAGAATCAGAAATTTGTACCTGCAGGCTTACATACAAACCGATCTTACTACGTCTATACACGTGAAAAGGATATTTATTAACAACCTTTCTTTTCCTTCTCTCCCCCATCGAACTAATAAAAGCCTATACACCTCTGCTGACAGTAATATGAACAAATTAATCGTAAAGAACTGACAAAAATTCCAGATTATAGCTCAACACTGAAGACCTCCTTTCTATAGCGAATTCGATGTTATCCAGAGGATGAAGATTTGAAGTAAAAGCAGTGAACCAAAATAAACATCCAAGAAACAATTACAGGAAATCAAAACCACCGAAAACCACAATTTGTGTCACACGAATCATCGTGTTCGATACAGAAACAATACCACCAGTCTTGAACAATCAAAAAGGAAAACTAATATTATATAAAATTTGATAAAAATATCCAAAAATCTCAGTCGTAGAAATCAAATAACGGCATAACAATACAAATATATAAACATTATCATGAGTAACTAGCAAATCATCCCTACCCCAAGCTGAAGTAAATCATAACATAAGAATTCAATATTCATCTACATGAACAAGCCAAAAAAAAATAAAAACACAAAAATAGAGTGCAAAATTGTAAATCAAAGTATATAAATACCAAGCCTGTTTTGTTTCGACTGCATAAAATCAGATGTAGTTCGACCAGCTGATCCATCATTATTAATCTGTGGAGCACCACTACTCACAATCTCCCCTTGGTCAATGCCCTTCAGAATAAACTACACAAACACCCAAACAATTAACAATTATCTTCAAGCTAATATCCCATAACAGCAGAATATAAATTTACCCCAGCCATGTGAAAATGCATGAATCGGCTTGTTTTGTGCCGAACTTTGGTGACTAGGATCTGCTTTACCTCGTTTGTAAGAAGAGTTAGATCTCCAAGGCCGATGGTGTTCTGCACCCCTCTCATCCTTTCCATGGTAAGGAATGTAGGAGGAAGCTTTATCAAGATTCATGTCCACTCTTTGTTGGAGTCCCCCCTCTCAGGCAAAGCCTGGGTCTCCTTATCACCCGGACCCCATCGAGAGTTCCATTTGTTCTCCCTACGATGGTCATGACTTTCTCTTTTTCCTGTATCAGTCCATTGGTCCCCAGGGCCTCGAAATGCTTCCCCGTATTGTTTCTTAGATGAATCAGTCCAGTGATCCACCCTAAGGTTATCAGTATTCTCTCTTTCCCCTCCTTCCATCGATCTTTGCGAACAGCAGAATTGTTATCCCTTTCTTCATCACGCCAGCGATCGCGACGACCAGATTCCATTTCCATAACTGATGGGCGGCAAAAAAAGGGGTTACGGCCGAATTGAGTTTTGGGGAATAAGGTTAGCTTCTCTTTAATGCCTGCTTAAAGTATTGGGGAATAGGGTTGGCTTCTCTTTAATGCCTGCAGAAAAAGGGTTACGGCCGGATTAAACACTTTAGTTTTTGTGGAAAAATTAAAATACGGTTTATTTTTTTTACTTCACTAAATATAAATATAGTTTTTTTAAAAAAAATTTTTACTTAATCAAAACTACTCTTTCGAAATAAAATGTTACAAAAAATTAGAAATGAAGCCCGTACTTTTAAAATTTTGAAGTAAAAAATAATGTTTTACTTCGTCGATGTTTTTACCGAAGTTGATTGGTATATATTACTTCATAATTAATAATCGCCGAAATAATCAGTGAAAATAAAAAATTCTACTAGTGAACATCCAATATCATAGAATCTCATCACATCAGATCAGCGATCGAGCCACCAAACCTTGCAATTGGCGCCATAACCTTCATGACAACATTATCTCCAGTTTCAGAATTATTAGTCGTATGCCTTGTTAACGTGCAATCCTGAGATTCTTATGTCTAGATGATTTTTTTGGTCAAATTTTAGAACACCAATCTCGCTATGTTAACGAACAGATAACTATTTTCCGCATTCAATGACACACACAAGGCAGGAATCCTTTATATATAGGACTAGTACCATTTCATAATAGAACATTTCACGATTCAGCAAGGTAGGAACATGACAGCTTCTCGTGGTGGTGTTGATAAGTCAACAGAATTTGACATGATGTTTCGAGTTGTGGGGGTGTTATCAACGATGAACAAGACTGACCTTCACGAAGGCACAATTTCATGAGCTTGTAAATGAGAAGTCTCAGTGCTCCAGCGCATCTTTCCACATTCTTGAGAACATGGCTGCTAAAGAAGTGTGTGGGGATTCTGGAGGAGAAAACAATAGAATAGTGAGTACGTATGATAAAATCATCAAATGGTAAATTGACTGGTCGAAATTTTTAACTCATAAATCACATCGAGCCAAAGCAATCCAAAAAAATAATTTAAGCATTTTGAACGCAAAAATCAGTAAGTGATCAAACTAAATATCAACCAAGATTCAATGGGGGTAGAATTATGTAACTTGGTCAGTGTGTCCTACATTCTCCTCTATCATTCTCCTCTATCCAGAGCAATAACTTGTGTTCCAAAACACCTTACAATTCAACTATGTAGCTCCTAATAATGATCAACACGTATCAACAAATTTCACAACACAACTTTAGAACACCAACTGCAGCCCTTGACTGTTCACGCTTTTTAACTAGTGAATCAAATTTTCATCAGGTGTAGACCTTAAGACTGACTTGTAATCAACTTTATTCAACTTAAGAAATAAGATTCCATCCTAATCAAAAAACTTAATTACTCTGCAAACAATTTGTAATTTATTTATGTTCTTAAAATGTGGAAATGTACTAAACTTGGACATTGATGCAACCGCATAATTTCAACTAGGCAACAGCAAAACACAAGGGGGGAAACGCGGATAAAAACTTGACAACAAGACGCTCTGAAAAAGGTATGTTGATAATGTACATTACAGAAAACTTATTCAAACAAAAATACATATATGTAATTTATATTCTTAAAATGTGGAAATGTACTAACTTGGACATTGATGCGACCAAATAAATTTCAACTAGGTGTTAGCAATAGCACAACACAAGGGCAAAAAAAGCGGATAAAAACCTGACAACAAGATGTACATTAAAGAAAACTTATCAAACAAAAATACAAAGCTGTAAATCTCTTTGCTTATATATTACTTATAATACAAACATAAGTGTGTGACTATTTAAGAATACTAAAAAACAAGTCTGAAAACACATGATCCTCCAAACGAAAGTTATCTTCCGTAAACAGAAGAACGTGCCACCTCATGTGAAAGAACAATTTTTCGGAAGGAGGCCCAGGTGCATAAATGCAGAAATGTGACAAAATAGATATGGGATTTACAAGGTACTGAGCATTTTGTAAAACTGTAGAGGATGAACTTAGATTAAATTCTCAACAAATATAATTAGGATGGTTCATTGTACATGTAATGAACAGTGGACATGAACTTCCCATGGTTTTATTGACAAATAAAATGTGGATGCCTATTGAAATAAATGTCAGACTATATTTTTAAATCCATAGTACAGTTTAAAAGCAGTCCACGAGAACCCACAGAGAATCAGCAACAAATATGCTTTCTTTAAAAACTTCAAAAAAAAATTGATTTTCGGCCTATAGAGTTTGCAAGAAAAATACAATATGGCCCATAGAAACCATAGTTTCATATTCACCAAATTAGACAAGCACAACATAAGATAATCACTAAAAGCACAAGACATGTTAACCATCAAAACCTCCTTGTATCATAAACATAAGGACAGATGTAGATACTTTACCTTCAGAATCTTCAAGAACTGAAGCATTACTTCGGAGGTATAATCTATCACATTGATGTAATTCTAAGCCTTCCATCTTAGCAAGCTCGTCCAACATGTGACCTATAAACCGATAGGCGACCATACTCACGGCATCACAAGCTTCCTGCACCTCAAGGTATTGATTAACACTCCTGCTCTGCTCAGGGAAGGGGATTTTCTTTTCAACTGGTACATCAGAAAATTCTAATTTTGAGGTGGAAAATGAGAATTTTGTCGCCTTTCCACCACTAATTTCATTGTGGCTGGTGTCAGGTGAGTTAGATAGAGAAAATAGTTTATTCTCGATTGTCGCTTTACGAGGGTCAGGATAAGCCAATCCAAATTCCCCAAAACATCCTGGTAGGTGATGTTTCCTATCTGTGCATGAACAATCTAGTACTTTTGAATCCACGGATTTTGCGGAATGAACAAAACTATGGTTTTTATCTGGATCCATTTCTGTGGTATGAAAAGACATTAGAGGTGGTACATCCAACTTACTGCTTGGGGACACAGGAGGGGAAAAGCAATTTGATTTAACTGTTGATACAGGTGAAGTTTCACAAATGCTTTCTGATCCACAATATGAATCGTGAGAATAACATCCACCATACTGAGGGTTCTCTCTTACTTGTTCATCGTCATCTGATATATAGAGGATATCACTTTTTTCTAAATCCTCCATGTATGCGTTAGAAAAATCTCGATCAAATGCATACTCAGGTAGAATGTTCCATAAAACTTCTTTTGCTTGAGCACTGACAATTAATACATATTCTACCTCCTTTTGTATTTCCTCCTCCACTAACTCTTTGGTATGAATCCCTGAAGAGGGCAATCCTCTGAGACGTGGACGTCGAGATTTATTATTGATGATAATGTCAAGAGTTTCCAGTAAACAATTTGGGACCTTGTCCATATCACTGCACTCAAAAAGATATTCAGTCAATAAATTCCTTACAGCCCTGCGTAAACTTCTGATCGACATCTCAACATTAGGAGACAGTAAAACGTTCACTCTTCTCACTTCTATCAAGCTTACTCTCTTTGGATCATTTATGAAATAAATAGCCCTTGCTATGTCATTTTGTAATGCTTCGATTTCTGGTGAAAATTTCCTAAATTCTATTGCAGCAGGCTGGTTAAGTATCAGCTTTAATGTCAAGCCAGCAACTCCCAAAGCCCCAGCTAACGATTCTGCAGGCTCATTACTATTACTAAGATCCAAGAGCATCTTCATGCACTTTTTCCTTATTACATTGATTAAACCATCACGGCTCCATCCAGATTTTGGTGACTGCAGGGTTGGGATGTATCCCCTAACTCCTCTCACCTTCCTATGCATTGCGCTTAACGCTCTAAAAGGGAAGTCCTCGAGCCCATTCAGTATCTTGATACCTGCAGCGCAATAAGTTTCAGAATGAGTTGGACAAACCGCCTGATACCCACGAAAAATCGTCACATCTTTCAGTAGTTGAAAAATATGTTTCAATCTTGTTTTGGAAATGTCACTCTTATCAGCAAGAACTTCAGGAAGAAACTCTCTAATTATCTTCTTCATACACCAATTGGTTTTTTCGTATTTAACTAATCCCCCCGTGAGTATCTCAACGAAAGAATATAATCCTTTGTTTGTCATGTCATCAAGAAGGAAGAATACATCTTTGAGATCATCGTGGGAATTAAAAATTTGTAAACCCTCTAGAACACCATGGTTTTCCATTTTGCAGTTATATGCATTATATCCCCTTTCTACGCAACTTCTTATGTCATCATAGTTCACCTGGAATGAAACATCAAATTTTCATAACATAAGACAAAATAACCTCCATATGCAGAGCGTAAATGCACGCATGTTTTCAAAGTATGCAATTAAACCACTACAAGAAGCATGTGACAAAAGGATCAAAAAACGTAACCAGTGCAATTTTCTTAAAAAATAATCAGATATTTCATAATTTCATAGTAGTCAACGCAAGTCAGGACATATGATCTAAGTTATGCCAGGACCTATGATCTTATTTCCCTAATAAAAATCAAGTTCACAGGTAGAAGAGATGAAGTTCGAGAGGCACATAGTGCTCAAAAATAAAAATTGAAATAGAGATTGACTAATTTATTTTCTAAATACTATTGAAGTTTCTTGAGATTTTGTTGTGTGATCTCTCCTTGAATGCTTAGAGGATTATAAGTAATTCCAAAATATCCAAGTCATACTTAGTCTTTTTCTTTCACTTCATCGCTGCTACTTTCCACCGAAACTTCAGTTTGACCCAGAATATCACTAGAAAAACTAATAAGGGTGTCCTATAGAGAAGTAATGAGAATGTCAATGCCTCAACCCTACACCCCTATGCTTACACAGAAAAAGATGAAGGGACTGGGTGCAAACCATTGAAATAATCTAAAATCAATTAATCAAGTGTTATAACACAGTACAGTAAGAAAACTCACATCGTCCTCTCTAAGTACTGACTNAAAAAAAAAAAAAAAAAAAAAAAAAAAAAAAAAAAAAAAAGAGTAAAAACACTTCACTGCTATTATTCACTCAAAAATCAGTAAAATGTTTCCAAAAAACCCGGAACCGCATTTATCAAAACATCAAAGACAATAATATCATCAAAGAAAAAACAAAAAACCCCCTAACATGCCCAGGTTTAAAGCACAAATGCAATGTGTGAGCATAAATTATTAGGAAATAAGTATAATCCGAATTTAAAATATAAATGCATTGATTGATTAATAAAATGATTATACATGATAAAATATGATCATGTGGGAAAGTATATAATATTATTTTAAAAATAAATATATTATGGAGTTGAAGCATGGGTTCATTGACAACAAAAAAATAAAATAAAATAATTCCTCATAGTTGATTATACCATGGGGTCATTGACAACAAAAAAAATTTTATTTTCTTGTTTTAAAACTATTCCTCATAGTTGGTAAGTAATATAAGAACATAAAATTAAAATTCATTCCGAACATCATGATTATTTGTGTAACCTCAACTCCCAACCTTGTCCAATCCCACTTCCCAGTCACATCCCTACTTCACCATCTACATTTAACTTGTTATAATTCCCTTCAAAATATAACCACCATCACAGTACACATTAAATTTTTTGACACAGATCTTCAAACTCATTGCTAACTGTTAACCACGGAGTAAAACCATATTCAAACTCTTTAAAGCCAAATCTTTATAGATTTAAAGGATTACCTTTATAGGCAGTATAGTTTCTCTTTACAAACTTGGTTATTGTGATTAACAGATAGTAGGGAGTGTGATGTTTTCACCGTCAAAACGTTAATATTGATTTATTTAGAATTCAACCTTCTTCGAAACAACTCAATAAACCCAGGAAAAAAAACATACAAGGACATATTAGTTTTTCATATTTCTCTTATGAACTCAAGCAAATTAATCAGCATGTTTAACATAAAGTAACATATCCAAGACTAGCAGTTCGTTGCTCACGCAATGCACTGATAAAATATGAAATAAGTATAATCCAAATTTAAAATACAAATGCATTGATTGAGGAATTGATATGACGATAAATGACAGAATATGATTACGCGGGAAAATTATAAAATATTATTTTAAAAATAGGTAAGGTTTCACATGACAATAATAACAAACCCCATTCTTGAAAAAAAACATATACGCAAAATATTTCAATATCATATACATATACCCGAAAGCTTAATGGAACACATTGACAATTTATTTTATTTTTTTAAAAATGACAATTAATACATCCCTAATGTCAAAATGAATAAACAAATTCACATAGAAAACTCAGGTCTTTTTACAAAAATAATACATAAGAACATAATTTAAAATACACAAAATTAATACATCCCTAATATCATATTGATTTTACTGTGGGGACATTAATAATAATTTTTCATTATTTTCTTGTCTTTTGAAAATATTCCTCCGAGTCGGCAAGTAATATAAGAACATAATTTAAAATACATTCTAATTAAAACATTGTGGCTGTTTTGTGTTACCTCCTACCCAAACCCAACCTTGTCACATCCCTACTTCAGTCACATCCCTACTTCATCATCTACAATTTAAGTTTTATAATTCCTTTTGAAGTATCACCCCTATCACAGTACACATCAAATATTTTGACAGTGAAAACTTCATACACATTGCTATGTGTTAATCATGGAATAAACCACACTCAAACTCTCTTTTAAAACCAAACCTTCAGAGATTTAAAGGATTACCTTCAAACCCAGACAGCCAGTACAGTTTCTCTTTAGAACGTGATCATATGGCTTTATTAAATTTAACATAACAGGGAGCCTGAATTTTTCACTATCAAAACATTTATTTATCTAAAGTTCAACCTATTTTTAAGCAATTCAATTTACATTGAAAAAAAACATAGAGACATAGTTCATACATAAGTTTTTTACATTTATCCAATGAATTTTAACCAATTAATCAACATGTTTAACATAAAGAAACATGTAATATTAAAAGGATATGGAAAACAAAAATCATACAAAAAAACAAAGAAAATATATATCAGGAATTTCCTACATAATAATCAAAGATGAGTAGTATATGGATGAAAGAATTTCTTGCGTTATCCATAAAATGTGTGTGGGACTCTACGTATTGGACTGGCACACATCGAAAGTCAAAGTTGTTTTAGGGTGACAATATCATAGTACTTGACCGTAAAATATTTCATCCACAAATTTAAAAAAAACAATCCGCTACAATTCTTAAGAGGCTATAAGCTCGAAAGGAGACACCAAGCCCATAAAACTAGGTTTCTAGGTTAGATGAGCTTTTCTAGACTTGTCAGCCACACTACAATTTCTTGTTAGACGAGCTTTCTAGACTCAGTATTAAATGCATGCACCTTAATCCTGTGTATAATATAACACACTCCGCTTTATTAGATCAGACTCAGTGATAAGCCTACCAATTAATCCAGTGTATAATATAACACACTCCACTTTACTAGATCAGACTCGGTGGTAAGCCTTACCAAGTTGCTCCTTGCCGCTGTGCTGATACTCAATGGAAACACCGATATCAGACCATAAATCGAAAATGAGAGCCCAGGCATAAAGTACTAGCCTTTTAGGTTCAATCAATTTGGGATGATCACAATCTTTATTGCGTGATCAGATCAAGTATAAAGTTTAATGGAGTACGAACAATGTTAAGCATAGAATTTCATTTTTTCAGTCAGCACTTCAAATAATTAGTATTAGTATAGTACTTCTTTTCTCAATCAATAATGACCCCCAAAACCAGAATTCTCCACCGTGATCACATCACACTGAAAAAAAGGCTTAAAAAAATCCACTCACATGAAAACAAAAACAAAAGAAAAATAAATTTTGTGCATACTTATCATTGGGTGGCAGTAGTTCTTCAGCACGTTCTTGTTCTCTTTTGGACAAGGATAGACCCATCAAACATCTACGAAGTAATTTTTTAGATTTAATTACAAAACATGCGTCAAAAGAATGAACATAAACAATATAATTAAGAGACAAAAGGAATGAAAGGAAAAGCGGTCGGAAGAACTAATTACCGGCGCTTGAGCCTAAGAAGAGATTCACGCTCCTTAAGTTGAGATGCCAAAGCTTTAAAATCTTCCTTATGCCATCCTCTTTCAGTCAGTCCTTCAAAATTCTCCTCCATAGAGTCGAATTGTGAAGGAAGCTTAAAAAACAAAATTGCCGAAATAGGAGTTAGAAAAATTCCACGCAATTACCAATAGCAAATTTCCGCTAAGCTCAAGCAAAGTAAAATCAGCAACATTTAAATAAATACGAGCAGCATTATATTTAGTTTTATTGCTAACGCTGTGGCAGATAATCGGACCTAGGGTTTTCAAGTTCGGCATTCTGAAAACCTTTTTAAAGTATTTATAAAATATTATACACAAAATTATTATATAATATTTTAAATTGTTCCAAGAATAAATATGTCTCCGATTAAATAATTACTTATAAAACGTTTTTATAAAAGTGTTTTTTACAAAATATTTATTCGTAAAAACATTTTTATAAAAAAAAAATCGTAA
This sequence comes from Primulina huaijiensis, assembly GCF_012295235.1. Lineage (NCBI taxonomy): Eukaryota > Viridiplantae > Streptophyta > Magnoliopsida > Lamiales > Gesneriaceae > Primulina > Primulina huaijiensis. Next base: position 8,312,046 of record NC_133317.1, on the reverse strand, counting down.
ATAATTGTCTAGTCGGAGCTATATTTATTCTTAAAAATATTGTTAAAATATTATGTAAAATTTTTGTATAAAATATTTTATAAATTCTTTCAAAAAATCTTTCAGAATCGTGACTTGAGACGAACCTGAAAACCCTAGGCGCAACCCTCGCCTGCGTGGCTTTACTTCCTCTCAATTTCCGACTGTTTGTTGTGCTAGGGTTCCGACAAAAGGAAGGCGGTACTCGAACTCTATAACACTTTCCGACCAAAGCCGACCTTTCACGTTGAGCCAGCCGCGAACCGAGTTTCTCCGGTGAACTTATGCCGCATGACATCGAAGAAAGAAGGGGGAAAATACTGCTCCACTAAGCAAAGCTTAACAATCAAGTCAAATTGCAGCTTATCTAACTTGGTTACATCTATAACCTTGCAACAAATATCTTTGAAGAAGAAACATAATCTTATGATGGCATATCAAACATGTTTTGGTAGTGCATCACGGATAAGTATTGGTAGGAAATACTGCATTAAGACATGACAATCATGAGATTTCAAGCCTGTCAACTTCAGCTCAGACATGCACACACGATTCTTCATGTTCGATGAGAAACCTTCAGGAACTTTTATATCCATAAACGACTGGCAGACTTGTAACTTTTCTTTTTTTGTGAATGAGCATGCGGCAGGAGGAAGATATGTTCTTTTTTCACAAAATTTAGGGGCCAATTCAGGCCTAACTCCCATTTTAACCATATCCAACCTAGCTGCCACATTGTCCTTAGTTTTTCCTTTAACATTCATCAGAGTATTAATGAGGTATTCGAAGACATTTTTCTCAGCGTGCATCACATCGAGACAATGCCTAACATGCAAGTGTTTCCAATAAGGAAGATTGAAAAAAATTGACTTATTTTTCCCACATTTTCTGAAATCTGTTGCTCCGAAATCTTTTTCTTCTTTACTGTCTTCCACATTATTCTCCTTTGCATTCATTTTTCTTTTACCATTCACACTAATATTCTTTCCAAACTCACACCATATGCTCGAAAGCTTTTCAAACAAGATAACTCCAGATAATGGTGCAAATGCTTCTCCATGTTCTTCCATGCCATTGAACTCCTTGTTTTGCCTCCGACAGGGATGAAACCATGGTAGGAATCGTCTATGACCAACAAAGGACATTTTCTTCTCATTTTCCAAATGCTTTGCATAAGTTGAAAAGGGATCGATTATGGTGTCCGGATGCGCAACAGAAGTTTCAAAAATATTTTTCTACAAGAAGAAAACCGAGCACCCCAACATATTGTGTGTAGCAAATACGAAAAACACAAAATGTCATACATATGGTGTTTTACGAAATTTACCTATCAATCACAAAGGATTGATGATGGCTCCAACTAAGTTGTTAAACAACTTAGCTCTTGAATGGCTAGACAATTTACAAGCTTCCTATGAACACTCCTTGCTCAAATATCAAGCCCACCACCAACAAAGAAGATCTTCTCTAATTTTGCACTAGAAAAATTAGAGGATTTTTCTTTTAAGAAGAGTATGTAATCCTCAACAATTGAAGAAGCAAAATGAAGGAGAATATGGGTGAATAGTTTCGGCCACCATGAGAGAGAGAATGGGTTGGAAGACTTTTCTTGGTGCTTGAAAAAGTTAAAGTGAGCATGTGCATGTCATGCCTTGGATATTGAAAAAGTAGCTTCCAACCCTTCACCTCTCATGCATGCAATTCTATTTGGGTTTGTAACAATTACAAAGCCCGTGGACTTTAATTTAAATGTCTCAAACAAATTTCAAACCAATTAAACCTTACTTGAATTACTCAAGCCACTAGTTGAATAATTATTTCCTATTGGGCTCTACAAGACCCAATATGATTTAATTAATTCAACACTTGAATTAATTTAATTATTTGGACTCTACTAGGTCCACTAGCGTTTAATTAATTCAACATTTGAATTAATTTAACTTAGTCCATAACAATGTTTATGAAAATCACAATTATTTCAAATACATTATTTATTTGAGCCATATTTTAAGTTAGGAACACTTCCATAAATTAAAAGTTACATTCCCCATAATTATCTTAAAGAAGTCTTACTTCTATTTTTCTTTGCGCTTATAAGCTCCTTTATAAGCCGTTCAACACATTGAACTACTTTCCTTCTCAACGGGATCTAGAAAGTTAGCACTTGTGTGGCCCTCAATGGTTCAATGATACAACTAGTTCTGGGTTCACATCTCAATGTGATTCGAGACTAAACATGTCCTTATATGAGCATACCCCAGTTGCTCCATTCTTATTTATCAACTCCTTGATAATAAGAACGTCGGAACTCAAGTCTGATAGTACCTAACTAATCATGTTAAACGCCTAGCAGCATCGCTTACATGATTCTCTAGGTATCAAATGATAGTGCCTGCAAGAACCAATCTATTATGGTTAGCATACAGTACGGTCCCTTCATCTCATATACCCCCACCGATTCGACAACTATTGGTATATCTAGAGCTGTCAAAGAATCGATACTATGTGTCATGTCGTAGTTGGATCGAATGTGTAATCTATGAAACTTCTTTCATAATTACCACCAACACTCTGATCAGAGATTTCAAACTACATACACATAGGATATCCATACCCAAAAGTAAGCGTTGAATCCCGGACTACAATGCATCGACTCCTATATGTTTCGACAGAACACCCAACCTTGCCACCTGATGACCCCATATGAGTAAGGATGGCAATGGGCCGGGGCGGGGGCGGGTTTGTCATTCCCATCCCCATCCCCGAATTACATTCCCACCCCATCACCGCTTTTTCGAACTTCGGGGATCAACTTCCTATCCTCGCCCCCATCCCCGTTTTAAAAATATTAATATGGCAAGACGATGACGGATTCGGAGATTTTCTCAAACCAAAGCTTATTATTATCTATTATTATTAGAGATAATATTAATATTAATATCAATATCAATATTAATAATAATATTACTATTAATATTTTAAAAAATATTACTATTATTATTATATTATTAATAATAATAATACTATTATTTTATTATTGATATTATTTTCGGGGCGGGTTCGGGGATTTGGGGGATGGGGATAGTAATCCCATACCCGTCCCGAACTACATCGGGGATTTAAAAAAATCCCCGAACCCGAACCCAACCCCGAAAAAATCGGGGATCCCCATCCCCGTTTCGGGTTTTCCCCGCGGGGCCCCAAACCCGTGGGAAAAATTGCCATCCCTATATATGAGTCCGTAAACAAGTCAAAGTACAATGCTAGCATGGAGAGTCTCAATGTTGTCTCGGGTCATAAGGACTAATGGTGTACAACCATAAACTAGGACGTTTCCACTCGATAAGTGAGAACCACTTGGAAAGTCCTTTATAGAGGGTTGTTCAGTGCACTCTACAAGGAGCACCTATCTGTATGCTCGGACATCACAATGTCCCGTACCAATGAAACATGGTACTCACATCGCAGACACTAGCCTCAAACTCGAGCGGCCTATATCCTTCTTAGCGGCGGCTGAATCGACTAGGAACTGTTTAGAATATACAGTATTCCAATTATGAGTTTCATGATACTCATCAAATGAGCATCACATACTCTTTCTACTATTTGTATATTTAAGGATTTTATCTATGCAACTAGCATGTGTGTATAGATAAAGATGTGCCAAAGCAATAATTTCAAATATTATTAAAATAAAGATTGTTTATACATAGAGATTCAATGTGAACCATCGGTCAACACTTGGCTCGACGAGCACCTACTCTAACAATCTCTCACTTGCACTAGAGCCAACTACCCATATGCTTCAAACCCATCGATTCACGATGCTTCTCGAATAGTGGTCCAGGTAAAGGCTTAGTTAGTGGATCAGCAACATTATCTGCGGAGCCGACTTTGTCAATCGACACTTCTCCTCTTTCCACAATCTCTCGGAGATGTGGTACTTTCTCAATACATGTTTGGATTTCTGATGAGACCTTTGCTCCTTCGCCTGAGCAATGGCTCCCGTGTTGTCACAAAACATCGGGACAGGAGCAACTCCATCAGGAATGACGCCCAAATTTTGGACGAAATTCCTTATCCAAACAGCCTTCTTTGCTGCAGCTGATGCATCAATGTATTCGGCCTCAGTGGTAGAATCCACAGTACTATCTTGCTTGGAACTCTTCCAAGAGACAGCAACACCATTGAGCATGAATATGAACCCAGAGGTTGACTTCGAGTCATCGATATCGCTTTGGAAGCTAGAGTCGATATAGCCTTCCAATTTCAGTTCTCCACTCCCATAGACCAAGAACAACTTATTGATCCTTCTCAAATACTTGAGGAAGTCTTTCACAGCTTTCCAGTGTGGAAGACCAGGGTTCGATTGATATCTACTCACTACAATTAGTGCAAAAGCCACGGTAAGACGTGTAGATATCATCTCATACATGATGCTATCAATTGCAGATGCATAAGCAATGCTTGTCATCGCCCCTATCTCTGCATCAGTCGTGGGAGACATAGACTTGGATAGGGGCACGCCATGACACATTGGTATATGTCCTCTCTTGGACTCATCGACCGAGAACCGCTTCACGATGGTATCAATGTATGTGGACTGGGTGAGATCAAGTAATCTTCTTGATCTATCTCTATAGATTTGTATTCCCAACACAAAAGATGCTTCACCTAAGTCCTGCATCGAGAACTTACTCGCTAACCATATTTTAGTTGATTGCAACATCCCTACATCATTCCCAATGAGTAGAATGTCATCAACATAAAGCACCAGGAATGTCACAGCACTCCAACTGACCTTCTTATACACACAGGGTTTCTCAGGATTCTTAGTAAGACCAAACTCTTTGATTGTACTATCGAATCTGAGGTTCCAACTCCTAGATGCCTGCTTTAGCCCATAAATAGATCTCTGAAGTTTGCATACCATATGCTCACTTCCAATAGATGTAAACCCTTCAGGTTGAGACATGTAAATCTCTTCTTTAATATCCCCATTAAGAAAGGCTGTCTTTACATCCATCTGCCATATCTCATAGTCGTACCATGCAGCTATGGCTAGCAAAATCCTTATAAACTTGAACATTGCAACTGGAGAAAATATTTCCTCAAAGTCAACTCCTTGTCTTTGAGTATAGCCTTTTCCTACCAATCGTGCCTTGAAGGTCAATACCTTCCCATCCGCCCCAAGTTTTCTCTTGTAAATTCATTTACACCTTATGGGAACAGTTTCTTCAGGTGGATCCACAAGATTCCACACTTGGTTCGAATGCATGGAATTAATCTCAGATTCCATAGCTTCAAGCCACTTGGATGAATCGGCATTAGATAACGCTTCCTTGAAGGTCCTTAGATCGCATACATGGTTAGGCTCATCATGGCCCTCTTCAAGAAGCAGACCATACCTCATAGGTGGTCTCGAGACTCTCTCGGATCTTCTAGGAGCTTGTATCTCCGCTCTTGGCTCTTCGGGTGTGGGTTCTACAATTGTGGGTGTCTCTCGAACCTCTTCGAGTTCTATCATCTCCCCTTTTATATCCAATAAAAATTCTTTTTCCAAAAAAGTTGCATTCCTAGAAACAAACATCTTTGTTTATTGGGGATGATAGAAATAATATCCAACTGAATTCCTTGGATATCCCACAAAGTAACATAAAATGGATCGACTATCCAATTTATCTCTCACTACCTGCTTAACATAAGCAGGACATCCCCATATTCTAAGATAAAAATATTTGGGAGGCTTACCCATCCATATCTCATATGGTGTCTTATCAACTGCCTTTGAATGGTCATTGTTCAACAACAGTGCCGCTGTCTCAAGCGCATATCCCCAAAAGGATGGCGGCAACTCCGTGAACCCCATCATAGACCGAACCATGTCCATCAAAATCCGTTTACGACGTTCTGAAACACCATTTAACTGCAGTGTAGCAGGCGGAGTCCACTGCGAGAGAATCTCATTCTCCCTAAGATACTCTTGGAACTCGGCACTCAAATACTCACCACCTTGATCCGATCGAAATGACTTGATGCTTCGTCCCAATTGTTTTTCTACTTCATTTCTGAATTTTTTGCACCTTTCAAAGGCTTCATATTTGTATTTCATCAAATACACATACCTATATCTCGAAAATTCATCGGCAAATGTGATGAAGTAGGCATGTCTATGCTTAGTGGTGATGCTAAGCGGACCGCACACATCGGTATGGATTAAATCCAATAACCCTTTGGCTCGCTCCACATGGCCCTTGAAGGGAATTTTGGTCATCTTTCTTTTTAGACAGGATTCACAAGTCGGGAGAGAATTAATATCAGACATATCAAACATGCCTACTCCCACTAGCTTGTTAATCCTTCTTAGGGAAATATGTCCTAATCGAGCATGCCATAATTGTGCCGAATTTAGAGTATCTTGTTTTCGTTTGTTTGTTGTTGTTGTTATTGTTTGGACATTGTTTAGTGGAATATCTTTCAATTTTAAGTTGTAGAGATCGTTTTCAAGTTCACCGGTACCAATCAAACATTCATTCTTGTAAATGTTGCAAAAACATTTGCTAAATAGTCAAGAATATCCATCTTTGTCAAGCATAGAAATCAAACATTAAAATTGAAAGATATTCTCAATCAAACAGTCATTCTTGTAAATGTTGCAAACACATTTGCTAAATAGACAAGAATATCCATCTTTGTCAAGCATAGAAATAGAAATAATGTTTTTCACCAAATCAGGTACAAACAAAACATCTCTTAAAATTAACTTAAAATCATTGTTTAAAAGCAAGTAAACATCTCTAATAGCCTTGGTAGCAACTCTTGCCTCATTGCCCATCCTCAAGAAGGTCTCACCTTCCCTTAGTCTCATACTTCTTCCTATCACCTGCAAATCATTATAGAGATGTGAGCCACAGATGGTATCCAATACCCAAGAAGTAGAGTTAATTGAAATGTTTACTTCAACATAGAACATACCATTTCCAGAACCTTTTTGGGCAAGATATTCTCTGCAGTTACGCCTCCAATGTCCACGCTTCTTGCAATGATGACAGATGTCAATAGTCTTGTCAGTCTTAACTGGTATGGCTACCACAGCGAGACTCGGAGATTGCCTCTTCAAGGGCTCGTTCTTCTTGGGACGTTGGAAAGAATGCTTCTTTCCCTTCCCATGTGGACCAGTCTTCGTACCAGATGAACAACCCACATAAAGAACCGACTTCTCTTTCTTGATGGTGGCTTCAAACGTAACAAGCATATTCACCAACTCCTCAAGTGTAGGCTCCAGCTTGTTCATGTTGAAATTCACCACAAAAGGATCAAATGAGCTCGACAGTGACAAGAGCAACACGTCAGTGGTAAACTCTGATGGCAACATAAGGTCCATGCCAACGAGCTTGTCCACAAGCCCAATCAACTTTAGGCCATGCTCATGGACCGAAGCCCATTCTCGCATTCGTAAAATGATCATCTCCTTGACGGTAGCATGCCTAAGATGCCGTGTTTTCTCACCAAAGAGCTCCTTGAGATGCAAATAAATGTCAGCAGCACTCTTTGCATCCTCAAAACGTCTATGCAGCTCATCATTCATAGAAGCATGCATATAGCACTTTGCTTGCAAGTCATGGTCACACCAATCCTTGTAAGTCTACAATTCCTCAGGAGTGTAGCTAGTCGGAGCCTCAACAGGGGACGACTCAGTCAGTGTATATGCTATCCTTTCCGAATTCAAGACGATTTTCAGATTTTTTAGCCAATTGAGGTAATTAGGTCCAGTTAAAACGTGTTTTTCGAGTATTGCAGATAACGGATTGCGAATCGAAGACATTATCAAATTTGTACTGAAAAGTAAAACAGATAAATGTTAATGACTATTTTAAATTATTTAGTAAGATATAAATTATGGACTTTTACTTCATAAATTTTCGCTCTCACTATTTTTGACATTTTTCACTACCCTCTAGTGAAAACGAGAAACTCCTTTCCTCAGTAGGTACGTAAGGTCCAATTAGAAAATTATGATCCCGAATAATATCAGCTAATCATAATTCTTAAAATGTAGTTGCTAATTGTATCTCCATGCAACCCTTTATGTAAACTTTTGTCTCACGTTTGATTAGGACCCAATAATATGACGTCGTGCATCTTTACGTGTCAAGCCTTACCCATCGATTTTGAACCTTAATGGACGGTCGCCATGAGTTCCATCAATAATATGAGTGAATAGTTTCGGCCACCATGAGGGAGAGAAGGGGGAAGACTTTTTTTTGTGCTTGAAAAAGTTAAAGTGAGCATGTGCATGTCATGCCTTGGATATTGAAAAAGTAGCCTCCAACCCTTCACCTCTCATGCATGCAATTCTATTTGGGCTTGTAACAATTATAAAGCTCATGAACTTTAATTTAAATGTCTTAAACAAATTTGAGACCAATTAAACCTTACTTGAATTACTCAAGTCCACTAGTTGAATAATTATTTCCATTGGGCTCTACAAGACCCAATATGATTTAATTAATTCAACACTTGAATTAATTTAATTATTTGGACTCTACTAGGTCCACTAGTGTTTAATTAATTCAACATTTGAATTAACTTAATTTAGTCCATAACAATGTTTATGAAAATCACAATTTTCAAATACATTATTTATTTGAGCCATCTTTTAATTTATGAACACTTACATGAATTAAAAATTACATTCCCCATAATTCTCTTATAGAAGTCATACTTCTATTTTTCTTTGCGTTTATAAACTTTTTATAAGTCGTTCAATATATTGAACTATTTTCCTTCTCAACGGGATTTAGAAAGTTAGCACTTGTGTGTTCCTCAATGGTTCAATGATGCAACTAACCGTGGGTTCACATCTCAATGTGATTCGGGACTAAACATATCCTTATATGAGTATACCCAAGTTTCTCCATTCTTATTTATCAACTCCTTGATAATAAGAACGTCAGAACTCAAGTCTGATAGTACCCAACCAATCATGTTAAACGCTTAGCAGCATCGCTTACATGATTCTCTAGGTATCAAATGATAGTGCCTGCAAGAACCAATCTATTATGATTAGCGTACAGTACGGTCTTTTCATCTCATATATCCCGACCGATTCGACAACTATGGATATATCGAGAGATGTCAAAGAATCGATACTATTTGTCATGTCGTAGTTGGATCGATGGTGTAATCTATGAAACTTCTTTCATAATTACCACAAATACTCTGATCAGAGATTTCAAACTACATACACATAGGATATCCATACCCGAAGGTAAGCGGTGAATCACGGACTACAATGCATCGACTCCTATATGTTTCGACAGAACACCCAACCTTGCCACCAGATGACTCCATATGAGTCGGTAAACAAGTCAAAGTTCAATGTTAGCATATAGAGTCTCAATGTTGTCTCGAGTCATAAGGACTAATGGTGTACAACCATAAACTAGGACGTTTCCACTCGATAAGTGAGAACCACTTAGAAAGTCTTTTATGGAGGGTTGTTCAGTGCACTCTACAAGGAGCATCTATCTGCATACTCGGACATCACAATGTGTCCTACCAATGAAACATGGTACTCACATCGCAGACACTAGTCTCAAACTCGAGCGGCCTATATCCTTTTTATGGCGACTGAATCGACTAGGAACTGTTTAGAATATACAGTATTCCAAATATGAGTTTCATGATACTCATCAAATGAGCATCTCATATTCTTTCTATTATTTGTATATTCAAAGACTTTATCTATGCAACTAGCATGTGTATACAGATAAAGATGTGCCAAAGCAATAATTTCAAATATTATTAAAATAATTATTGTTTATACATAGAGTTTCAATATGAATCCCCGGCCAATACTTGGCTCGACGGGTGACGGGCACCTACTCTAACATATGTATGTTCTTTGCATACTGGACATGCATAATAACTATGTGTAGTACAAACATTAAGGTTTCCGTAGGCAGAAAAGTCATTGATTGTCCACAATAAGACTGCTTTAAGAGTGAAAAATTGTCTTTGATAAGCATCATAGATGCCATCAACTCCTTCCCGTAATCGTTGCAGATCTTCAATTAGCACCTCGAGGTAGACATCTAAATCTTTTTCTGGCTGTTTAGGTCCTGAAATGAGCATAGTTACCATGATGAATTTCCTCTTCATACACATATTTGGAGGCGGATTATAGGTGGCCAACATGATTGGCCAGCAGCATTACTGACTACTAAGGTTGCTATAAGGATTAATGACATCAGCTAGCTGCAAGTGCTAGGCGAAGATTTCTTGGCTCACTTTCGAAGTCAGGCCACATATGATCCACCAACTTCCAAGATGGTGAATCAGATGGATGACGTAACTGACCAGCAACTCGTATGGTTTCTGCATGCCATGTTAAATTTTTTGAGGTCTCTAAAAATTTAAACATGCGCTTAAATCTTGGTATGGGAGTGAAACACCACACCATCTTAGCAGGAACACCTTTTTTCTCAATGCTCTTCTTGGTTAGCTTCCACCTCGGCAATCCACATTTAGGGAAATTTTAACGGTCTTTATATTGCTTCCTATAATGGAAGCAATCATTGGAACAAGCATGAATCTTTTCATGACTCAACGCCAAACAACTCAATGTCTTTTTTACATCATACATTTTGGATGGTAGATTGTGATTATCTGGCAACATATCCCCAACATCCATTAGTAGATCTGAAAATAGAGCATCACTCATCCAATGCCTTGCTTTGGTATTGTACAGTTTCACAAGTGCACTCAACTTTGTGTAACGTTTACATCCATTGTACAACGGTTTCTGTGCTTTCTCCAAAAATTTCATAAACACTTCTGGATTTTCTGTATAATTATCATATGCTGTCTCACACATATTAACGGTTTCAAAGTTGTCATGATAATTATCAATTGGCTCTTGGTTGGTACTCAAATTTACTCTATCATTTTCGGCAGACTCACCATGCCAAATCCAATTAACATAATTTTGACTAAAACCATGGAAATAAAGATGCTCTCGAATAAACTTAACCGGTGCTTTTTTAAGATTTATACATTTGCAACAAGGACAATGAATTAAATTGGGATCGATATGGGGATATTGTAAACAACCTTTAATGAACTGTTCCACACCCTCCTCGTATTGTTTGGACCTTCTATCCGAGTGAAGCCAGAATTTATCCATTTCAATATAGCAAAATCCCGAAAAATGTAACAATAAATTTTTGTATTATTTATCGCTAGATGGTTTTCTTCAAACTGCTTCAAGGACTCTAACTTTCTTCAATATGGATTTGAACAAAACCTGAAAATATTACAGTAAATAAAAAAAAGTTGTACAATAAAACTGTATAAACTATATAATCCAACACTTAGGAGATCATAGAAATCAGAAACGATAAAGCCATATAACTCTTTGTTTTTCAAGTATATTAACATGTCACTTCCTTTCAAGTATATTAACAAATCAAAACCAATGTTTTAAAGACAAAAGTAATCAGTCACAACAAAATGGACAATTAAGTTCACTCAAATCAATCAAACATGTAACTTTTTCAAATTTCATGTATATTTTTTTATCCCCTTCCCACAAAGACACTGTGACCGACCCGTATTTACTCGCAAGCATGGCATATATCTGCAGTGAAAATCCAGAAAAAGAAGACATTTATCAGCTAAGAGTGATCCTACTTCAAGTTATCATTGGCAGATCTATAGATTCTCAAACTGAAATAGATGACCTGAAATTTCAGGTAATATAACTTTCGCTCCGAAATTTTTGTTCCATTTCCCTCATACTTCATCTAGCGTTTCTTAAATTTCTGAGCTACAGCTTGAGAGGAGCTTAGCCGAATCACCGTCAAAACTACGCGACATGATCGACCCCTCCATACATGGAACGTTTGCGTACGAGTCACTGAAAACAATGGAGCAGATCACCTTAAACTGCCTGTGTAAAGACCCAAGCGTGCGCCCATAGAGGATTTTCTTTGGCATATACAGTACTCGGTTCAAGTTCAAGATGGGTGTACAAATAGTGGAAATCTCAGCGGAAACCATAGTGGAAATCTCAGCGGAAACCTTAGTGGAAATCTTAGCATAAAGTTGTAAACTGATGCTGCAGTATTAGTAATTAGTTTTTATCCTGTTTCTTACATCATAAAATGAATGTCTTATAATTTATGAATCAAATTATTCAATGGCTAACTAAAAATGGACTTGAAAAGATAAAACATTGGTATTAATAGACAGAAGCCTGAAGATTACAAAATAACTATACAGAACAAATACCGTAATTCAATTCATGTAAAAACAGTATCTCTTTATTCAAAGAAATAATCAGTCACATAAAATAGAAAAAAGAAATCAGAAAGGCTTTAATTAATTTCATTAATGTTACCAAATTTTAATAGAATGATAATCTAATATCATAATACTACTTATAAGAAAACAAAAAATTAACATCTCAAAATACTCAATTTTCAAGTATAAAAAAGAACTAATAAAAACCTTCCAAATGAAAGATACAAGGGAAACTACCAGAAACCTTCAAATCCCCAACATCGAATTGTCTTTGCCTTACTATATTGTGTATTCAGTAAAGAAAATAATCAATATTAAACTTTTGTTAAATGATGTAAAAATTCTAGATTAAAAAAAATAAATGGGTCAGTCTGGCATGTATGTTTGCATTAGCCAAGAAAGCTGCTAAATATGTTTGCTGTAAATCCATATGGTGAGTATTAGTGTTTGGTATTTGTCATATCAAGCAATTTTCATGTCCATGTATTATTATGTGATTTTTTAGGATAATGATTGAATGAATTGTTGAATGCAATGAATTAAGGTTTTAAAATTTTGACAAATCTGAAAATAATCTTCTAAATAGCTTGTTAAAGACGATTGAACTTACTTAAGCTTAGAGAATTTATCATATCTTCTTGTTTGAATACGAATCTGGAAAGAAAGTTACACTCATCAATTATGTCAGTAAAATACCTTTTATATGAGAAACCTTGCTAGAGATGACAGCTGTGTCGGTTCTTTTTTGTGATCATGCAATTGTGTGCTGAACTGAATCCTAATTTTATCACTTGTGCAGTTTATCTTGGAGCAGCTATGTAATTTGATATGCCCTTCGAAGACAGAGCCTGTGTATCTTTTGATACTAAACAAGGCACATACTCAGGAGGAATTTATAAGGGGTCAATGACCAAGAATCCTTACTCTCAGTGGATGCCATGGAACCAGCTGAGGGCATTCTGTTAATTGTGGAAGGTCTTACATTGGAAGCAAATGAGAGCGATAATATCAGTGTCACACCAGGAGTTCTAACAGTCTCCAGTGAAGATTCTGCTAGCAGTGAACAAGCTAAGAAAATAGTCAGCATGTTTCTGGAGCGATTGTCTCATCCTTCAGGACTTAAAAAGTGGAGCAAACAGCAGAGGAACACTGAAATGGTTGCAAGAATTTTGCCATACTTGACTTATGGAGAACCTGCAGCTATGGAAGTTCTCATCCAGCACTTTGACCCATATTTACAGGACTGGAGTGAATTGGACAGGTTACAAAAGCAATATGAAGATAACATGAAGGATGAAAAAATAGCTCAGCTTGCTGCCAAACAAAAATTTGCTTTGGAGAATTTTGTGAGAGCCTCGGAATCACTTAAAACAAGTGATTCCATGAATACTGGTTGGTTTAATTAATTTGCTATAAATTCAATTCATTACATTTACACTATTTCGGTTTGGTCTGTAATGAATTTGCCCATCCTATGTCCAATATATGTGTGATTGAATTCTTCTTGTAAACAATCTGGTGAACTATGTAACAAATCAGTTCCATTTACGTGTTTGATGCGCACTGGTAATTAAGCTCCATTTTTGTTTTCAATAAAGAAACATATCAGTGAAACAAAAAAATCAGCAAAACAGTCACGGGAATCTCATCCGAAGCGAGCTAAAGTGGCTGGAAAATAGGTGAAACACATAGGCTTCAAATCCTTACTCAATACAACACAAACAACAAAGAATCGAACGCAAATCTCACCTGAATCGAAGGTAAATCTCGTACAGACAACTTCGATTTCTACTCGATTCAGTACAGAAAAGAGGCGCAGGGGCTTGGGGAAAAACTTCCTGAGCTCGACGTCGACGCTTCTTGTCCGGTGTTCTGGGCGGCGCTCGCCGGAAAATGTCGTGGTGAGGGAGAAAGCAACGGGAGTAGGGTTGGGTTCTTCTTTCTTTCACGTGAGGGGCGGGAATGAATTGTGGGGGACGGGTTTTGCTGCTTTAATTCCTTTTTTTTTTGTTTTAATTAATTTTTTTTTATGGTTTTTTACAAAGTTTTTTCAAATCCGTTGTCGTAATTATTAAAAAACACGCTCGACAATGGTTTTTTAAAACATTGTCTTTCACATCTAAAACACGACAGTTTTTGTAAAAAATGAGGATCTTGATGGATTAATAGATAATTTAAGGAAAATTAATTAAAATTATGGTTCATTTTTTTACTTTACTAAATATAATTTTTAATTTTTTTAACTTTTTACTTCATCAAAACTATTCTGTCGAAGTAAAATGTTACAAAAATTAGAAGAAGTAAAATGTTACAAAAATTAGAAGTAAAGTCCATGTCTTTTAAATTGTGAAGTAAAAAATAATGTTTTACTTCGCCGGTATTATTACCGAAGTTGATTGGTATATAATACTTCATAATTAATAATCGTCGAAGTAACTAGTGGCGAAATAAAAACCAAAAATTTTACTAGTGTCACCATTAAAAAAACATCTAGTTACATTTAGTAATCTCGAAGACTCGAACTTGATCACCAACCACAAAATATGTGTTGTTCATCATCCTCCAATCGATCATCGCCTTTATCTGAGGAGAGAAGTAAGAGCGTGAGTGTTTAGAGAAACACTCAGCATGTAAAGGCCAACCGTATACAAGAATATCGAAATATGCATATAATGTAAGTTCAAAGGTGAAATGACGCAGAACATATCATAACATGAATCAAGAAATGAGATAAACAGAACTCGAAACAAGGCATCAAAACATATAAAAAAAAAAGGCAATATTATTCATCTATTTGTTCATAATATACTGATCAGTTCCTTGTTATTCCTCTAAAGGGACAAGACCATATATCGGATATTATAACCCACTGCATCAGGGACTTATCTTATCTTTTAATGTTTCAGAAAATTTCTTACCACTTTTAATTTAAAATCCTAACATTGCTTTTTTTTTCGAGATTTCATAACATAACAAAGAAATCATGTGGAAGGAAACATATCTGGATCAAAGAGCATGAATTGAGTAATGTACGATCGAATTTTCAAAACAAGAACATAATCATTTTAAAGCATATGTAAGCCCACATACTTGATTATTATCTTCAAAAAATGAGGGAAGAACAACTAAAAAGTTGAACACGAAAGCTGCTGGATTGCCTAGAACTTGGCTGTTTGCAAAGTTTCGAGATGGCATAAACTTGTCTTCAAAATGCCGTTGAAATATCGTAATTCCCGCATCACTTCTCGTTTGAAATATAACACACTTTGATGCTCGGAAATTACAGGGATTTGGTGTGCTTTGGTTGTGTTTCACCTCAACATTTGGCCACTATTTATAGGTGAAAATGATCAGGTGAATAGGCAATTGTTATCACTCAATAATGATTGTTAATGGACCTTAAATCAGCTGTTGCAACTCTTCCAAACCAGTTGCATGTGTCCCATTTAAATTTTCGAATTTGAAAGCTGCATGCTTGTATTTTTTATGTTGTAAGGTTGCTGAACAATGGGTCAAATGACCTTTAATAATCTTTTATTGTACTGTTACAACTTGACCAATTTAATTTAGAATAATGGTGATTAAATAGAGAGATCACATTATTCGAAATGCATGGAATATTGCAAGAGTGAATTGATTCGGATTTTCACAGCACGTTCAACTTTTCTTGTGGGCTAAGATTTTACTCATTTATTTCTTTTGGACGAACAAAAAATTAATATTATGGCGCCAACAAATGACTCGTAGGCTGTATATTTTATCTTTCAGCTGTTCGGGCTTTACCGATTCAATGAGACCTAACATGACATTTTTCAATCTGGATGATGATCTTGGAGATAGGTGTTTAAACTTTAGATAAAACCAAAAAAAATCATAAATTCAAATCGAATAAACCGAAAGCCTAATTTTTAAATTTGGATATAAATGTTAAAATCGAAGTTTATATAGTTCGATTTCGGATTTTATTTGTCAAAATTGAACTTACGAAAACGCCAAAGTTTAATTAAAATAATAATTTTATTTATATTTTTATTTAGATTTTATATTTTATGAGATGATATTTAATGAATTAAAAATTATAATCCTGATTTTAAATCGAATTTTTAAAATATAATTGCATTTACAAGTCTATCTAATAAATCTTTTTTATTAGGAATAGGATGTCTAATCTATTTTAAAACATTATTAAGAGGTTTATAGTTTATTCATAATCTAGGAACTGCTATTTCCTGCTCAGAATGTTTATTAACATAAAAAACAGTACAAGACCAAGGAGATCGAGAAGGTGTTATTAAACATTTGTCTAATAAAGAATTAATTTCATTCTTACATAATTCTAAATATTCAGAATTCATCTGACAAGGATGAGTCTTGGTATGAATATTTATTTCCTTAAAGTCATCCTCATATAGAAGAGAAATAATATGTTTTTTCCTATTCCAAAAAGTATTTGGAAGGTCATTACATATTTCTAATGAAAATTTAATATAAATAAATTTAATCTTTTCCTGTAATTTAGGATTTTTTAATTTATCATTTATAGTTAGAATTTTTACTTCTTCTTTTAAAGCATTAATTTGAAAAGTTTTTCTATCAATCTTTTCTCGTAATTCGTTTAAAATTATATGAACAAGTTTAATTATAAATTGAAAAAAATAGGGTTACCTTGATATGTTCCTATAATACATGTTTCATCAACATATGTTAAAGGATAAATTTGATAAATAAAAGATAGACCAAGTATAAGTTGGCTAGAAATATCTTTTGCTAATAAAAAACTAGTTAAAATACAGTTTTTATCCTTGCAAATATATGCTTTAGGTAATTTATAATTTATTTCTAAAGGTTCTCCTCTAGCATGAGAGAGAGAATGAGTAGTTTTATGAAAATATTTAGTAGGAATTAATCTTTCATGTATAACATTTAAATCAGCACCACTATCTATCATAGTTATAAAATTCTTCTTATAAGAATTATCAATTAATAAAGTAATATTAGTATACTACTTTTGAGATATAATCATGCTTAAAACAGATAAATGTTTTTGATTACGATCAGGAAATGAAATATCTTGAATATTATCAAAACTTTCAGAATTATTAATTAAATTGTTATTATTATTTTCAATAACTGAAATACGGTAATTTAAACTATTATTATTGTGTTGTAAAATTTTTACTTGTTATTTAAGATTATCAATTTCTTTAACTAGATCATGTATATAAACTGGATTTTGTTTTCTATATTTTTGTTGTAAAAGATTCTTTACATCTTTCATAGAATAAGCTTGTTCTTGTTTAACAAGAATGTTATTATTACTAGTTGAAGTAATATTTTCCATTTGATCTATAATTGTGGATTTCAATATTGGATCCTTAATCATTTTAAGGAATTATAAAATATTATTATTTGTTAAAACATTAATATTTAAATCATGAAATTGAGACATAAGTTTATAAAACTCATCATTTTTTTCATTATCATTATTTGCTATATGATTTAAACAAGATTTTTCTTGTATACAATTATCACATTCTTCTTGATTTGAAATATTTGATTCAATATCTAAACTTTCTTCTGATTCAAATGATTCTAACGAATTCTCAAACTCACTATCAGAATTATTATTTGAATCCATTATTATTTTAAATAATGTGTTTTTTAGATTTTCATCAATATCTAAATTATTAATTTTGTTTTTAGCCCAACATTGATTAGCATAATGTCATGGTTTTTTGCATTTTCTACAAATTATTAATTTATTTTTGTATTTTTCGGCTTTTCGTAAATCACGGCTTTCTCTTCTTTTTTTTGTTTTTATCTTTTTGTCTTTCAGAAAAATGTCTTTTCTTTCTATAAAGTTTTTCATCTTTATCTTTTATTTTCTTCTTACCTTTATTAGGTAGGTCAATACCAAATTGATCACAAAATTTATCTAATTGTTTTTTCTCAAGTAAATTACGTCTTTTAATTTGATTATTTAATTTTAATTCATTAGAGAGGGCTAAACCCTCTTGAATACAAATACTTATTAATTTTTTATAAGTATAATTTTCATATGGGATATATATATCATCTTTTGTTAATACTTTTCTAATTATTTCAGCAAATAGAAAAGGTAAGTCATCTATAAATTTAGCTTTCCAAAGACTATTATTACAATCAGATATCTCATAAATACGAGATAAAAAAGTAGAGTAGGTCTCATGTGAGACCGTCTCACGGATCTTAATCTGTGAGACGGGTCAACCCTACATATATTCACAATAAAAAATAATACTATTAGCATAAAAAGTAATACTTTTTCATAGATGACCCAAATAAGAGATCCGTCTCACAAATACGACCCGTGAGACCGTCTCACACAAGTTTTTGCCAAAAAAGTATCTTTATACCATCTAAAATCAGTAAGTGTTTTACATTTTAGATTACTTAATAAAATACGAATTTTTTCACTATTATCAGTGAATCTACCAGTAAAATGTTCAATCATTGTCATTATAAGAGAATAAACTGAATTCTCTATTTGAATTTGATTCTCAATTTTAATTGAGTTAAGAATCTCATCTTTATGAGATTGATTTAAATAATTATCCCACCAACATTTAAGTTGGTCAGTAAAACCTGCTATTATCATTTTAGCAATATTTTTATCATTATTGCCTGAAGTTTTACACACAGTGCTATACATAAACATTCTGTGAGAAGTATTATAAATTTGTTTATCACTAAAACCATCAATATTCTATTCATAAATACTTTTCCCATTATAACTATTAGAAAAGATATATTCTTGTTCTTAAAAAAGAACATCCATGGTAGTAGGTCTATCATAATAATATTTGGATTGAGTATATTTATCTGCCCATTTTATTTTATTAGTTTCTTCATCAGAATGAGTTATAAGGTTTTCAAACTATTTATTAAGAGTATTTAAATTTTTTTTCTAATAATTTTTCTATATCAGAAACAGAAAACTTAAATTTAAAATCTTTTATATCTGGAGGGGATTATATAGAATTTTTTTTATAAATATCTGATTTAATTTGATTAATAGCTGAAATAATTTTATCAATACGATCTTTAAGAGAAACAATTTCTTCTCCTATTATCGTAAGATATAAATTTGTATAATTCTGATTTTTAATTATTTGATTAATATGTTTAACAGTTATTTGTAACATATCATTTTCAAATAATTTTGAAAAAGCAGTAAAATTTAAAACTTTATTATTTTTATCTATAATAAAAGATTGTTGATGAGGGTAAATAGATTTTTGAATCTGTCACGAAGAAAGTTTATAATTTCTTTCAAGAATAGAAATATAATATATAATAAATGTTTTAAAAAACCAAAGAACAAAATGTATTAATCTATTTTGGTTTTCACAGTATTTATAAAATTTTGTAACAATATATTCAAATTCTTATTCAGAAAAACTTTTAAAATATCAATCTCTGAAACATTGATACATTATATTTTAATTATTAATTTAAATGTTTATCAAAATCGAATAAATCGGAAGAAAAATCGAATCATTTGTTAGAAAATCGAATCGAATTGAAAACGATTGGGATATTGAAACCCAACCAAGTCAGAAGGAAGCTAAACACAGAAATTAATCCCCGTACTCATTTTCTTTGCACCATCCAATCATAAATCTGTCCTTTTTTCATCCAAACCCTATCCATCAAATTTATCAAAAACTCCTAATTTTCAATCTCTAAATCTTCTTCATTTACCCTTGCTACTGCTGCTGCCACCAGCATCCCGCTCGACTTCTTTCTTGCCATTTGTAGCACCGCCTGAGCTCGTGGTTCATCGACTTTACCTCTTTTTGCTGATCACAACTGCCCACCTAGCCCCTCCAATTGTCGCCTCCGTTTGGGCACACCACTACGGCAGCACCATCTCACTTCTCACGCCATCATCTTCCTTAAGCACACGACCGCACTTTTCCAGGGAACATGTAGATTTCATTCTCTTTTACATTACGCATATATTCTTGATGAATGGCTTTCTACATCATCTGAATATCTCTTCTTTAATCTCTCTGCTGGAACTTTAATTTGCACTTATTGCCCACCCTTCTTTTTTTTTTTTAATAATGTGGAAAAACTCTAACCTTGTGGTTTGTCCAATCTCACCGTTGTTTCTTTTTTTTTTTTTCTGCAAGCCAATATATAAAGAATACCAAGTAATTATCTTTAGGGAAAACAAAACTAATACCTGGGTACCTGCTCCTTTCCTTGAATTCAAGACATATGTCGATGTGTTAGGAGTAAAGTTTGTTTGTTTGTTTGTTTTTTTTTTCAATTTCTTGAGCTGATTTTGCACTTGTCACTAATTGTTTTTGAATAGTTCAAATGCAACTTTACAATGATATCATTTCAACCAGTGAGCTATTTTCAATCATCCTTCATTTAATTTGCTTCTCTTTATCACTATTACATCCTAATTAATGTATGCACGTCACCCATTTTGATACGATGTATTATTATTTGAGCGGATATGAACCAACTTATGGCAATTTGCCTGATTTTTATGTTCTTTACAATTAAATTGATGGAATGGCCGATTCTGTAGACCTAAGAGCCAAGCAACTAGGTACAATTATTACATTCTTGTATTTATATTCCTTTGTGGACTCTTTTTCCTAATCCTTTCTCATCTATTCAGGAGTATGTCATCCATCATCAACCTAATGAAATTCCGGCCATTAGTTGGCTCATGTCTCCTTCCTGTTGTTCCGTTTGCAAGTTCAAAAGCCGCTGACCATGTATTTAAATTGAAGAAAGACAAAAAAATACAATGCATAGATATGAAAGGATAACTTTGCCCGACAAGATCATTTAGAGTTACAAAAAACCATGACACCAAACAAGAGCTCGCAAAGACCTGAACAAACATAGTATGATTGGCGATATGATGGCAGGAATTGAAGCGCTTGGATTGAGATCACTAGTTATTTTTTTTTATATAGCTGATGGCTTGTTGTACTACTATCGTGCTTTCTTGTGATCAATGATGTGTTTGAGATTGTGGCGGAGTAACAATTACAGGGGAAACTTTGCCGGATTTTCTTGAAAACTGCCGAATGACCTGTTTTTCAAGGAGTTCCATATATAACCAATTTCTCATTTTTCTTTACAATTTCCTAAACAGATGATGGAATTTTCATGGAATATTTTTTTATTCACACGTCTTTTACTCAAACCACATTTTAATCGACATGTCAATGCAGATTCTTACACCATCATCACATGCACTAATTATTTAAAGGGAAAGGACCACGTTCATAATCTTAATGATTTAAGGCCATAATTTATCCATTGAATCCTACTTCATAAAAAAGTGGCTCGATAGCCTACTTTTATAGAAAACTCAAGCTTTCCTTTCAAATCCTACTCATAGTCCTCGTCATTTTGAATTTTCCTCAAGCTTGTAAACGTAACGTCCAACTAAAAACTAATTTAATATATTCAAATTCCTTAGAATAATCCCTGCTCGCAACCATCCACATATGCATCTAACTTTAATATATCTCTCTAGCACCAAATAACACATTTAACTGAGACTTCCAAGACACCAAGCATTATTATTATTTTTTAAATCTCCAAGCAATACAACTAGCCATTATTTGGCCAATGCAACACTTATAAAATGACCCTTCATCTCACTTTTTTTCAAAATATATAATTACTAAGTTTTCCAATAGAAATGTTGTTAGAAAATTTGGTTCCAGAATGTATATTGTTTTGATCGCAATAATGATGTCCTCAAATAAATATTGCCCCTCTATATTGCTGCTGGTAAATGACAATTTCCTTCCAGGAAAATTCAAAACAAAGAATAAAATATATAGAAAACAATATCTATATATTTTCCCAAGACAGATTAGAGAAAAATGAAATGATATATTTGTTATTTTTTAATTTAGAGGACGAAGTTGTATTTATAAAATAGAATCACCTCCTTCGAAATGGTGTGACTTTTCGAACATACACCTTTATGAATATTGAATAAACAAGCACCTTTCATTTGAATTGTTTATGAATGGACACTAACCCCATTGGAAAATTTCCACGGAGTCATTCAAAAGGTGCAATGATTCATTCCATTACAGGCAAAATTCATTATTTTACTTACAGAATAATTAAATAATAATTCCGAATTAATTCTTATTTTAGTGCCCAAGTGCTAATTTTTGTCTTTGACTATTAAATATATTGTGGAGAATTTTCCCTCCACACTAGTCAACACTCAAATACAAATTATTTGATGTATTTCCACTTACAAGAACTTCACTCTCCTCTTTCTGTTTCAATGTGGGACTTGCATTCAATAGTTATCACTAACTATTTCCAACAATCCCTCACTTAGTTAGTGATATAAGCAATCAAACCTAAAATTTTATGCATTATAAGAGGTGTCTTTCGACTTAAACCTACTACTTGTATAAACACTTCAAAACCTTGTCGAAATGTATGGCGGTTTAATTAACTTAAACCACAATTTCTATATGACAAGATTGGAAATGTCATACACACAAAATATTAATTTCTCTAACATGTTCACCGTGAGCTTTAGCACCTTATTATGGCCATGTGCTACTCCTGGGTTCATGAATACTTACAAAAGTTTTATTCTTAAACTTTTGATAGAAGCGACAGCACTTCCTGTGTTCACATAGGCGAAGGACCTTTGAAATCTTGTTTGAGATTTCTTGTTCATAACCGAACTCAAACCTTCACTAAGAATAATTTATATTCATCCTCTTCTTTCATAAGTACTACATTGATCCTAGTACTTGCTACATGTCATTAATAATTTTTTGTTACCAATTAAACCTTTAGAAAGGTAGGGTTCCTATTATTAATGACAAATCAAAATAGTTTTAGACCCATTGAAGTTGTAGTGTTTTTTATTATATCTCTCGAGAGTCATTTTGTTAATGGGTCAGCTAGGTTCTTACTAGACCTAACATAGACAACTGTTATAATACCATCAGAAATTAGTTGTCTTATTTATTCATGTCTCAAAGCAATATGTCTAGACTTGCCATTATAATTCTTGTTAAATGCTTTTGACATAGTTGCTTGACTATCACAGTGCAAAGAAATCGCTGGCATTGGTTGTGGCCACAACTTTATATCTAGCAATAGATTTCTCAGCCATTCCGCTTCTTTGCCTGCTGCTAAAGCAATGAATTCATATTCCATTGTGGAATGAGTAATGCACGTCTGTTTCTTCGAAGCCCATGATATAGCTCCTCCACCCAAAGTGAAAATCCAACCAGACGTCGATCTATTGTCATTGACACTAGTTATCCAAGTAGCATCTATATAACCTTCTAGCACAGAGGGAAACTTATTATAGAACAAAGCCAATGACTTAGTGTTCTTTAGATATCCGAGAACTCTTCCAATTGCTCTCCAATGTTCAGTGCTAGGATTATGAGTGTATCTTGAAAGTTTGCAAACGGAAAAATCAATATCGGGTCTTGTGCAATGCATAGCATACATTAGACTACCTATGGCACTAGCATAATCCAATTGGCCAATGGATCTGCCCGAATTTTCTACCAATTTGTTGGAAACATCAAATGGGGTATTAGCTTCTTTTATTCCTAAGTGATTAAACTTAGACAGAACTTTATCTATATAATGAGACCGACACAAAGCAAAACCCCCACTATGTTTGGTCACCTTGATTCCTAAAATGGTATCAACTTCTCCTAAATCTTTCATTTTAAACTGAGAAGATAAGTAAGACTTATTTTCATTTACTCCTTGCATTCGTTCCTATAATTAACATGTCATCGACGTAGAGACATATAATCACACCGGAATTTTGGTAAACTTAGAATAAATACATTTGTCTACCCCATTATGATTAAATTCATGTGATAAAATCACACTGTCAAACTTTAGTCCATATAAGGATTTCACCAATTTACAGACTTTATTTTCAATCCCAGGAAGTATGAAACCTTCTGGTTGTTCCATGTAGATTTCCTCATCAAGTTCACCATTTAAAAATGTTGTTTTCATGTCCATTTGATGAACATGTAGATTATAAATTGATGTTAAAGCAAATAATGCTCTTATTTAAGCAATTCTCGCTACAGGAGCATATATGTCAAAATAATCAACACCTTCCTTCTGTCTAAATCCCTTAGCTGTAAGTCTCGCTTTAAAAGTATGTAGAGAACCATCAGTGTTATATTTCCTTCTAAACACCCATTTACAACCAATGGGTTTTGAGTTAGGAGGTAGATGAACCAACACCCATGTTCCATTTGCGAGAAGAGAATCCATTTAATCATTTATCGCTTCTTTCCAGAAACTAGAGTCTCTTGAAGCCATTGCTTCATCATATGTTTTTGGGTCATCTTCTAAATGTAAAACAATAGTTATTTTATTTAACAATTCACATCTGCTTTCTTCAACCAAAAAGGTCAATGCTTGTGAGGAAATAAAATCATGACCCGATTTCTTCTCTCTTCTTGCTCTTTGACTTCTCCTTGGTTCATTAGGAGGTTCTGCAGATTTTCGTTTCTTATTGGAAGAAGAATTAAAATCCATTGTAGTGTTTTGTGTTAGATATTTAGGAATTTCTTTGTTTGATTGTGTATTAACTCTTGGATCTTTAAGAAAGCTAGTTTCTAAAAATTCAACATCCCTAGACTCTATAATAGAATTAGAGTCTGAATCCAACAATCTATAAGCTTTTGAATTTTCAGCATATCCCACGAAAATACTTTTCAGAGCTCTAGGTCCCAACTTGGTCCTTTTAGGATCTGGAACTCTATAATAGGCTAGACTACCCCATACCCTCAAATAATTAAGATTTGGCTTCCTTATTTTCCATACTTCATATGGAGAAGTTTTAGTCTTCTTTGATGGAATTCGATTGTGTACATGACAAGCTGTTAACAATGCTTCTCCCCATAGATTTGTTGGTAGATTAGCATGCATAAGCATGGCATTTATCATATCTACCAATGTTCAATTTTTTCTTTCCGCAAACCATTTTGTTGAGGGGTGTAGGGTGCACTAGTTTGATGGATTAAACCATTTTCTTCACAAAAGGCAGTAAATTCAATTGGAAAATATTCACCACCTCGATCACTTCGCAGGATCTTAATTTTCTTTTCTAATTGATTCTAAACCATGACTTTGTAACTTTTAAACACATCAAATGCTTGATCTTTTGTTCTCAATAGATAAACATGTGTGAATCTGGAATGATCGTCTATAAAAGTTATGAAATATCTTTTTCCGCCTCTAGTCAAATGTCCATTTAATTTACATATGTCAGTATGTACTAATTCAAGCAACTCAGTTGTTCTCTCATTTTTAGGAAACGGTTTTCTAGTCATTTTCGCTTGTATGCAGATTTCACATTTTTTAGAATTTTCATTTTGACAAGAAATTAAACCATGCTTTGACATAAATTTAATTGACTTGAAATTAACATGAGATAATCTAGGATGCCATAAATTAAAAGGAGACTCAAGCATATAGGCAGAAATATCAATTTTATTAATACTTAGTTTGAACATTCCATCACATGAGTATCCTTGTCCTACAAACACACCATTCTTAGAAAGTATAAGTTTTTATGCTTTTATTACAGCCTTCAAGCCCTTCTTGCACAACAAACTTGCAGAAATCAGATTCTTCCTCACATCCGGAACATGTAGTACATTCATCATGATCGTTTTCTTTCCAGAGGTGAATTGCAATTCGATAGTTCCTATTCCAAGTACCATGGCAGTATCATGATTTCCCATCAAGACTTTGTCTTCTTTCTCAGCAAGTTCATAGTTTTTGAACAAACCTTTTTCATTGCAAACATGAATAGTTGCACCGGAATCATACCACCAATCAGCAGATTTCTCATTTGTTGCCATGTTGCATTCTATTATCATGCTTATCTTTAGATCAGCAACCATAGCAACAATATCAGGAGGACTTGCTCCAGTTCAACAAGATTTGCAGTCCTTTTTCCAGCAAATCCTTCCACCTTCAGTTTCTTGTAGAACCTGCACTCTTTCTTGAAATGGCCTTTCTTTCCACAAAAATAACATGTCTTGTTCTTCTTTTTGTTGGCAATATTTTCGCTTGAGGTTTCAACAAACTTTCTTTTCTTTCCAGAATAACCAACTTTCTTAATGCTAGACTCAACATTATTAACCTTAGAACCAGACTCTAAAGCAAATTTATTTTCACGAATTAGAGTTTCCTCTTCAATTCGAATATGCTTCATGAGTTGGTCTATAGTAAAATCTTCATAAGTGTGCAACAATTTCTTTATATAGATTCCAAGTGGTTGGCAATTTCGCAATTACAGCAGCCACTTGCAATTGTTCAGACACTTTTATTTTCAAATCTTTGAGTCTAGAGACTAAGACGAATAGTTCATCGACTTGATCCATGACAGACTTATTATCAACCATTTGAAATTCAAAAAACTTCATGCTTAGAAATCTATCAGTACCTTGTTTCTCTGATGTATATTTGTACTCCAGGGCACTCCAGATTTCATGTGGGGATTTGATTGAACGGAAGAAATCATATAATCTGTCTGATAAGGCATTCAGGATGTATCCTCTGCGGCGAACTTCATCCTCTTCTCGTTTTTTACGTGATGTTTTGATTGCATCTGTATCTTCATCAGATGGTGCAGGGATTTCGGGCAGGCTTTGACTCAACAAATATGCGACTCCCAATTCAGTGAGTAGGAAGAACAATTTGTCCTTCCAACGAGTGAAGTTAGTCCCATCAAATCAATCTAACTTCAATGCATCAAAAACAGATTTTGAACCACTGGTCTCCATTGCAGGGAAACAAAAAAAAAAAAGAAAATATTCTTTAAGATTGTTAGAAAATTTGGTTCCATAATGTATATTGTTTTGATCGCAATAATGTTATCCTTAAAGAAATATTGCCCCACTATATTGCTGCTGGTAAATGGCAATTTTCTTCCAGGAAAATTCAAAACAAAGAATAAAATATATAAACAACAATATCTATATATTTTTCCAAGACAGATTAGAGAAAAATGAAATGATATATTTGTTATTTTTTAATTTAGATGATGAAGTTGTATTTATAAAGTAGAATCACCTCCAAATGGTGTGACTTCTCGAATAGACACCTTTATGAATATTGAAAAGACAAGCACCTTTCATTTGAATTGTTTATGAATAGACACCAATCCCATTGGAAAATTTCCACCGAGTCATTCAAAAGGTGCAATGATTCATTCCATTACATGCACAATTCATTATTTTAATTACAGAATAATTAAAATAATAATTCCGAATTAATTCTTATTTTAGTGCCCAATTGCTAATATTTGTCTTTGACTATTAAATATATTGTGGAGAATTTTCCCTCCACACTAGTCAACACTCAAATACAAATTATTTGATGTATTTCCACTTACAAGAACTTTACTCTCCTCTTTCTGTTTTAATGTGGGACTTGCATTCAATAGTTATCACTAACTATTTCCAACAAATGTAAGTGGAAGTACCTTGCACTTCAAATTCGTTGGATAGGTTATGGGCAGAGAGATTCTCAATTCCTTCAAACACTCCTTTGAGAAACTGCAGATTCCCCTTCTTGTGTGTCATTGTACTCCCATGAAAAATAACATTTAAATTCTTCCAACAAGTTCAACGAGCTGTTTTTAAGTTCTCAAATAACTGAGGTACTAATATCAGTAACTTTTGAGTACTGTACTTATTCATAAAGTTCGATAGGCATTATTGTTGGCCCTAAAGGCACAATAGCTGTGGGACCAAGAATCTTCCCAGCATCTTTTCTTACTTCCATACAAATGTTTTTTTTGGTTGTTCGTCACTTCTTTTCCCACGAAACTTGATAATTGTAATTTGTGCACTTAAATTATCCAAGGAAGTGCATGAAATTTTGCAAATATCAAGCGGATTTACGTGTTTTGGTAGTTGTTTATGTCGTTTGAAGGAATCAAGAATGAGCGCATAATTTGCGACCAACGAGGAAGTGCGGGACAGAACAGATGCGCACCTGCGCGCAGCCACGTGGGGTGATCACTCTAGGGCAGCCGCGCGTTGCGCATATAGAAGAAAGAAGCAGCGCAGAAGACAGAAACAGTGCTAGGTGCACACATGCAGGAAAAGCCGCGCACTCGCGCGCGAGCAGACTTGTACATGCTTTTTCGTGGGCTCTAGGACTTGGATTGTAGCTATAAAATTTGAAACCCTAGCCATGAAGAGGAAGGAGCCACA
This sequence comes from Primulina huaijiensis, assembly GCF_012295235.1. Taxonomy (NCBI): domain Eukaryota; kingdom Viridiplantae; phylum Streptophyta; class Magnoliopsida; order Lamiales; family Gesneriaceae; genus Primulina; species Primulina huaijiensis. Next base: position 8,283,439 of record NC_133317.1, on the reverse strand, counting down.
GACGCAAGCAAAAAAAGATAGAGAGTGAGAAACAGGAAGAACGAAGAGTGAAGACGAAGAGCGCATCCACCAGGGACGAAGTCGCAAACTCTGATTCAATCTTCTATTCTTCTTACTATTTCTTAGGCGATTAGTTTGATGTTTAAAAACTTGAATTTGTTTTTATCATTTTTCTTTCATGAACTAATTTATTTAATCTAGAAGACGACGTAGCTTGGTCGAATTTATATTTATGAATTGTTGATTTATATATATGTGAATTTCGTCTTGGTTTATTTATATTTTCTGGGTTTATTGATTTCAATTACTTGTTCAATAATTGGAGTGTCATATTTATTTGAGATCTATTACTCGGGGAGAGGATGTTGAATAGGATCATAGGAAAATATATCGTTGGTGTTTGTCAATGATAATTTAATATAGTGAAAACCAAGTGAAATCGCACATCTAGATTCTTATTCTCATTGATTTTAAATAGTTTGTGTGCCTTAATGCATTTTAGTTTATAATTACTAATCAACACTCAATTAAATTTTCTAAATAATTCTAATTGTTGTAATTAATATGTTATTAAATTGCACTCTCTGTGGGAACGATATTTGTACTTAACCGAGTGGTAAAACTTGACACCGTACACTTGTGGTTAGCGTACACTTGTGGTTAGCAAAATATTGCAACAAAACTTCATAGGACCGAATCCACCATCATAATATCGTACTTCAATTACTCTAGTGCTAGATTGAAAGGATATGTGTCTGCCTTTACAATTTCCACATCATCTTTCCAAATCAATAACAATTGATGCACTGCAGATGGGATACTATGATTAGCATGTATCCAATATTTCCTTGAAAACCCGCGGAATAATTCATTATGAAGAACGTTGCCAAAGATGATTTGCTCCCCACCAATATGTTTGCTGGCAGGACGCCCTATGTTATAGTACACTTTCCTGTGAAAGCAACTACTAACACTTCAGTACGAATTAAATCTTTGAAGTGTTCTTATACGCCAAGTCATATTTTAAACCGGTAATCAATTTTTGAAAAAGATAAGGACTTTTTGAGAACTCGGCTATTATTTTCACAAACTTTCCTAAACAAAATATTTTAAATATTAACTAATGAGCTTAGTGGACCTATTATACTAGGCTAATGGACCTAAACTTGTACCATGTGTTTTAATTAAAATAAAAGCCCTAAAACCCTACCCACAAACCCCATAACCACACGCCCCTCATCCTAAAGAAATACTAGGACTCCTCGTCAGTCGTGACACACACACACCAGCACATCCAAGGGAAAACACGTGAGCTTTGGTGAAGAAAATTCAGCAAGGGCCTCCTCTCCGCCGACGTTCCTCACATCGCAAGTTGTTTTCGTGCGTAATAAACGCAAAGGCACGCCTTAATCCTCTTTTTCTCATCCTTCACACCATAATATATGTTTGATACATGCTTGCATGCAAAAATATGATCAACATGGTATATTTTCGTTTTATGACTATACATGCATAAAACTTGTGTTTTTGTGATCCAAAACTTATGTTAACATTGCACAAGGAGGTTGCCATGGTAGGGGCATCATAAAAGACGTTTTTCAGTGGGTTTAAGGGTCACAAGAGACATGGCTAAGGGCTGGACAAGTGCTAGGGAAGGTCTGAACGAAAACCTAGGTTTTAAGGGCATGCTAGGGCACGACCTTAGCTGCTGTTAGGGCGTGACCAGGAGACCTAAGGGGGCAGTGTGATGGCCCTAGGGTGGTTGCACGATGGTTGGTCCGATAACTAGGGTGATCGCGTGAGGTTGGGGCCGCGAGTGGCTTGGGGGGTTGCGGTTTCGGAGGCTGCGTGTGCAAGGGCAGTAAAGGTTGTTCCAAGAGGTTGCTAAGGGCTTGGTCGTGTCCTAGGATGGGTAACTAGGGGCTGGACATGGTGGCTAAGGGGCTGGAGTTGAGGCAAGCTAGGGATCGAACCAATTAGGGCTAGGGTTTTGTGCAGAAAATTTCAGAAGGTTCCTAGGCTGGTCTATGGGTCTTAATTAGCTTGTTTTGGGTTGTATATGGTATAGTTAGGTGTTATTAAGCTATGGTTCAAGTTTTGTTAAGTTTCGAGTCAATACGAGTCAAAACCGAGATGTACGTCTAAGTTTAAATATATAATTGGGAAATTAGTCGAGAAGCTTAAGTTTTCTTCTAAGAAATATTTATGGGTGTATTTTAAGGTGATATGTTAAGTTTGGATGGATTTGGGTCGTCGTTTTGAGGTCTAAAGATAAATTGAGAAAATTAGGGTTTCAGGGACAAAACGGTCATTTTACACATGAAAAACGTTAGATATCCTGACAATGCTCTGAATGCTGCAATAAATGTTAAAATGTTTATTTCAAATGTTTATGGAACTTTATGTTGAAACATTAATGCTAAAAGACATGTTGCATGCTTGGTTAAAAGAAAATCGATATATATATGCATGAATTTTTATAAGTGATGGAAATATGAAAAGTTGAAGTAGTTGAATTGATTGTGACTAATACGATGATATGATGATATGTTAGGCCAAGGCTCAGTTGACGGATGAAAGTGTCGCTGATGTCCCCGCCGCCCGGTACTGTGGTAATACATAGATGGATCCATCGACCTACAGCTAATACGAAAGTCACAATTGAGGATCTGAATTCAATAAAAAGGGAAATATATACGTATATCATGAAAAAAAGTATATGATAAAGGAAAATGTTTAAGTTTATGCATGTTCATGAAAAGCTATTTTATTAAAAGTATTTTCACTGTTGCTTGTGAATGCATATGTATTATTTGCTATCATGATTAAGGTTTGCTGAGTCAATAAACTCACTATGTGGGATCGATGCAGGTGAGCTTGATATTGATGGAAGACTTGATGGTTGAACTAGCTGGACTGAAGGTGCGTACAACCCGAGAACCGTCGCTAGTTTTCCGCAAAAAAATAATTTTATGATTTAAGCAACTTTAAGGATTTTATGATTTTGAGTGATTAGGATGTTTTATGCTTATTTTGAAAAATGTTAAATTTAGGTTTGGTTGATGATTTACTATTTCATGTTTTGAATACTTTCTTTTAGATTTTCAAATAATTAGTTAGTGAGCTTATTTTAAATGATGTCAAATATATATA